>NC_050514.1:19013425-19029760 GCF_002922805.2 Oryzias melastigma
GGAACCAGAACTTAGTAAACACAATTAACTATATAATGAGATGTAAAGAATAGCTATATCAAAAACTTGAATATAGATCGATGTAGTACTGAGAATAACAGCAGTATTGGTTCAACACTACAGTTTTAAACTAGATTGTGTTGGTTAAAATGTATAAAATCATTCAGGAGGTAAATAATCGTTTTCTGGCAAACTTTCTCTTCCTGTTATGCTCTTTACTGTCTTTGACTTTGTATAAATGTGATGCAAACAAAAGATATCCAATCACAAGTTTGTGGCAATGCATCGAGATGCATATGGAATCATTTGAGGGAAAGATACACTATTGTATATCTATCACAACCACAAAAGTACCTGTGTTGTCATCATCCTCATCGTCGTCATCGTCATCATCATCATCCCTCCTGGCCTGCATTCTCCTCTTCCTGCCACGACGCCCTTTTTTGGGTGTAGGAGCTCCATTTTCATCTCCGGAGGCCTCACCTGTGCAGCCCTCAGCGTGACGCAGCATAGTGTTCTGTGCAAACGTCATTTTAAGTGACACAATGTTCAACAACTGCATAACGTGCATCAAAGCTCAACCCACCCTGCGGGTGAACGTCTTGCGGCATTTGGTGCAGACAAAAGCGGTGGGAACGAAGTTTGGATCGTGGTAGCGCTTGAAGTGCATGTCCAGCAGCTGTTTCTGCCTGAAGGTTTTCTCACACTGGCCGCAGGCGAACGGCTTCTCCCCAGTGTGCGTACGCTTGTGCATGATCATGTGACGCTCCTATAGGATGAAAAACCAAAGCAGTTCAAACACTGTTAATCATTCTAAAAAGATGTGCAGAAGATTCTTCGATTGAAGCACCAACCTGCCGGCAGCAGTAGTCACACTGATCACACTTAAAACGCTTCTCGTTTTTGTGCGTCTTCTGGTGCTGGATGAGTGCGTAGCGCTCGTGAAACACAGCGTCGCAGTAACGGCATTTTTTCCCAGTCTCAATGAACGAGTGCTGCTTTCGCAAGTGGACACCTGAAATGAAATCAGAACACAAAAACTGATCAAACTACTTACATTTTAGCTGAAATTTAAGCCTTTGAGCCACTTGATTGAGAACGTCTGCAATGACCTCTCGATCTATTCCTTAAATTGTCTTGAAGTCAAAGTCTCTGAAGGACTCACCAAGGTCACTTTTGCGTGCGATGACAGTATCGCAGTGTGGGCAGTGGTACTTGGCCACGTTCTCTGTGTGTTTCTGCAGAATGTGCATCTTCATGGTGCCGCTCTGTGTGAACCGAGCGTGGCAGATGTAGCACTCGTACGGCTTCTCGCCTGCAACATGGAAGACAATAAGTCTGTGGTGCCTTTCAAACGACCAAACAAAAGAGCGACGATTTTGTACCTGAATGTGTTCTCATATGCCGCTTCAGCTTATAGGTGTCTCTGCTGGCGTAGCTGCACAGGCTGCACTGGAAGGGACGCTCGCCAGTATGAGAGCGGATATGTCTTTTCAACTTGCTCACCTATGAAAATATTTTAAAAACCAATGAAAACAAGGCAGATACTTCTAAAATATTCTTACATTTTACACAAAAGGAATAAAGATGTCGCTGTTTTATTACTTACTTCCACACTAGAGTAGTCACACATTGAACATTTGAAAGGCTTCTCGTGTGTGTGCTTGTAACGGCGATGGCGCACCAACTCGCCACTGGTCACAAACGCCATGTCACAGTCTGTACATTTGTGAGGCCGAGTGCCTTAGGAGGAGCAGAAAGGAGAGAAATTTCATCCTTTTGGCCACTCCAACAACAACAAAAAAACTTTAAAGTTTTGTTGTTAAAATCATAATCTTAGTTTTACCTGTGTGTGTGTTGAGGTGGTTTCTCAACAGAGTGACTGTTCTGAAGGCTCTTCCACACAGGTGACATTTGTGTGGCCTTTCATCTGTGTGGCTCTTCATGTGCCGATCCAGGTTGGAGCGCCTTGGACATGTGTAGCTGCAAAGCTCGCATTGAAAAGTCTTCTTGACACCTAAACAGAAGACATTTGATCAATAATGTTAATAATTGATGTGTTCTTTAAAAATCAGTTTTCCAGTGAACCCACCTTTTTTCTTGATTTTTGTGGGCTTTGGAGGCTTCATGTTGCCCACAACTTTCTCTGCGTTGACCTCTGACAGCAGGCCCTCCTGCTGCTCCTCTTCAAAGTCATACACAGAAACATCCATGTCCCGGTCGCCCTCTGCGTAACGCAGGCGGCTCTTCTTTCCCTTCTTGCCTTTGCGGATGGCCGTGATGGGTTGGTACTCTGGGTCTTTAGTCCAGTCTGGGTCATCTTGAGGCACTGACGTTACAATTTCTGCTGCTTCTTCATCTTCCTCTACTTCATCTCCCTCTGGCCCTTGGAGCTCATCTTGAGCAGCCTGGAGCTCCTCTTGCTCCACAGTCTCCACTTCTCCATTAGCACCCACTTTTACAACCTTAAAAGGAAGAGAAAAAATGTAGTTTTGTTGGGTAAAAAAAATCCTTATCAGAATAGTTTGAGCAACACATTCAGTTCCTCACCTGAAATCCCTCAGGTAGAGGAAGAGTGTGACAAATAACGGCATCTTTGTTGGCACCAGATGCCTCTACGTAAGTAGCCTGAAGCCCCTCTACAGTAGTTGCGGTGACTGGGACCTGCACTAGCTGTAACTGACCCAGACCTAATGCAGCTCCAGCTTGCTCTTCCATGTTCACCACCTGCAACAAGTAAAAACAAAATAACCACATTTGAAATCATTCACAACCAACAATATAACCGTACGGAGACAGTCTGTTCATACTTGGAGAGTGATGATCTGCCCCTCATCTCCACCAGTGACGGTGACCGTGCCGCCCCCCTCCAGGACCTCCGTTTTCATTTGCAGCAGAGCTGGATCCAGAGCGTCCATCACCATCATTTCCATATTAGCGGCCACCTCCCCCTGGCTAGTTTGTATTAGGGCCTCTCCGCCCTCCGGCAGGACTTTTCCATCGGAGGCCAGGGCAGCGACTTGGCCGGTCTCCATGGAAACAACCTCGCCCTCCAAAGCAATGGTCCAACCAACCAACCAACACTCTAAAGAAAAAACACACAAAGTTAAGGGAAACTCACATCTTCAGACAATCAGTTTGAAAGCACAGTTTACTTTTAGTCAAGACTAACTCCTTTAGACATGTCAATATATCCAAGAGTGTCTAGACGTGTTGTGAAACTAAAAATTGCAACTCTATCTGTGTTTACTCAATTTTTAACAATCGATTTCTGTTTTTTTTTTCTATTAAAAAAGTCAACAGGAAGTTATGAATAAATGTAAGCACCCCCCATGCCCCCCCAAAACAAGAAACACCCCCAACAGATCCAAGAACCAGGCCACGATGGTTTAAAAGAGGCACAAGGCCTGGGCAATACTAACTTTTGCCATATATAGGTTAAAAAAGAAGGAAACAACGAAACTTTAAATAAATAAGTTAAATAGTGAAATGAACGACAAGAAAGGGCGGAAGAATAGCATTATAGTGTCGAATATTGTATAAGTAAAGATTCGGTTTAGCACAGGAGGACTTTCAAGTAGTCGGTTCCCGTTTTGGCTCAACGCTAATGGGGGATTGCTAATATTCACTTGGTTGGCCACTGTTTTAAAATCCTCCATCGCTTCTTTTAAAATACTTTCTATAATTTTGGTTGTTGCTAGTTGACAGAAAATGTATTTCTAAAAGAAGACAAACTTGCACCTTGAACGAGGCAAACTACTCAAAAGACTTCCCAGTGGTTAAAAGGAAAGCGCGAGTACGCCTGAAAACAGGAAACAAAGGGTACGATAAGATGGACGACAGGCCCGAACAAACTAAAAACAGAATCACAAGTACATTGAGCCATCCTGTGTGGAAAAACATCCGTATCTCCGCCAAAAGGCATCAAAATATTCGCATGTGACAAGGGGTTACAATTTACGGACAAATTTAGTGCATTTTGAACAACGATAGAGGGAGACAAACACCCCCCCGCCAGCCGCCAGCTCGGTAAGCCCTACCGTGACACCTAGAGGCCGGGGACGGCTCCTACAAAAACCTCCCTCGATCTAAGGGCAAAACGTACGGTTAACTCACTTCTTATTGCTTCCTTAGCCCGTCGATTGACTTTGGAGATGGACTGCTGCGGTTGCTTCGTTCGGCCTTGCAGGGGACCGTCGTTGGAGCTCCGGGCTCAGCGAACAGTTTTCTCCCGCTCTGGGAGAGCAGGCCTAACATAAAATGGCGGCCTTGAAGAACTAACGCGGCTGCGCGCAAAAAGCCCTCCGGAACGTAAAGGGGCGTGGTCTCTCTGTGGGTTGATGGCGCCAGATTTGAATTGAGGGGGGAAGTGGGCGGGTAAAAACGACGAAAATCAACAACAGAGCAGTAAAACTAATCCGTCGGCCTTTTAACACTGCAGTTCAACTTTTTCATGTTTTAGTAGACGGATATTACTAAATCACTATATTGATATACAATAAATTAAAGAGGACCACGAGGGCAGTAAGACCGTTCTTTAGCACCAGGTTCCAGGGGTACTTTAGGTTTTTTTGGTTAAATAATAGTTTTTGCAGGGAAAATATTTGAGAAAATGCTAAAAACTATTGTTATAGTTGTTATTTGAACCATATCGCAATGTGTTTATACATCAGCTCAGTGACTAATCATACATATAGTTTAAAGACCCATTCCAATGAAATTGTGCTTTTGGTGTTTTATTTTCTCATAATGGAGGACATCATTTAAAAGACTTAAATATAAATTGTGTTTTTTAGTATTTCTTTATTCAAATTGTTTTTCAATTGCATTCAAAATGCCTTTTGAAAAAAAACTTGTAGTTGCTTCTTAAAATCTATGGGGCAGCAGGCCAATAGCTTCCTGCTCCTCTTTGTTCCATTGTGTCGACTTGCAGACAAAACGATAGATGTCTCTTCGTTTTTTCTGTATGAACTGGGATCAAAACAGTACGGCTGATCGCACCATTATTGCTTGCCATTTTTGGTGCACCACTAATGTTAAGTTTGGGTTGAGAGGGGCTGTAAGCTAGTTGGAGAGAGGGTAAACAGATGGGTGACGGGAAGTGGGGGAGAGTGAGCTTACTCTGCACCAGCAGTCACGCCCATAATTCAAAGGCAAATTTCTAATGAAGATCTGCTGCTCTGCAGACACTATGTCCTCAATTCTAGAAAAATTGTCTATCTGTATTTGCTCATACTGTCTTAGGTGGGGATTTAGTGTTTTGGGTCCCCACGATAACGGTGGAAAGCATAGCGAGCTAACAAGCTGCCTGGTTAATAGCGTAGCATTATAGTGAGCTCCGCTGCCCAGTGAGCCAGACTAGTGAGAGCCCACAGAAGCCAGTGTGGGCAAACACAGGTGGGGCCATTACTGAACCCATGGACAAACACACCTGGGGGCCCACGAGTTTAGCCCAAAGGTAAACCATATGGGGCCCACATTGAAATGTTTGCTGGGTAGAAAGACAATTTTTTAAATTTTGGCTAAATACGGCATAATCATGATTAAAAGATTAATGGGAATGCTTTTACAATTCATCAAAAGATGATCAGAGTGGGACTATAAAGTCACAATTATTTTTTTTATTAAATAACTTCTAATGATTTCAATGCCAATCTTTAAGTGTTGAAATCCCAGTTTTTATAAATCACCATGTCCATGTCCAGGAAACTCTCTATGCTATAATTGCTGTAAAATATCTAAATTTGCTTAAATAAAAGCTTCTGCTAAACATAGTAAAATGTGAAGATTCTCAAAGAGGAGCTTTAACAGTTCAGGCTATTGCAGCCTGAGATGGAGGTGGCAAGACAGGTGCACAAAGACTTTTAAGCACTCTCATCACTTGTCACATCAGTGACTGAAGAACTTGGCAACGCAACTTTTACTGACAGAGTGTCTGCATCAGGACTGGACACACACACACCAGCTCCAATAATAACTTTGTATGTGAACTGGAAGCACTGGAATTTCACAAAGAAACAATTCTTGGATGAGAGGTGCATACTGTGAAAAGAAATGGTCATTGTGACTTTACCCTGATGTATGTAAATTTTCCTGAAAGCAGCATGGAGAAATGTTATCTCTGTGTAGACGCTGAATCTGGTTTGAATGTCAAATATCCAACCACACAACAAAATCCAGACAGACACGTCTTTATGAATCAGCACTGTAATTCCTATGCCTGAAATTCTAACACCAGTAGAAATAGTCCTAAATTGCATAATTTGGGTAAAGTCACAGAGCTTATCAAAATCCTCCTTCATTTATTTTTTTTCAGGAGTGTCAAAAGGTTATCTTAAAATTCACAAGAGTGGACTGTATGTTTGTGATCTCAGTAATAAAAGGATGCACCAGGTCAACCTGTCAATTACAAGATCAGACCATCTTTTCCGCATTAAAAATAAATTATTAATTTCTTACATAACCAATTGAACAGCATGTGCATGCAAGTATGCTTTATTGTAATATGATAGGGTGTTGTGCTGATGAGAGCGAGGATGCATGAATGAAAGAAACATCAGTGTATGGGGACTTTGTTCTTCTCTATGAGCCTCTTCTTAATCTGTCACCATTTTTTTCTCCTGGTTTTCTTCTCATTGAGGGGAGGGGGGCCAGAGAAAGGCGAGGTTCTGTTGTCAGATCTGTCAGTCTAGCCAGCCTGGCCCCTCCCACCTCAGTGGAGGCATTACATATTGCTGGTGCTCTTAGCAACGGTGCCTCAGCAACAGAGCCACGGCAACACAGCTCCACGGCAACAGCGTGCCGTGTCTCCCCAATGGAGCTGCCATTGGGCGGACCAGCTCTCAGGCACTACACCCAGAGCAGACCGAGACCCCACCGACAAAAACTGAACTATCGCCCATGCAGACCACAGGTACTGTGCAGGACCATCAGAGGGGTTTGGTGAAAATGGAGTGTGTGGCAAAGGGTGTCTGTGTGAGAAGAAGGGAAATGGAAGGGAGGGAGAGAGGAGAGATGTAATAGAGTATAGAGGGGAGCGGCAGGGGGAAGGGAAGGATGGAGGGGGAGTGCTGCAAAAGAAGCCTGGTCCCTGTTTGAATGAAGCAGTTTCATTGTACCGGTTACTGGCTCTTTGAAGAATTCATTTCCTTTCTGCGCGTGTGTGAGCATAATTACTTTATCGAGAGCAAGTCTCTTCTGGTTCTCTGTAAGCAAAAGGTAATGACATTGTAATGCCATTTTTTTGGTCAAATTGTAGACTGTTTGATCACCTATTTTCTACTGAGCTGATTGTGTTCCGACAGAGCTTTTAGGCTGTAGACGCACAGTCCCTCCCTTGGAAACAAAATTCAAACAATTCCCACGACAGCATATCATGTAACACGACTTCTGTTAAAATTATATTTTGCTGCCAACCTCTTGGCTTTCATCTGTACTTGTGGGCAGATATGTTGATGTGATCAGCATAAACCAACTTTGTGATATCATGTTACGTTTATTGACAAAATAAGTTATCACGGTCATATTCTGCGCGTTAAATCCAGATACAACCCCCCTACAATATATGTTCCTGAGCAAATGACACCCCAAGGGACTGTTTCGTGGCACAGATGGGAAGGCAATTAAACCAAGGATGAAATTGTATTGCCAGAGTGGGTTTTCTGAGATGATTGTTATGTAAAGTCTCATAAGATGTGAGTTATTCATCTGTTCTCTGGTGTTTGTTGTCTATTTTTTTGTGTGTATCACCATTATCATTAGGAAACAATAATCGAGAGTGAAAATGAAGTCCTGGAGCACATGGGGCGAGTGGATGAAGGAGTTGAGGAGTTTTTTACAAAGCGAGTACTCCCCACTGATATTCTGTGAGTATGCAACTGTCAGATTAGTCTGATTTATTTGATCGAATCAGACCATACAAGAGAACTTAGAGTGATGAGTGTATTTGCTTATAGGAACAAACCAGATGAAGAGCTGACTGTAGTACAAGAAGAAGTGGCTCCAGCCAGCTCTATCCCTTGTCCAGCACCAACAAAAACACTCAAGAGGAAGCTCGGAGATTTCTTTACCCTCAAGAAGAGGCGAGGCTTGAAATCAGAGACGAGCCAGGAGGGACGTACCAAAAAGACCTCCATCGCTGATCTCATCCGTCCACTCAGGGAGGTTACCAGGTCTGAAAAAGACAAAGATAAGGATCGCGTGAAGGAGCAAGCAAAGGAAAATGAAAAGGAGAAAGCAAAGGAACATCCCGGTGCAGTTACTGGAGAGCCAGTTGTTCAGGAGACACCTGTTACTGATGATGCATCTCTGAGGAGTGAGGTGGTGCCTCCTCGCCGAGCTCTCAGAGAGGGGAAATCCCAGTCGCTCATTTTGCTCTCTGGATCAGCAGCAACAGGGACTGCCAATGCCAAAAACACAGCAAAGGTGAGTGTATGTTCAGAGCTTAATCTGCTTTGCAGTTATAGGCGCATGCGAGTTGTAAAAGAAGGGCTTTTGTTGATTTCAGAAACAGTTTGAAGGCCAACATAGTTTTGAGCAGAAACTGCATCTCATGCTTCAGCGTATTGGAGTTTCCAAACCCCAGCCTGCAGAAACACAGGTGAGTGCATGCATATTTAGGGAATTTAAGCATGATTTTTAATGAAAGAAAAGTCATTATTTTCTGTTAATTCTTGTAGAATCAAGAGGGAGAAATGAAAAAGGCTGAGTCTGAAGGTAAAAGCTTTTTAAAGTTTAAATAAACTCTTCTTGGCTTTTATTTTGAATGCCTTGCATTGAATATGGTATTAAGAAAGATCATTGTCAGTCACTGGGATAAAAAAAAATCAAGAGATTGTCTATATATACAGTGAATGGGTCAAAACAGGGGCTTAATTCCTCCAGAAAGCTCAGATAATATATTTTTTTGTGCTTTAGGTACCATCATTGACAGTAAACCTGAACCTCCTCCCACTTTGTCAAAACCACGAACAATGTCTGCCTCTTCAGGTAAAACACATCTGATTTCACAGATGTATCCTTGTGCAAAACTACATTTAATTTTTTGTTTTTTTTTTTGCCTTTAGACACAAGGCATCAAATTCGGACGAGTGTGTCCGCGCATGAGGCAGCTGGGAAGCCCGCTCTTCCCCCAAAACCAGTTGTCAAACCAGGTCTGCCCCCTGCAACATCCGGTCGTAACACACCTGAGAACGAGCTAACCCAGATACAGGAAGCAGAGTCTAACACGTCGGCTACACTCAGTCCAGCTTCAGCTCCCCCCGCTCTCACCGACGCCACTGCTCCTTCTCCACCGACAATCTCAAACTCCGTCTCTGACTCAGCCTGTGTTACAGTTTCTCCTTCGAGTACCGTAACTCCTGCTGATACAGATGTATGCACTCGCTCAGAAACACCCACAAGCAGTACACCACTTGAAAGCAAAATATCTGTCCACAAAACTGGCGATTCTTCCACTGAGCCACCCACATCACCTAAAAGCACTACTATAACAACTGAGCCTCCAAGCACTATCTCCGTTCCTTCCACCTCTTCAGAGTCCACCACCCCAAGCCTCCCCGTAACTTCCACTACACCAGTAACTAGCCTATCTGCTACCACCCCAGAAACAGTTTCTGCCCCCAGTGATCAAAGCTCAGTTTCCACAACATCCACAAATCTGTTGACTGAGTCCACTTTGCAGAAGCCAAATGGTGCTCTCTCAGTTGACTCCACCCCAGCTGTTGAGAGTGGCATAAGTGTCCTCACCGCAGCCTCCTCTTCATGCACAGCCATATCAGATGTGCCATCAAGCTTGTCAGCCATCACCGGCTCAGGTACAGCAGCTGGTGACGATCCATCGTCATTTGGCTCCAGTAGCCATGTAAGCTTACTTTCATCAATTCCTGAAGTGACTCAATCTCTTCCGAACTCAAGTGAATCTAGTACAGTAGCAGTTTCGGGTGAAATCCCTGTTGCCACATCTTCCACAGTTGTCCCCCCTGTCCCTCCATCCCCCTCCTCTTCCCATCCAGCCCCCAACGAAGCCATCAGCTCAGCATCCAGCAGTGAAGTGAACTCTTTGTCCACAGCAGTAACAGTTACTTCCACCGCCATCTCCATTACCTCAACTTCATCTAATGAAACCAAGCCAAAAGACGCCACGTCCACAACCACCACCGCCACCTGTTCAAACGAGACAGAAAACACCTTCACTTGTAGTTCAGTGACTGCTGCTGTTAGTTTTTCCTGCACAAATGGCTTAGACATCTCCAACAGTGTTAGCACTACCCTCTCACCACCTGTGTCTGGCCTGCTCCCTGCTGATAACTCAAGTGCCACGTCTGATGATTTGGTCGGCTCTGCGCCACCTGATGATAGTCCAGGCCAAGATGAGAATGTAAAAACGTCAGAAGAGGAAAGACCTGATGTAGAAGAAGCAGAAAAACTTACAGAAAAAGGTGAGTTTTTTTTTTTTTTCTTGATTTGAGTCTGATGTGAGCTAATGTGTGGTTTAGTAACAGTTTTTGTTGTTGTTTGTTTCTCTTTAGGAGATACAGATGAGGAAATGATCCAAATGAACAAGTTAGATGAAGTTTATGGGAGTGAAGAAACCCCTGATAATGACAAAGAAGATGAAAATGTCAAGGACAAACTTGTGTTTGACAATGATGACATGACAGGAACGGAAAAGCAGGGAGAAAGTGTGAAAGCTGAAGATGACACTCTGATTATAGCAGGTAAAGAAAGTGAACAAAGCAGGGATGAAGCCGTTGCAGAGGCTCAAATACAAGAGGAAGCTACATCAGAAAGTAGTAAGTGACCGTTGAATGAAAAAGCTGCAGTTACACAGATCCAGCTACTGTGACGGGCAAAAGAGCCTGCAATGACAGGCTTTGGGGATGATCCATGGCACTTCCTACAGGGACCACAACATCACAGCAGCACACCACTAAGGGTGAGCCATTGGACCAAAGAAATGAGATCCCCTGGGTGTGATGTAATCAACAAATCCAGCAGTGTCTTTGTCCTTTTTATTTAAATTACGTTGAAGACTTTATGTTGGAAATTTTGGATTGCACGTATGTTTATGTACCATAAGAAAAATACTGTGGTAAAATATGCCATGTTTACAATACATAAAAAGAGACATAAT
Organism: Oryzias melastigma; assembly: GCF_002922805.2. Classification (NCBI taxonomy): domain Eukaryota; kingdom Metazoa; phylum Chordata; class Actinopteri; order Beloniformes; family Adrianichthyidae; genus Oryzias; species Oryzias melastigma. The sequence continues at coordinate 19,024,560 of NC_050514.1, forward strand.
TATGACTATTAAATGGAATATTCAGTTCAAAAACTTGGTCCTGTTGCTTTTTTTGTGTGATGGCGTGTTTTCAGTGATTTTTATGCTTTTGTGCAGCAAGTTGTACAGACAGGCCCCAAAAAGAGACCATTTGCTGCAACATTTGTGCTAAATTGGAAGCGTTTTGTTGAAATAAGAAATACACACAACTATTAATTGTGAAAATAATTGGGATATTTTACAGTTAATTAAAAAAAATACTTTAAAAAACTAGGCTTTAATTTTAGGGAACCTCTCCATGCCCTTTCTCATGGACCAATTTTGTTCATTAAATAAAAAAATAATAAAATGGAATACTAAAAAAAATAAAAAATAATAAAAAATGTCGTATTCAGCTTTTAATTTGGGTAAACTAAAATTTACAAAAAGTACTAAAAGTCATTGTGAAAATGTTTAAATTTGAATATATGTATATTTGAATAATGAAATTGAAAACAAATCTCAATCCTCTTTATTCTTAAGCATGTGTTCTCCATCTCTGCAGGATGGTGTTTTAATGACAGATGAGATAACATTATTAGTACTTTTTTTGTTTTGTGAATCTTTAGCTCAGTATTATACTTTATATAGATTTTTTTAAAAGCTTGCTTTATTTTAAAATACAGCTTTGAACCCAAGGACTTAAGCGTGTCATGCTTTTTTAAAATCATCCACACCGCCAGATGGCGCTAGTTAAAATCCCATCAAAGCGCCACTCCTTTTACCCGGAAGAGCCCATGTTCAATTGTGGACACGGCGCAGTGGAGACTCGGGTTGTTTGTGCAGCTTTTCGTTGAACAATTCTGCTATCAGCCGACTCTCCCCGGGCTTACATCTACATAATTTTGTTTTGTCAAAAAAACAAGTTAAAAGAAAGATGTCGGTCGTTCAGCCCAGTCGCTCCAGCACCGGCTGGCCGCGCCGCGGTGGAGACCAGTTCGCGAACAAATACATCAGCGGGCCCGCTAAACCCCTGACTCTGGAGAGGACCATCAACCTGTGAGTTCCTTGAGAATACAGCACGACTATTTAAACACATAATATATTTGACAATTGAAATAACAATAAATTCAGACATTTAAGGTGCTTTTTTAAGTAAACATTTTTTTGGAAGAAAATCTATCTGCTTTTCGAAACAGCACATTTGAAATCTATCTGCTTTTCGAAACAGCACATTTGATTCTGCATCTGTAAAATTACCTGCATGAAGCCCAATGAGGCAAATTTTCTTTTTGATTTTGAGCTATATAAAAATCAAAATGATGTTGAAAGCATCACAAACCAAGTGGATCACAGAACTCATTTCGGACATTTTTCTTTTGCACTGATGTCACCATGGGTTCTTATGGGTTAATTAGGTGGAATTACTATGAACTGAGCTTACAATTTAAAAGACCTGACACATTTGATACATTAATCTGTAACCTGATATGATAAAACATTTGTACACATCAATGATACTTGTATATAACAAAGCTTTGAGGTTTGAGACTGAATTCAGAACTATGTTTTTTTTTCTTTTCTTTCCAGATACCCTCTCACGAACTACACGTTTGGTACCAAAGAACCTTTGTATGAGAAGGATGGGTCTGTGGCCGCCCGGTTCCAGAGGATGCGAGAAGAGTTTGACAAAATGGGAATGCGCAGGACAGTGGAGGGCGTTCTCATCGTTCATGAACACAGGCTTCCTCATGTGTTGCTTCTGCAGCTGGGGACAACTTTCTTCAAGCTGTGAGTGGTTAAGGTGCAGCAGACAATGGAGAGGGTTCCTCCTGCACAGTTTCCTAACAGTTTGCTTCTCTGCTGCAGACCGGGTGGGGAGCTGAATCCCGGGGAGGATGAAGTGGAGGGTTTGAAACGCCTGATGACAGAGGTCTATAAAGCCATAGTGCAGTTTTAACTTGTTGTTTCTGAAGTGTGAGTGGATTTTGTAGATTAAATTCTGATTTATTGGTAGATTCTCGGGCGACAGGACGGGGTGAAGCAAGACTGGGTGATTGATGACTGTATTGGCAACTGGTGGCGTCCCAATTTTGAGCCTCCACAGGTTGGTGATAATGAGTTATATTGATTGTGATAGTTGCATCTAAAAGTAATGAAAAAAATGTGGTAGCTTCAGATAGAGATCAACTTCTTAAGACCAGTAGCATGTCTTTACTCTGGGCTAATGATATTACTTTGTGTGTAAATATTCCTGTACAGCCATTTAAAGTACACAAAAAGACGATATTCTACGCTGTTTACTTTTGCCTTGATATTTTACTAAAGTACAGTAGTCCCCCTCGCTATATCGCAGTTCACTTTTTGCAGTCTTGCAGATTTTTTCAGTGCTATTTTGCATGATTTTTTTAATTTAAATTTTATACACGCACTGTGTTCTGTGTCCTGATTGGCTGCAGACCATGTCAATCATTGTCCTTTGTGCCATGACTCCTGTACAGAATGTGTGCATATTCCCAAATTGACATAAATCTTCATTTGGAAGCAGATCTTTTTCATTCTAGAAAACTGGACTTAATTTTCCTATGAAGGTTTGAACTTTGAGAGTTTAAACAACAGAAAAATGTAAAAATATGTCTGAGGAAAGTGTAGAAAGTGTGTAGTGAGAGGTATACAGCCTTAATATAATTCTACTTCGCATATTTCACCTATCACATATTATTTTTAGCATCTAACCACCATGATGAAGGAACACTGTACAGCAAAAAAATAAAGAAAATTATAAAATACTCAATAAATAAATCAAGTCAACTTTTGCCAGCATGCTCATAAACATAATTCATTGTCCTTCTGTTTCAGTACCCCTACATTCCAGCTCACATCACCAAACCTAAAGAGCATAAAAAACTATTCCTGGTTCAGCTGCAGGAAAAAGGTTTGTACACACTTCCACTATGCATTTGAGGCTTGAAAGAAAAAAGAAAAACTTGACATGCAGCAACAAAATTTTCCCCTGTTTTGAAGTTTTTTTTCCTCATATTTTTTACAGCACTGTTTGCCGTTCCTAAAAACTATAAACTGGTGGCGGCACCATTGTTTGAGCTGTATGACAACGCTCCTGGATATGGACCCATCATTTCCAGTCTACCACAGCTGTTGAGCAGGTAAACTTTACTTGTTTTTTGCACATAGTTTTAAGATTGTTGTGATAGATCTGCATTAGAATGTCCTCTAAATAAAGATTATTTCAGAAATACCACAGAAATTAGAGCTAAATAAAAACAAAAATATGAATTTAAAAGGACATTTTTCAGTTCTCATTGTGTTAAAATTGAAGTTTTTTCCTCTTTTGATAGAAAGTCTGTTTTTCTGCCTATAGGTTCAACTTTATCTACAACTAAGCTGGAAAAGAAAACTGAAGTGTCTGTCTCTGTGAGTGCAGCCAGAAATACTGTCATGAAAAAGATTTCCACCTCTGTCTCCACTTTTACAAAAAAATACAACTTGTCATGTCAGGTATAATAAAAGTCCACAGGGGTGTTCCTACTTTTGTTAGAAGAAAAGTGAAAATGTAAACTCTGATATTTCTTTCTGTTTGTTTTGTTTTTTTAATTAGAGACTGCAACCTTTTGTAGTATGCAGATGTTTCCCAGTGTGAATCGGATTTTATGTTGACTTCAGGAATGCTAATGTTTGATTAAAAAACTGCAACATTGCATTTCAGGTTGTTTTAACTTGTAACAATGCTGTTCTTTTTAATAAAGCTGTCTTTTGTGTGTTTTTATACAAGAGCTGGTGAGTGATACAGAGCAGTGTTTGTGTGTGTGTGTGTGTGTGTGGGGGGTCTTTGAATTCCTAGGTTATTCATATGAAGTTCTCTAACTTTTGTTGAGGGTGCCATACTTATGTTATGCATGGAGGATTTTGAATTTGCTTTTTTGGGGAAAAGGAATTTGGAAAATTTGGCTTAATGGGTCATATGTTATTAAAGATGAAGTTATTTTACCGATGTATGTGTTAAGCATTTGTATAGATGCTTTTGAACTGATAAAATTTGCATGTTCTTTAGCAGGGAGGGGTTATTTTAATACTAGTGAAATTTAAAAAAAAGTTATAAATAGAATGAAGCTGCTCAAGATGTATTTGTTTTTTAATTAAAAGTAATGAGTTGTGCAGTGAATTTGAGGTTATAATAATTCAGCACTGACGCAAGAAATTGGTCAGAATTAAAGATGCAAAATGCACCAAAGAATTTTCTAAAAAAAAAGACACTCCTTCTCAAGGCTCTAATAAAATTGATGAACAAATTCTGTTTTAATTTCCCTTTGCTTCTGTAAAGTAGTTTTTATTTTACCTTGTGGTTTATTGCAACAAACATTGTTCTTTATTAGTTAAAAAACCTTGGAGTCTGGGATAAGACAATTTTTCCTATTTTATATTACTTAAACATGAAACAAATAACATTTTAGCTTTATAACTTTATTTTGAGATTAGGTACAAAAACAAAAGATCAGTCTGAAAATAATTAAACTTAAATATTAATCCAACACAACAGTCTACCTCTGTCTAGTTTGTCCAGAATTGGTTGAATGTGTCACATCTAGACTTTTCTTTTCATCAATTCACATTGCATTAGCTATGAATTTGTCAAAAGAAATTGTAGTTAAACATCTGGATGAAAGTTTACAGTGAACACAATGAAACAATGACTGTGAAAGTATATCATCAATATTGTGCAATTTTATATATATATTTGTAATGTTGGCAGTCCTGCCTGACAGTCTGCACTCGGGGTTTACCCTTTTAAAAAAAATCGAACACTTACGTCATTTTCCTGCGACGTGCTACACACGAGTCAGCTAACAGTCCAGTTTCCAGCTTATGTTTCTGTCACCGGTGGCCTGTCATGACTTCCAAACGAGCGCAAGATGAACTTGATCACACCGATAAAAGAAAGAAGAAGAAGAAAAAGAACTGTGAAGAGCTAGCAAAACTTTGTCCAGATGTGGAGGACGAGAGCGTGAAGAGGACCGTGAAGGAGGCGTGGGGCTGTGGGACCCACTGGAGCCAGGGTCAGGATGAAAACACAACAAAAAACAATGAAGAAAATCTGTACATGTAGCGAGCAAATATAGAACACATGATCATTTTTACACCTCACAGAGTCAAGGTTTAAGTGAGACATCAAATGAAGCTTTAAAGTTTTGGAACATCCCTTAGATAAGATATTTAGTTTTTAAAGC
>NC_050514.1:19029912-19234613 GCF_002922805.2 Oryzias melastigma
TTATATAAACTTTGCATAAAAAATATTTTCAACCTTAAACGTAAAATGTGAGTTAAATTTGCTGCAGGAACTTGTAATAGGAATACCAAATGCTTACTTTTTTTATAAGGCTGCGGATTACATCAGAATCATAAGGATTTTAATAAAAAAGGACACAAGTGCTGACACTCCTCTACTATAAATTGTGTATGAAAAGTATTTAATGTATAAAAAAATATTAAGGAATAATAATAAAGTCTTAAACACAAAGTATGCTTAATTAACTTTAACTCTAAAGGATGCACTATAGATCTTCTCACAACTATATGTTTTAGCCGCTTGACACTTGAATTTATTACCAGCTATATAAAAAAAATCTCTAATATTTTTGCATTCAAGTATAGGCTAAAGTATGTAAATCATATAGCTGAAGTGGTTTGTTGCATATTTGCATCAAAAGGCATCGATGGGTTACATATTAAAAACCAAAACACCTCAGAACATGCAGCTTAAGTTTTGCTTTTCTCTTTTTTCATCGAGTTTGTTTTTTTTTAAAGCTAGATAACCAGTGCAAAATATGTCAACTTCAGTCATTTTGTCCCTTAAAAAAAAAAGCACATTGCTGCCTTTAATGTGTGTGAATAGTCACTTGGGGGAACAAAAAGTGCTATATATGTCAGTAAAAACTAAACAAAACATGTATGTTAACCCCCAAAGTCCTATCTATTTACTTTAAGAAAGCAAATACTGCTTGAAGCCCTGTTTCTTTTTTTATTCTGTGCAGGTAATGTAGAGTTGGATTGTGACCCTTTTCCTCACTGCATTATCAAGAACTTCCTCAGCAGCCAAGCTTTTGCTGAAAATCTCCAGCGTGAGCTGCTGGAGCTGAACTTTGATGAAAAGTCAAATGATCTCTACAAATTCAAACAGGTACTCAACCCACAGACTCCTCACACATTTATCCATGTTGAATTCTGTACTTATCTGTTCTTTTAATTGTTCCTCCACAGTCTGATGACTTGAAAAAGAGAAAAGAGCCACACATTGCTGGACTGAGGTAAAGGTGGTATAAAACTGTGTTATTGTGTTCTTTTAGGTGTGAGTAATTTATAGTGATTTGTTGTCAGTAAGCTGCAGAACATGCTAAAAACAGATGCCCTATTTTTATGCAGTTATGTGTTATTATTGTCTCGCTGGAACGGGGACGGAATCACATACACCACAGTTAATGGCGAGTTAATCTCTTTTACTCCACCACCTGATCCACCGCTTATCCGTAAACCAGACACACAAGCCTACATTTATTGTAATCAATATTTCTTACCTCACAGAGAGACCTAGCTTCCTTTTTTTAAGCATTTTACAAAATTTCCTGTAGCTTATTTGAGATAATTTATGTTTTTTTGTGTTGTGCATGTTAGTCCTTAAACGACCACGAAAGAGTGTCACGTCATTTATATCTTTATTTATACTAACTCCAACACTGTAGTGTCTGCTGTGACCATTTGTGGGTCACTTTAGTTTCTATTGCATCGATTTATTTATTTCATTTTAAAAGTTTTTGTTTGATTTTTACTGTAAAAACAGTTCTTGCTTTTCCAGCATATTCAGTTAAAGCACCTTTTAATTTTAACCTATTACACAGCATGCTAAATCATTGTTGTTACTGTGGGAAGATTGTAGACCATAAAGTAATGTGATTTTGCTAATTGAAAACACATGCACAATTAAACCACATATTTTCAAGAAAATTGCATAATATTGATGATTAAGTAAATGCACATTCAAGTGTCCTTTTGGCATTGCTAATAAGCTTTTATTTCAGCACTGAATTTTGTCAAAAGCTCATAGATTTGACAAATTCTTAAAACATTTAAAACAATATTAATGCTTTATATACTGTAAATGAAAAGTTAACTGGTTAATATATTTTGAAAATCGGTGTTTACAGACATTAGAAAGTTGCAGCTCATAGTTTTTGCAAGAAAAATCAGGTTAATGATCCACAAGGGGGCGCTAGAGATCACCTTTGTTTTTTAATTAGGCTCTTTCCTTCATTTATTGAGTAAAACATACAAACTTGCATTTACACATTTGATTGTGCAATAATTATATCACAACTGAAAAATATTAAGTAGCAACAAAAACAGACATACTGCCACTTATACGTATTAATTTGGGAAAAGTGGCCCATTTTTTAGTGCAGAGAAGCAAAGGTCGAATAAAATGTAAGTGAATAGTAGATAATATTTTAAATTACTTCAATTCCCCAGAGTTTTATGTTTTGAGCTGAACTCCAAATAAAAATTGATCTCAGTAATTTAGTGGATTTACTATATTCTGATGAAATATTTTTAAAAACTGCATGTTTCATTGTGAAAATGTAACACTTGAATTTCACTTTTATTTAAAGGCACACATATTAATTTAATATTCTGGACAGTAGAGGTGGATTAAAAATCTGTTGAGGATACTACTGCATTTTTCTTTGCCATCATTGTTGCTGTCTGTGCCTCCTAATTTTGAATAATGAGACCTATTGTAATTTTACACTTTTACAAACACGGGACGTTAAAAAATGGCTTTATTCACGCACCTACAAACCAAAACCAGCCATGTTTACTGAAGAAGTAGAGCCCTGGAGATTAAAGACGGCAATTAAATATAAAGTGATGGCTCCCCCTTTGAGATCATCTTTTATTCATGTTCCATCAAATGTCACGGAGGGCTTTCAGAACAGCTTGTGTGCGGAGAAAGGTTTCCAGATTTATTGTTTTGAATCAGGTTAAATGTTGTTTGTACTTTTCCTGCAGTCAGTCAGAGCAAATGTTTCTGCTTTTGTGCAGGGCGGCACTCTTTGGTCCTTTCCGCTCGTGGCTGGGGGACGTGTTGGGGGTTGAGCTGGAGAGCACTGTGGATATTTCTTGTGCCAGATATGAGTATACAGGTACACAGGTGTATACAATTTCAAGTGTCTTTGAATTCATATTTAACTAGTTTACTTTTTTTTTAAGATGTTCTTTTGTGTCATGACGATGAGTTGGAAGGGAGGCGCGCTGCTTTCATTTTGTATCTCGTGCCTCCATGGGAGAGCAGTGACGGGGGAACCCTCGATCTTTACGCAACAGACAGTGAGTATCACACTGTTTGTGTGTGTACCTTTTGAGACTTAAGTGTGTTTGCATATTCTTGTGATCTCTATTTTTAGGTAATTTCCAGCCACAGAGTATTGTGAAGTCTCTAGTACCCTCCTGGAACACCCTAGTCCTTTTTGAAGTTTCTCCCGTCTCCTTTCACCAAGTAAAAAGGAGCACTTTGATTTATAACTGGACCAAAAAGGTAAAAGTGGGATTGAAATCTAGATTCTGTATGATTTCATTTCTTGCAGGTTCGAGAGGTTTTGTCTCAAGACAAGTGTCGTCTTTCAGTAAGCGGTTGGTTTCATGGATCTTCTTTGGAGCGACCTCCTCGATACAAAGAGCCATCCCTTCCCAGGACGCCTCACCTACCGAGAGATGTTTGTGCTCCCTTTTTGCTTTATTTTGATTGAGATTCTACTATTTCTTAAAGTCCCACCACTCAGATAATATTTTAACTTATTTGAACTAGAAAGGAGTCATCTGCCTTTCCCATCAGCCCTTTGTTTACATGCTTTCCTGCTAGCTTACAACCCCAACCTAACATTAGTGTTGCAACGAAAATGGCGAGCAATATCAGAGATATCCAGTTGTACAGTTTAAAGCCAGATGCCAGCTCAGACAGGGAAAACAAAGACATACATGCATCAGAATGGAGCAGAGCAGTGGGCTTGTGGGTTGTTGTAGTTTCTTCTACATCTCACCTACAATCTTTTAGCAGTAGCATTTTTTGTCTGCTCCTGATTAAAAATGATTTAAATGCTCAGAAATAATATTTTAATCTTTAAATTATTTATATGTGTCCTCCATCATCATCAGAACACATTAAAATCCCCAAAAACACAATTTTCATCGGAGTTGGTCTTTCAGTTAAATTTAAGGTTCTCAAAATAATCCTTCTGTTTCGTGTGTAAAAATATATCCTTACCCAGATTTTAAAAGCAATATTAGTCTATTTTAATGAAGAATAAATGTATCAAGACGCTCACTTCTCCCTTAATAAACTACTTGTATGTCTTTTGTTCCTGGCAGGAGACGGTGCTCCTGGAATGGGTCAATCCTGTCTACTTGGACATTACATATCAAGAGAAAATCCAGGAAGAGTTTGAGGATAGCTCAGAAATTCAACTCAAGGATTTTCTTCGGGTAACCCCTTTATCTGTGCTGTTTTCAGCATTACCCGTGACTGCTTGTTTCTGCTTGATAAGTGTGAGGTTTTTGCTTCAGGAGGAGAAATTCAAGGAAGTTGGTGAAGCTTTGCAGAAAGCTCAAATCCTATGGATGAATAGAGGTCCGCCCAATAAGAGGTAGAGTTGAGCTGGTTGTCTGATTCATGTTGCAGTAAGACTTCTGATAATCTTGTGCTTTTAGGTGCTTTGAGGTGGCCTCTCTGGACACACTGCCTGACTGTGTGACTGAGTGCTGGGAGCTGTTCAACTCAGAGGCCTTCTTTCTGCTTCTCTCTAACTTCACTGGCCTTCGACTTCACTATCTGTGTCCTGCGGATGATGATGATGAGGATGAAGAGGAAGCAAAACAGAAGGCGGAGGGAGAAGCTGCAGGTTCTTCAACAGAATCATCAGCTGGTGCAAGCACAGAGAAAGGTATATGATACTGTTTTGGAGCAGTCGACCTTCTATTGGAAGATTGCAGGTTAATTTCCCGCCTTGCCCGTCTATGTGTGGACATGGGCAAGACACAACACCTGGTGGTTTTATGTTGGCGCCAGTGTAAGGCAGCAATGTGTAAATATGGATAGATGAATGAGCCATTTACCATTACTATGTAATTGATTGTGTCTTGTTTAGAGTTGAGCACACCTGTGTGTTGTGGAAGCATCCGTCGATGGTCTCATGGCGGCTACACCTTGTTGCATGATGGAGAGGCAGAGAAGGCCGAATATGCTCTGGACCTACTATTACCTTTTGGCTGCACAGGTGAGCACACAAATAGGGTTAAAGGGAGATTTTAGTGTTGTTTTTTTATCCTAATTGTTAAAAATATGTGTTGTCTTTTCGTAGGCTGGCAGTCAGAGTTTGGGGGTTTCACTTGTTACGTTGCCAATGAAGAAGATGAAGAAGTGAGTGTCAATATTTATGATCTAATTTTATTCGTTACCGGCTTTATATCAGTGGATGTGTTTTGACCGACTCGCTTATGTTTTCTGCACAGCTTCTGACCGTATATCCAGAGGATAACTCCCTCGCCCTCGTCTACCGAGACAAAGAAACCCTCAAATTTGTGAAGCACATCAACCACAAAAGCTGTTCTGCCGATGCGTCAACCTTCAGAGGGTTTTATGACTTTTCTTTTGTTTACTATGAATAAACGTTTTCACAAATGTCTGTCTGGGTTCCTGGGATGACTGTGATATTCTCATCTCACATTGATAAGTGAGCTACATGTTGATGTAATTTAGATTTAAAAGAGTCTTGTAAATTCTTGATGTGCCAAAAATCCTCTGATTTGAAATGAAAAATGACAGGGCGAGAGGGAGAATCAAGAGGACAGGAAATCCATGATGTAGATTTCACTTTAAGCAGCAAATTAAGCCAAAAAAAAAAAACAAACCCCAAAACAAATAGAAGTAAGCTGTTGACTATTTTAGACAAATGGCAACCAGATAAATCATGCATCACACATTCGCTTAATTTAAGGTTTTACTATTCTTGCTATTTTTGAGGCAGGATGTAATTTAAAGGTTAACTGAGTTGATCAAAGTGCATTAGCAATATCCATATATCTTAAAAAAAACGACTGTACAATAATTTTATTACCCCAAGAAATAATAAAAAACAAAGCAGCTGGTTCATAAATGATCAGTATAAAGTTAAAAAATACAGTTGTCAGTTCTGTATGAAACACTCAAGCTATTAAAACAAATTGAATTGTCGATTAAGCAATGTGTATTGATTTTAAAAGAACCCATTTATAAATCCTTAACTTTACATCTACATTTGCTGTTAAAGTATGCAAAGTATTATTGCAGTCACCCTAAAATATTATGAAGAATCAAAACAAGCCCATTTGGACCATAATTTTGAAGTTACCAATAATTTAATAACTTCCCCTAGCTAACAACTTCAAGGGCTTGGTTTTAGACACCCGCCTGTTTTGCCCTAGATCGGTTTCGCAGGACTGCGTTTCAAACAAGTCGTTTCACGGAAATGTTGACCACAAAGATCAGAAAAGACTGTTTTCTTCTACAAACGTAATTCTTACAGCAAGGGGGGTGAGGGGGAACCTACTTCCTGGCCCTCATGATTTTTCCTCGGGCTGCGCGCTGGTCTTAGCCAATCAAATCGAGCTTTTGCTTCCTCTCAGCCAATGGGAGACCAGGGACTTCTCTCTGTGTCAGTAGGTGTGATTCCCGAGGAGGAAGCGTCATCGAACAGTTTAGAAAAGTTGTTAAGGTAAGTTTATGACAAGTGTAAGTACATTTGACCTCAGAGAGGAACAAAGGAAAGATAGAGCGAGGCTGCGTGTTCCTGTTTGGGTTTTATTGTTGCGCGACATGGCGCTTAGCTGTGAATAAAAGGTTTACGGCAGTGCATGTACTGAACTAGCATGGTGTGTGTGTGTATCACAGCCCAACCAACGTCAACAAAAAGTTATAGAATGCTAAACTTAATGTTTTTGGGTAGGTTTGACCAGCACAGTTGTTTACTTACATGAAAAGTTACTTTTAGAGAAAAAAAGTGTTATTTGATTAATCTAAAATTTAGGGTTTTCATTTAGGTGTTGTCTTTACTTTGTTTTTCTCCTAAATTGAATTAGCTTTAGTGTAATATAAGAGTATTATAAACTGATATTTTTTAATAGGAAAGGGTTAGGGTTAGTTATCAGATAATGATTTTGTGCTGCTTCATATAATGTTATAAAAATCCCGGTTTTATCTGATTTATTCATAATTTTTAAATGTTTTCAGAAGTGGATTTTGCTCCACATTTTCTTTAGCCTTTTGTGAAAACATTCTCTAATATAACCAAGCACAGTAATTCAGGATGCAATGACTCACTTTTCCCACGGTTCGGTTCAAAGCAAGATTTTTGGGTCACAATTTGGTTTCGGTTCCATATCTGTTGTGCCATCTACAAAAAATATATTTTTTAAACCTTTTTAGTAGGTTAATTTCATTGGAAGGCCACATCTCTGTTGAGATAATTTAAAAAAGAACATTTATTTATGAAAATACTGTATATTTTTTTTCCCACCCAGATTGTATATTTTTAAAGATTAGATATTGAATCTGTGAGCAACACCAAGCTAAACTGCATTTATGTGCTATTATTTGCCTCAAAAAAATAATGTAAAGTTTTCTATAAAATTTGTGTTCAGAGGCATGAGCTAATGATGTCGGTATTAGAAAAAAAAACAACATCTAAAACACCTTCTTGAATATCTTTATATGGAAAACCCCTCTTTAAGCATTGATTACTAATTTACAGGTGTGTTTTCACATTAATCTTTAAATGTTGTCCCCCACAGCTGTCAAGGAAATACTAGAGGTAGTCTTTTGGCAACGAAAGATAAGTAATGCATTTTAAGCTTCTGGTGATCATGTAATCCTTATACAGATGGTGAACTCACAGTATACTTCCAGAGTGCCAGCAGATAGGATAAAATTTAATTACACACCGGCTAAGTTGTGGACATTCCCATAGACACAGTTGCCCAGCCTGCTGTGTATTAGTGAAATATGAGGAAATGCATTATAATCCAGCTCAGAGAATGCTCTTTCCATGCGGAGTGCTCACCATCAAGCGGCACAGAGATGGCCTGAACAGGCTTCAGAGGTTCTTCCAAGATACAAGCTTGGGGCTGGGATTGAGGTTATGCTAGTCTTTTATGTAATATTTATATTAAAAGAAGGAAAAAAGAAAGTGGGAATATTCAGATGTTCACTGCTTTAGCTGGTTATGGTGCAGCAACAACAATAACTTTGATATTTCCGTTATCCTCTTTGGATAAGACAATCAGAGGATTTTGAACGTAACGTAGATGGAATACTGTTGATATGAAGATGAATGTGTTTGATTTTACAATGAAGAATTGGACAACTGAATCACTGCTCCTTAGTCCCCTGTAGCTCCGCCCCTGATGCACCTAGAAAGTGTAATAATGCATTTATGCTACTTAAAAAGACAAAGACTAAAAAGTATAACTTGTGAATTTTATTTAAAAAAATAGAAGGGACTACAAGAAAATGAAAACTATATATATCAGTAATTTTCTATCTGATCTTGATAATATTTGTCTTATTTGTATTTTTGTGATTTTTGCTGTGTCAGATTATAAATGAAAATAATTATGTTGGATTTAAACTCACCACCCACTGGTTGTTATCCTGGATCACCCATACAAATGTCCATCTTAATTAAAATATTTAACATGTAGCTGGACATACATTTAGGTTTTCATATTTTAATTAAACTGTTAGTTTCCAAGTACATTTAGAATATTTTTTTTCTCGCTAAAGGTTTATATATTAATTTATATTGAGCAGACAAGATCCTGTGTGTGGGTGATTAGCCTGAATATATTTTTAATTTCTTTTAATTTTCCTTACAGCTTTAAAATATCTGTCTTTTCCTGTGGTTCATTTTCTTCCTGAACTTAAATTCTGAAAATCTTTTTTTATTTTGTTTAAAAGATGGCAGACAAGACATTGGATGGAGGGCCGTGGACAGGATGTGTGGTCCTATTCCTGCAGTCGCTCTGCGCTGATGTGGACCTGCTGTCGCTTTACAAGAACCAAAATGGAAAGTTTATTGTTTTCAAAGTCATCAAACTGACACTTACAGGTGAGCCTTTCAGTTCATTATTACAGTGATTTAAAAAATAAGTATTCTTTTTCGTGTTAATTATCAACATTTTTCATGGTCAGATTCTGCAGGAGGTCTGGGTGGCTATGAGATCCTAAAGGTCCACGATGCTGAACCCTTTCTCGGTGTGGAGGTGAAGTTTGTGAACATGGCAGCATGTAAGCAGTTTTTGGATAGCTATAGCTCTAGAGCTCTGCATCAGTCCTTCTCCCAGCATGCCGGTCGGCTTTTTGCTGTGGCTCAAGAGTGCACTGTTGAAACCCAGCTCAAGGCCAGCACAAACATTCTGGATCTCTGTCTGGACAAGCTGGAGGTCTGCCTACAGCACATCCACCAATCTCAGGTAACATCAGTGATATCAGGTTTGTGAAGTTAGATCTGGTTTGATATTAAACTTGGACCTGGATGGAGGTGGATTCAGGTTGGACCAGTCAGTGTTTTCAAGGATCAGAAAAATGTCCCTGATTTAGACTTTCTGAGATTTTTGTATGTATTATAAAGTCAAATGTGCATTTGACTTGGAAAAAATGTCAACTTAAATGTTGCACTAATTGAAAACAGAAAAAAGGAGTACATGAAATAACATATCACTTAATGAATCACAAGTAGATCGTTTGAAAGGGAGTGGAAGGAAGTGAATTTATATAATCCCACCCCGACTCGACCATACAATTTTCTCTACATGAATTATCAATATCCGGTTCAGGACTTATTATCAAATATTAATAGATTCAGGCTATTGGACCCGGAAGTGCAAGATAACACAGTTGTCATGAGATGAACTCAGTTCTTCCCACTGTTTAAGTCAGGGGTGGGCAAACTACGGCCCAGGGGCCAAACGCGTCCCATTAAGCTATTTAATCTGGCCCGCCAAACTGGAATAAATTATATTAACGATCTTTATTAATGTTCTAAGTAACCTACAATTCTTGTGTCTACCCATAAATGGTGAAATACAAATAAATAGACTTTGATGAAGAAAGAAGTTGGAAGATTTTGTTGTTTTCCTGAACTTCATATGTGCTTTCCAAGTCGGAAAGTCATTTTTCCGATCATTTCAACACCACCTGAAGGCAACATTTCTCTAAGTTTGCGTTTTTCTCTCAGGGACATCAATCCATCAATGCAATTAGCACTGAAATTAGAACAAAACTCGCAGAAATCAATATTCTATATTATTGTGTTTGAAAATGTGAATTTATTTTATAATCAAGATTAAAGCACGTTTTCATCCAGATTTCATGTTATTTTTTTCTATTGTGAGGTGGATTATAACACTCCACGTCCATCTCCTGGTCCTTCTGTTGAATTTTAGAACCTATGAGTCAATAAGTTTGGCCACTCCTAGTTTAAGTCCTTCACTCTTTTTCATCGACTCATAACATTTTTCATAATGATTTTTATAAAATAATCGAGTTTAAAAAAAAATATATATATATATATATATCCCCCAATAATTAAACAGTTTACAAACTCGCCATTAGAATTTATGACTGAGTTTTCAAGTATGTTTTTTATCAATATTTAACATAATATTTTCTATTTTATTTTCACATGCATAATGTTTTTTTAATCTAGGTCTCATAAAGTCCATTTGACTTAATTTAAAGTCTAAACTACAATTAGTTTTTTAAATTTGTTTTTTCTTCTAATGTAAAAGTTTTGCACACATCACATCAGTTGTCCTGTTACATTACTCTCTATGGAACAAGCTTTAGCACATTTGTTTCTGTAACACCAGTAAATGTATGGTTGACAGAGGATGGTGGTAAAGGATTTGGACCTAAATCAACACTCCTCTGACACCGTGCATAACAAGGTGTTTCTGCTGCAATTTTCTGTTTATTTTTACCATGCAGTGGAGCTGGGCCAAACACTTCTACTTGAGTCTTTTTTTGTGCATAGAATCTAATTCTTATGTTCTTTAAACAATTTATATGGGCTAAAAAGCCTAAATTTTCATCAGTAAATGGAGGTGCTTATTGTTAATGTATTTTTTCCCCTTTTTTGAGTTTGTTTTTTTTAAATCATTTTTTACTTATAAAATATCTTCTGTAAAAGATTGAATGACTAAATACCACTTCAACCCATCACAAATAAATTATGATAATGCAAATATTCCATGTGGTGCTTATTATATTAGCTACATTTATAAATAACCTAAAAGTTAGGATTTAAGTTTTTAAGGATATTTTTTTCTTAATGTTTTACCCTTGTGTTCACAATCAGCCTGATTCATTAAGGAATTGGATGGGTACAAATATATATATTTAAACTTGACAACACACTCTCTCTTAAATACTCATTTAAATACTGGGTTTGGACCTGTTATCCGTTGCACAATCAATCTCAGGAAATCACCTGCTATTCATAATTAACAGCTGGTGAAATCTATTGTTTGATCAACGTTCTACTATTCACTTGGGTTGTCAATAAATCATCCCCAATGTGTTAGAATGTTTAGTTGTTTCGTGAGAATATTGGATTTGTTTGTTAGTGTCCTGTTGATATACTAAATATAAAATACATAATAAGAAAACAAATGAATGATGACAAAACATTTGGGATTCTCTCTGTGGGATGCTTCACTGCACCTTTCAAACATTTCTGTTCATCCATTTTTAATAATGTAGTTTCTTCTTGTCATATTTCTAAACTGACTTCATTATAATAAGATAGATTTGCTCTGAGAGGCAAACAGAGAAAGAAGAAAAGAGAGTTAATGGATTCAGCTGTTAAATGAAAAATCTCTGTTCACCTTGAGTTTTTCCTTCCCTTGGTTTCTCTTTTTCAGCCGGAGCGTCTGCGTGATGAGGAGATCGATTGCCTGGAGCAGCAGCTGCAGACTCAGGCCCTGGGGTCTGCCCCACAGCAAACCCCCCTCACACAGGAGGAGTCGTCTGTCCCAAGCAACTGCTTCAAGTTTCAGAATAAAGTTTTTGGTGCGTAAAAGCTGACATTTTTACCTTTCAGTATAGTTAGTTTAGAGAGTTTGGAAAGACTTTTCTTTCACTTTTTTGGGTCAAGTTGAGTTGCATAAGTAATTTGAGCTAAATTTAAATTATTCCAGCATATAATCCAAGAATTTCTTGATGCCCTAAATCAGCTGTCATTTCTGTGTCATCTTTAAAGACCCATTGTGATGAAAATTCAGTTAACATGTTCTTGTGGCAGTTTTCTGATGATGGCGGGAATGTATACAGAAAATTAAGTTTAAACTGAATTTCTGTGTGGCCAAATAGTTGTAAATCAGAAAGGGACAAAAAGAATGGAGTTTGAAAAAAATCGTATAATAGATGTCTGTGCCGGCATCTGCCTCCAAACTGTATGACTGGATAGCTCCAATATTGCTCGCCATTTTTGTTGGACCGGTAATGTCGGGTTGTTGCAGTGTGGGCTGTAAGCTAGTGGGAGAACATTTAAACAGAGAGCAACAGATAGATGAAGGAGGGTAGGGTTGCTCTGTGTCAAAATCCAGCCCACAACTCAGAGGCCAATTTCTAATGAACTACAGCAGCTCTGCAAAAACCTTGTCCTAGAAAACAGTTTTTTATTTTATCAACAAAAACGGGATAATCATAATTGAAAGACCTCTGGGAACAATTTTAAAATTGATCAAAAGATGTTCAGAGCGGGTCTTTTGTTTTGCTTAAATCTATTCCATGTTCAAAACAAGCTTTTATTAATTAAAAAAACATCAAAATATGAAATTAGGCATTCACTCCTAAAAGCAGGATGTCAGAATCCTGTTGTACATCTTTGATTGTTGTGTTAAATTGTCTGACAGCTACTGGGCTCCAAGCTGATTTTTTTTTTTTCTTTTTTTTCATAGGACTTTAATCCAGCCTTTTATAAAATGACAGCTACCAGTCTATGAGAGGAGATTAGTGGAATCACATAATGTATTTGTTTTGCATATTTTGATTGATTTCGTAGTGGGTCATCCCAAATTTAAATAAACTAAATGAGATGTAGTGGCTTTTTCTTGAGGTATGAGACAAACATGGCTCTTCATCTTAAATAAAGAGCTGGTATTAACCTTCTCTACATGGATTTGTAAGGTAAAGGTTGTCTTGTGTTGTTCACAAATACTTTTGCTTTGCTTGAATGTTCCTGTTTGGGACAGGAAGTCTTTTATTTTGAAAGAAAGTCATATGAGCGTCTGTCAAAAGTAAAAAAACGACATTGAGAAAATTCTAATTTCTATCTTCTTTTCGCAGACACACAAATCTCTTATTACAAGTACAAAATCTTTTCTAAAGGACGGACAGTACCGGTACTTTTGCAACTTCTTCAGCAATGATATCAGGATTTAGTGTACTGCTAGACTTTAAATATTGGAGTATATTTTTCCTCAATGGTTTGAATTAGTTGTATAATAAATCATATGCTAAAATAATCCAAGCCTATTATCTAATAGCTCAAAAGATTTACTTATTATTTGAAACTTAGTGGTAAAGGTTGTTTGGTGCAGCAAATAGGCACAGAAATTGAATGAGTCTCTTTAAATGGTTTGAAGCGCTGCAAAGCTGATGAATGCTGTCTAGTCATGAGGTTGAATATCATCTGCTTTTAAAACACAGTTTACATAATCACAGATTAAGTGCAAATATCATGAATGTGTTTTCCCTTCTTCTTTATCCTTTGGACCAACAGAAGACCGAATGCTGACTGCAGTAGACATTCAGAGCTTCTCTAATGGAGTGGGCCGTCAGTGGAAGCACGTTGGCAGAGCCCTGGGGAAGAACTGCCGCGCTCTTAAAGCCCCAGCCATAGACAACCTGGCCTATGAGTACGAGAGAGAAGGGCTGTATGAGCAAGCCTATCAGCTCCTCACCCGCTTCATCCAGGCCGAGGGGAGGGCCGCCAAGCTGAGCAGACTGGTCCGAGCTTTGGAGGACTGCAAACTCACCAGCCTGGCTGAAAATCTTCTAGAGATGCAGCCTTGAGAGTAACTCCAAGTATGATTCCTGAAAACTGAGGCAACAATCATCGATGCATGATTGGGGGGGGTCCTCCATGCTTTTTAAAAAGTGTGATGTCTGTCTTTCTCGCATGTAAAATCATTCCAGTGTGGGAGTACATGTGAGTGTGTGTGTGCGAGCGCATTTGTCACACTTGTTGTGTGAACACATGCCTCATCCCATGAGAGCCGGTGATTCATATCAGGGTTTGCATATCAGTTATTAGTATTAATGATAGTTGTTTTTCACAATATGAAGCAATCACTGTTGTAAAGAATATACTGTTAAGAGTTCTGTTTGAATGGTTGTCTGTGATTTCTGCCGCAAGTCAATCCTGTTGCAGGTTGTTTCTAGTGAATGTGCCGCTGCAGCTTATAGATTTTTTTTTTTTACTATAAAATGTGTGCTTGCATATTAAATGGTCACAAAAAAGGCTTCATGTTTGTGTTTGATGCATTAGTGTAATTAAAACTGAAAAGATAATTTAGTGAAAATTCCCTGAGGTATGATTTGGTGCTAATCCTCCCCTTTTTGCTGTCACTCGCTGACAGTCGCACACACGTGCCGGCACGCATTCAACTGAACTGCTGATGAACAAAGTTGCTGCTGAACGTGTGTGTGTGGGTGTGTGTGTGTGTGTGTGTGTGTTTGGTGGAGACTTCACCTGAGGCGTGTACTGACTTTTCACTTAACAGTCACTGTTGTAGAGGAGATGGATGGATGGATGGGTTGGCTGAGCTAGTGGCTTCATTCAGTCTAGTGTAAAGCCCCACCCCCACTCCACCTGCCTTTCCTCCCACCCGCTTCGCACTTTACTTGACTATCCATCCAGATGTGATGCGTGGATTAGAAGCTCTAATCACATTTACCGTAGTATCTGTCATAACCTCAAGGTATGGTCATAACCTCAACTTTGGACACGCACAAAGTATTTGCATGTCTTCCTCATGCATACATGAGTTTTCTCCAAGTACTTCTGTATCCTATGCAGTTCAAAACATGACTTTGTTCTGAAGTCACTGGGATAGGCTCCAGCAACCCCTGTTACCCTGCAAAGAACAAAGCAGGACTAAAATCATGGCCAGATCAGTATGACCTATGCCTTTTTTTCTTTTTAAAAGTGTACGTTTTATAACAAATTAGTGCCAACATAGCCTATAGTTAGCCTGAACGCACACAAATAACATCTTTAAGTGTGCAAAGCTGGCTTTAGCTATATTTAATGTAAGTTTCAAAAGCTATTTTTTGTTATTTTGCTTATCCAAGTGTAAACAAAAAGCTTGATTCAATTATAAATACAACTAACATCTTAGTTGGCATATAAGAATTTAAATATTTGTGTATAAAACAAATTAATTTAAAAAGAATATAAGGGAGAGTAAGTGAGAAAGATAAAGAGAAGTATGTGCATGTGGTGAGGAGAATATAGAATTTAAGATGTCATTTGTTTTGCAAAAAAATTAGAAATTAGTGCCAATTTTTTTACAAAAAAAGTTCCAAATTCTCATTCTAGACACATTTTCTGTACTTTAGTCCCTGACACCATCTTGTTGAGTCACTTTAAACACAGGGCAGAAGAAGGTCACCACCATAATAACAATGTTATTTTGCAGCAAGCATCCCCATTGGGATTAATTGTTCCTTGGCAGAGGAAAATGTTTTTATTGAGGCAGATGATCCAAGTGATATGGCGCTTTACAACCTTCGTAGAAGGCCTGAAGCGGTTTAGTTAGAGTCACATTCACCCACTGACGGCAGCTCTGTTGCCGAACACTAGTGCCAATTTATAATCACCAGGATCATTGTGTCAAAGATTGTCAAATTATATCTGATTTAATTTGAAAACCAGGTAAATATCTACCGTCAAAGAGCCTTCACAACTGAACAATGTCTACATAAATGGATCCTCCATCAGCACTAAATCTACCACATGAAGGAAATGCAGAGATTTATTTTCGGTTAAGTCTAAATTTGGACAAATATAGTCTGTGAGCAACTTTAAATTGAATCAGCATGTATCTGGCATTATTAAACATTATGATTACTTTACCAGTTATTTGACCATCGATTCTCTGACAAAGAAACTCCAAGATACAAAGAAAAAATTGTAATTGTTATCCCTGGATTTATGAATCTGTCTTTCAGTATGTTCCTGAGTGCAGATTTTTTAAAATTATTTTGCAAAGGCTGCACTTAGACCAGTGGAAAAATTATATATTTTTGCAATTTTATTTATTCATTGTTAGAAACCAAAATGCTAAATCCCTTTCATGTTAAATATAAAACTCTTGACAGTAAAGTTAATAAAAATCTGTGTTAGTTTGGTTTATTTGAAAGTTTGAACAGTCCTGACAGGAGAGTTATTCTTGTTGAGTCATATTTCGGGAAATAAAAAAAGAATTCCAGTAAAAATAAAGCACATTTTAAACAAAGTTCTATTAGTTGTCACACACCTAGGTGTGTGGAATTTGTTGTTCACATATGACCCATCCACAGCAGTGAGGTGCAGACACAGCCCCCCAATCAAACCCCTTAATGGTGAGTGTCAAGCAAGGTGGAATGAGGTCTCATTTTTAGTCTTTGGTATGGCTCAGCCTGGATTTGAACTCACAACCTCCCAATCTCCCAATCTCAGGGCAGACAGTCTACCACAAGGCCACTGAGCAATGCCTTACTACCTTACTACCAGGCACAGGGGTGGAGTGATGATAATATGGGATTGATGTAATTCTGTGAGACTTGAACATAAAACATTAGAATAAATTAGACTCAGACTGGAGGATATGTGTCCAAACTGCTGAATTCAGGTCATTAAATTAAAATGATCTTAAAAGCGACAAATAATCAATGTAAAAATATTTAAAACCTTCACTGTTTCTTAGATTTATTAGATGATTGTAAGGAAGTTTTGACTAAGTTTAGCACTAGTTTGTTCAGCATTAAATTTGATTTTAGTTAGATTATATTCGTGAAACTTAACAAGGTGGTCTGAAAAAGGCTAGCATTATTGTCAAAGGCAATAAAAAAACGATATTTTTATTTTTAAGTTGGGTTTCATTTTCTGTCTGAAATAATTAGGTTGTTAAACAAATTGGAAATAGAGGAAACGTGTACAGTTTCCAGAATTATTTGACAGACTGTTATTTAGCTTACATGTTTTTTCACGAATAGGATATTACTTTCTTTAAATTAAGACCACCAATACAGGCTTTCTATGGACAATAATCTTCTTGGATTTTGGCTTTTCAATGCTAAAGAAAATCTGTTTTTTCACATATGATCATTAAGAAAGACAAGAATTTAAGTGTATCACACACAATTCGAACTTAATTAAAACAGATTGTGTTTTAAATGTACAATTTCATTTCATAATAAAAACAGAAGTATGTATCTCCCCTATAAACTCCATGTTACTTTAATTGTAGTTTTGCTTAAAAGAAATATTGCTAAAGAAGAAAAAGTGAAAATTAATCATACAACTGATGGAACTACTAAGTAATTGTTTGCTGTCATTTCTTATATTTTAACACAAAATTCTCGTATTTCCATTGAAAAACATAAATATAAATGCATTTATAGGATTAATTGTTTCTAATAAAGTAAAAACTATAAAACAACTTCTATCTTTGGAGTCCCACTCCAATCATATTTTAATCTATTTTAAAAGCATTCGCAGTGGTCTTTTAATAATGATTGGGTTTCTAGCCAAAAAAAAAAAGTAACTTAATAGGACTTAGTTTCTGCAGAGCAGCAGGAGTTCATCAGAAAATTGTCTGAGTTGTGAGCTGCAGGTGCAGAAGTAAGCTGCCTTCATTTCCCATCATCCCTTTGTTTACACTCCCACGAGCTTACAGCCCCTCACAACCCCAACCTAACATTATCTGTGCAAATAAATGAGCCAGCTCAGACATGAAATCAAAGACATACATGGATCTATTTCTCTGGGAGTGGATATATTGGAATGGAGCAGAGCAGGGAGCTTGTGGGGTACCTTCTGAAGCACTTACATCACTTCTACAAGTGTTTTCCAACTGCATTTTTTGTCTGCTCCTGATTCCAGATGATTTTAATAAAGAAATACTCATGAGTATTTCTTTATAGTTTCATTTTTCTTTATATAGGTCCTCCATTATGAAAAAATATCATAAGAACATGTTCAAAAACACAACTTCCATTGCAGTGTGTCTTTCAGAAACCTGTTTTTAAATTAAAATAAACAGAGGGTAGGATGCATAGCAGGGGAAAAAAGAAAAAAAAGCATTTTTGTTGAAAATTATTTGAATAAATGTGTCGTGTCTTCCCACATGTCGTGCAGTTTCCTTAATTATCTTGTTTTAGGAAAGAAAGGTGCTTGAATTTGCTGGATTTTTTTTCCACGGGCGTGATTAGAGCTCTGACGTCAGCCAGATTGTTAGGTGAGTCTCGCGCAGCCAGTCGCGCGGCCCTCTTGGAGCTCGCGTGCCCCTCCTTCGTGTTAAGATACGGTGAAATCTCTGGCACGCGCAGTCGTCATCGCCAGCGCCGCCCTGTTGAGAGAGGAGGCAGGAGACCCCCCTCCCCACCTAACAACAACCCCAACCCCACAGACTCGAGCGCAGCGACCCCACCCCCCCTACCCCCTCCGAGAGAGGGGACACAGTGAGAGAGGCGCAGTCACCGACTCGGGATCCCGGCTCCGTTTCGCCCTCAATCCGGGCCTAATGCTGTAGCAGACAGCGCGGGAGGAGCACGACAGAGAGACCACGCAGTGACCGAGGATCGGCGAGGGACAGGGCGGACCGGGGAGAGACGGGATTGCTCATTCGCTTGGAAACATGGGATGTACACTGAGCGCCGAGGAGCGCGCGGCTCTGGACCGGAGCAAGGCCATCGAGAAAAACCTGAAGGAGGACGGGCTGGTCGCCGCTAAGGACGTCAAACTGCTCCTGCTCGGTAAGAGAAGAGAAGAGCCGGGCTGCGGCCGCGGGGCTGCGGCGCCTCGGCTGCATGGGGCGGAGGTGCTCTCCGTGGTACTGATCCTGACTGCCGGCTCTCACTCTGCCCTTCGTTCTCCACAGGCGGCGGAGAGTCCGGCAAAAGCACCATCGTGAAGCAGATGAAGTGAGTGCAGCCTTTTTTTGGAGCGATTTCTGCGCTCTCCAACTCGAGTGAAAGGCCCGAGATTGCGCCTCCCCTGTCTGTACTAGGACAGGTTGAGCCGCCATGTTTCAGGAGGCCCCGGAGGAGCGCCGGTGACTTGAGCACCTCCTGCAGACCACTGAGCGAGGCTGCGGAAGGCCGCGCCGGTGCGTCCCTGCGGGGTGCTGTTCACGGCCGGGGTGCTGAAACGACTGCAGCGGGGACCGCGCGTCGTGGGTGTTGGTCCCGTGTCAGTGTGCGTGTGTCGGTGTGTGAATTACCGCGAGGTCACTACTGCTCCATTAGTGAATACCTCTGCTTTTAATCTTAATGGCTTTAAGTGCCCGATATCGCCGGGAGTACTTTGACTATAAAGCGGATTTACGCAGAAATATGGCTTCTAAAACCACATCTAAACCTACTCCTGTCTAAGCTAAATCACTCTTTGATGTTCTACACGACTGTTGTTTTTTCCCTTCCTCTAAACCTCTTAGTAAAGCATGATGTTTCCACATGGAAGACAGTTTTTGCACATTTTGAAGCATCTCCTCAGTTTGGCAGGAAGCAGATGTTCCTCTTCCTCCTAGCTGCTGCACCCTCCCTCCATACCTCAC
The DNA here is from genome assembly GCF_002922805.2 of Oryzias melastigma. Classification (NCBI taxonomy): domain Eukaryota; kingdom Metazoa; phylum Chordata; class Actinopteri; order Beloniformes; family Adrianichthyidae; genus Oryzias; species Oryzias melastigma. The sequence goes on from NC_050514.1 coordinate 19,049,550, forward strand.
TTCACCTCATTACCCTCCCTGCGGTCCCTGGTATCCCATAACTTGCTGCTCTTCCCCAGACCCATGATGAAGGTCCAAATAGTGTTTACAAATACTCTCAAGGCTTGTTTTAGCCAAAGCAAGCAGCAGATTGATGGGTTTTACCACTCACCTTAGGTCGTAAAGTTTAGGTATTGAAGGTTACATGAATGGTGTGATCTGCAGCCTCTTCATTGTGACATAATGATCTGGGAGAAGGATCTGTTTGTGTCCTATTGCAGCGCTAAAGTGAAAGTAACAGGCCTCAAACGGAACATATGACCTATAACAAAGTGGAATAACACACACACAGTGGCGTAGATTTGGCTTGTGGATTTTATGAATTAAACAAGGGTGCTTCTGCTGCTGCCGCTACTCAGCTGCAGAAATGTCAGTGATGTCTATTTTTATACTTAACATTTTCAGACTCTCTGATTGGTCAAAGGATGTCATTAATAACTCATAGTGTCTGTGTTGGAAGTGTCTTAAAATCCACAGAGCTGACAAGAACAAATGACTTTTTTGTAAAATTAAGGCACATTTATTTGTTTTAAAAATGTTATTTTTGCTTTAACACATAAATAGAGCCTTAAAGGATGCTTATTTAGGAAGTTTTCATGGAAATATTCAATAGAGATCAATCTAATGTGCAACAAATTGATTCAGATGTGTGCAGAAAATTATTTTTTAAAGATTAATTCTGTAATCTATAATTTCAGTTTATTTTCTCCTGAAGGTTTTCTAACTTTAGTGATAACATATGTTTCAAATTCAAATGTTTTTTAACATCCTTTGCAGCTTGATTTGTTGGAGAATCTCACGTGTTCCCTTTCATTTAGCAGGTTAATGTTTTATTGCATAAAAGTGTTAATTGTGATGATGGTGGTGGAGATTCAGGCCAGGTGGCGGATCTCTGCGGTAAAACATCTTTTCATAATGTGCACTGATGAGATGAAAACGTGAAAAGCGTTCTCTCTTTTGCAAGTTGGGGGTTTGCGAGTACGGTTAACACGAGCTGGAATGTTGTGTGAGTTTATTATTTTTTTGGAGTTTAAGATGTTCTATCCAAATCTGGCTTGGTAGAGAGGAGTTTGTCCAGTCTTGTGTAGTAGCGATTGATTTGTGCTCTGATTGATTCTCCCCCATTACACATCATGCATTATAAATGTTTTAAATATCACATTACTTTCCAGTTACTCTTCACAGACTGAGAAAGTGATCAGTTCCATGCCCATTAAAGACGGGCACAACTGAAGAGGGTAAAAGGCGATAGAAAGTATCGGGAAAAGATGAGAGCATCCCTCTCTTTTACACAACACAGGAAAACAACCAGCAAATGTGGAGCTTTTATTGTGAGAAGAGAGTTCTTTTAAATGAAATCCAGGAACATATGGATGTGTGAGACCATTTTTCTGTCCTAGCTTGTTTCCTCTGAGATAATGTGTGTGCGCGTATGCAGGATTATCCATGAAGATGGCTTTTCTGGGGATGATGTGAAGCAGTATAAGCCTGTGGTCTACAGCAACACCATCCAGAGTTTGGCCGCCATCCTTCGAGCCATGGACTCTTTGGGCATCGAGTTCGGTGACAAGGACCGAAAAGTTAGTTTCATGCATGTCATTGACGTTTGATTTGGAACATTGTGAAAACAGAAGACTCAAGTTACAGTTAAATTAACCAATTTAAGCTCCTCACCTGGAGATAAAACAGAAATAAGAATATTTTTTTAACATTTTAATTGTTGGGTAGATTCAATTCTTGTGCTAATGACTAATATTTTAACCAGGCTGATGCTAAGCTGGTCTGCGATGTGGTCAGCCGGATGGAGGACACAGAACCGTACTCTGCAGAACTTCTCGCTGCTATGAAGCGTCTATGGGCTGATGCTGGGACTCAGGAGTGTTTCAACCGTGCCCGAGAATACCAGCTTAATGACTCAGCTCAATAGTGAGTGCAGCAAATAACACCCAAACTCATTTCTGTTGAAAGATCACCAGTTTTTTTATTGAACTCCCTGCCTGTTTTTAACAGCTACCTGGACAGTCTAGACCGGATTGGGGCAGCAGACTACCAGCCCACAGAGCAGGACATTCTGAGAACCCGAGTGAAAACCACTGGCATTGTAGAAACCCACTTCACCTTCAAAAACCTTCACTTCAGGTAAAGAAGCCTTTTGCAGCTTCAGATGACTCGGTTTTGGGACTTTCGTTCTGAACTTCTTACCTCCTTTCAAGGCTGTTTGATGTTGGAGGTCAGAGGTCAGAGAGGAAGAAGTGGATCCACTGCTTTGAGGACGTGACCGCCATTATCTTCTGTGTTGCTCTGAGCGGATACGATCAGGTTCTCCATGAAGACGAAACAACTGTGAGGGTCTTTGAGTTATTTCAATATGAATGAAAGACTTGATCCTGTGACTAATAAGTAGGAGTGTGTATTGGCAAGAGTCTGGCGATACAATACGTTTTCCAATATGTGTCTCACGATACGATACGTATCGCGATATATCCCGAGACAGTACCAGAACCATTTTTCACTTTTTTTTAAAGAGTATGACTAAGAAGAAAGGCTGAAAGAATTAGGGGAGATCTTGTTGTATTTTTGGTCGTGGTGCAGAACTGCTCAAAGAGGCTCAGTATGCTGCCAACTAGTGGTCGGAGGTGGAAAACCAAACTGCAGAAAGCTCTTAATTAAATTTCAACATTTTAAATAAATAAAAGTATTGCCAAACGAAATATTGCAATATATCGATTTTTCCTTTCATCCTTACTAATAAGCAACTGGTACAATAAAGTTTTTAAACTACAAATGACATTTTTATTCATTCAAAGACAAAAAAGTTATTTGTATCTCAAAGAAAAACACAAATAGGGGTATGTTTTTTTATACATGTGGCTGTCACCAAATTTAAACTGATTTGTAATTTAATTGCAGGAGTTAAAGTTTTAAAATTCTAGATAATTTCTCTGTTGTAGTCCTGGTACGTGAGGCTCATTATCGTACGTTTTGTCCTACAGAACCGCATGCATGAATCCCTCATGCTTTTCGACTCCATCTGTAACAACAAGTTCTTTATCGACACCTCTATCATCCTGTTCCTCAACAAGAAGGATCTGTTTGCCGAGAAGATTAAGAAATCGCCGCTCACGATTTGTTTTCCGGAATACACAGGTGAACCCTCCGTTTTTTCCTGAAACTTCTACTTCCGTCTGGGCTGGAGTTTGTGTCTCACACTTCCCTTCTCTGTCCTCCACCTCCTCCTCCCTCTGACTCCAGGTGCTAACACATACGATGATGCTACTGCATATATTCAGGTTCAGTTTGAGAGTAAGAACCGCTCTCCCAACAAGGAGATCTACTGTCACCTGACCTGTGCCACAGACACAGGAAACATCCAGGTAGTGTTTGATGCCGTCACTGACATCATTATTGCAAACAACCTTAGAGGGTGCGGCTTATACTGAAGCCCGGCCAGAAGCACAGAGGTTGTCTATGGAGTGTGTGAAGTGTTAATAATGGTAATTTTGATGATACTTAAACACATAAATATGTAATTCTACACGTCCAAATGGACCCAAAGAGCTGCCGTCAGACACCACACTGGATTATTGCCATGATTTGTTCCCTTCCTTATTTGAAGTATCCCTCCCCCAGTTTTGTCTTTAAAAAAAATGTGTTTTTAAGCTGAATGTTTCCATGTTTTGTTGATGACTATATCAACAAATGTGAAGGTCAGAAGCACCAGTGGGTTTATTCAGCTGGAGCCTTGTCCCGCTAAACGTCCACACATGTAACACACCGCCTAGAAAGGAAGGAGGGACGCCGTCCCACGTTCGGTGGCAAGTCCTGACATTTGAATACAGCCTCTGGTGCTTCGTTTCGGCGTGCGAAGGGTGGAGATGACGATGATACCGGTTTTGGGGAGGTGCTGTACTCGTGGCTGAGGGTCATGGATGGGAAGAAGGAAGCTGTCGTGAACTTTCCTTCAGAGCTGTCGGAGCCTGAAGGGTCTGTTCCAATCAGCTTTTCTTGTTTTATTTGCAAACACAATGAAAGAGGAGTGACTTCTGTTTTGGAGCGGCTGCCCATTGCCATTGCCCCCTCCCCCCCTACTGTAATGTTAGGTAAACCTGTTGAAAAGAAGGAACAATTCATATCGGTGCCAACCATCTGATAATAACAGATAGAGGACTAGGGTCGATAATCATAGCTCATATCTATATTATTTAAGTAACAAATATAATATTTTACTATCATTGAATAATTTATTAAAGCCTCATGCCCTTCATGCCTCCTCCTACCTCCAGAGACCCCCACCGTGCCACATATTTATTTCCCAACGAGTCAAACTTGGGTTCAGAGGGAGGAAAGGCCTCCATTAACATCTGTGTGCTCCAAGAAATAGAAGACTGCACAAGGAGAACAAAATCATTAGAGGCAGCCTCTGTCTGGGGAGTTTTATCTTTCCTTTTTTTTTGTCTTAAGATCTTTGTTTCCCCCTGATTAGTGAACAGGGAACAATTTCTCTTTTCACAGAGGACAAAGTACAGCTCTCCATTTTCACCTGTGCACCCAATCAAGTCATCTTCCCATCCCTGTATTCTCTTTACCCATCACATATCAATCCTCATACCCTCTCTTCATTTTCACCTTAAAAAAGCACCGTACTGTATATAAATATATGATTACACCTGATCAGATTTTTTTTTTTTTACTGTGAATGTTTTTGTGCTGCACCCCCATCCTATTCAGTAGTTTATTGGTTGCTCTCATGTGGAATGTTTGTGCTGAGCCAATCGAATGTTGTGTTTACATTAAAGCCACATTTTTCCTAACGACTCCTGCGCTGGTGGTCTGAGTGTGATTACACCGCAAGGTAACAGAGGTGATGACAAGCTGTGCTACTCCGGCTTTAATCTGTGCCCGGAATTAAGGTTAGGCAAAGGAAATTAGGCTGAACATTATGAGAGTGGACCACTTTTAATGCTTCATTGCCTTGTGAACAAAGCTTTGCGTTTAGAGTCCGAAACACGAATAAAAGATTGGGAACAGGTCTTGCATGGCAACAGGGCAGTGCTGAAACGTGGCGGATGGTAGGGATCAGAAGCGCAGCACAGCAGCTCTCAATTTATTAGGTTAAAAGTGTTCATCATCACAGACAAGGAGCTATTCATATATTGAATGACTGGGCTGGATCAGCTGTCTGACCTGCTTCTGTCAGTTTAATGGGTATGATGTTCATTACTGCTGTGCTTCACTGACATACCCAGAGCTCCACTTTCTTAGTGTCCTGATTTCTCGCAACCAGCTACAGGTTAAGAAGTAGGAATTCCCACTGTGACACAATTGCACACTTGTGGTTTTAATTACAAAATTTTACATTTAATTAATATTAAACACCCCCCCCCCTCCTCCACTCCCATTTGCTTCACATCACGTGTCTCTGAGTGCTCAACTGGAGCTGTAGCAGACTGGCATCAGCCAGGTGAGCCGCGACAGCGCTCTGGAACAATCAGAGCTTTTGTTTTAAACCAAAGTAAAGCCTCAGCCATTTCATGTACAGAACCACGGATACCCCCCCCTCCCATGTGATCTCAGGTGGGTAATGCACAGCACTGTAAAGCACAGGCTCTTCAGCTACAGCCGCAGCCTCTTGATGTCTTCGCTTCGGAAGTCGATCCGCAGAGCCAGAACCTGACGCACCTCGGCGGGAGTCAGCCGCCACGTCAGCGGGCCTGAGTTGGGACCCCAGTAATCCAAGATTTCGGTTACCTGAAAGTACAAACATGAAGACGTGAGCATGTGCACTGACAAGTTAGAATATTTTCTAATGTGATTTTTGTCTTTGGATAGTTTTATTGCTCCACTGAACCTGATAAAGTCTGAAACCTCTGTTAAGTCTGCGGGCAACAATACAAAAAAAAACGTAAAAAAAAAAAAAAAAAAAAAATCAACTACAAAATGTGCTAGCTAGACTAATGTTTAAACCTTTCCTCATTGTTCAGTTTTATATTGCATCCATTGTACCATTGAAACAGGAATTCATTTTTTTTACCGTTGATTTTTGACACTTGTTCATAGCAAAACGGGAGAGAAATCTTATAGCTTTGGGTGGTGGTTATTATTCTAATATAACTGACAGATTGTACACAGAAAGTTTATTAAAGTTGATTTGAATTTTTAGCATCCTCTGTATGTAAAGTTGTTGTGAAATGGCTCTATCAAAATATAACTTAATTAAATTAAAATCCTGTTTATACAAGAGAACTGGCTGAATTGCTGATGTAATTCAATATTTTTGTTTCTCTGTGACTTTAAAAAAATGGCATGTAATACATAATATTTATAAGAGGCTTTTAAAAATAACGTTAACGTTTTAAGAGGTCTTACCTCAGTTATCTTGATAGTCAGGAGAGCATTTATTGAGGAAAATGTTTCTATATTTCAGTTTTAGTCAACAACCAAAAGTAGCTGCAGCTAAGAACAGAAATTGTGCAAAAGCTTCTTTTTGTTTTTTAAAGTTGAGGAAATTTTACGTTTAAGTTGAGATATAAGCTGTTGCTATTTTTGATCAGAAATTCTAAGTGTGGAACCCAAAATCTCCAGACAGAATTTTATTTCCTAAGTTGTAGTATTATTCCACTTGACTTACCTCAACAAAAAGAGATAAAATCTGTTTTTTAGGGACTAAAGATCAACGAATTACACCACAAATGATGAGCCCTCTGATCAACTTGAGGTCCTAACTTCTTTTAAATCTTATCACAATACCTGAAAGTGCTACTAAAGTAGGAGGAGCTTGTTGAAAGTAGAATACTTTGATAAGAGAGTGTAAAGAAAACAATCTAAATTACCCTCTCCAGGTTGAGGATGGTTGCCATTTGTGTGAGGCGAGCAAACTTGTCTCTGATGGTCCAAGTGGTGACAGTGGTGAGATACGCCACAAGAGAACGAAGCTCTTTATCAAACTGCAGCCCTCCAAGCTACAACAAAAGGATCAGACTCAGTTAAAATATGCAGAAATGAAACTCGTGGACACAGAAATCTGAGCCTGCAGCTCTTTTTCCTTTTGTGAACAGGAAGCTCACTGCCATCTTGTGGCCATGTTTAACTTTTCACCCTTCAGTTATGGTAGAGGTGTGTATTGGTAAGAGTCTGGGGATACAATAAGTATCGCGATACACTTGCCACGATACTATACGTATCACGATATGTAACAGAGACATTATTAAAGATTTTTGATTCAGTACACATCCTTAGATAAACCGAGTTGTACATGTCTCATAACAACAGCTGCGAGGCTCAGAGTTCACACGGGTTTGTATTTATCACAAGATGGTTCTTTCCAGGTCTGGTTTTGTTTTGGTGCGGTGTAGAGTTGCTCAAGAAGGCTCAGTGTGCCGTGCTGCCAACTAGCAATCAGGGGTTTCGGTGGAAAACAAAAGTAAGACAATGAACTAAATGTTTAGTCATACATAATTAATTAAATATTGTTTTGGCAGCATTTTATATCAATACATGTATCGCCGATTGCAGTATCGCGATATTTGAGTGAATCGATATTTTCTTACACCCCTAATTTATGCTCCGTCTGTGCTCACCCTGCTAAAGGAGCATTTGAGGACTGTCTTCTCCATTTCAATTGCTATTAGGCTAGTCATCAGGCTTGTCAGAGTGTCATAGATGACTGGAGAGAGGGCCGCCTGGAATAAAGGAAGAAATAAAAGTGAGGATCGTGAAGAATCACAAGGAATCAGCAGACTACAAGATACAAATACCTTAAACTCTGCCATGAGCTGCTCCAAGTTCACAATGAGCTGCTGCACCCACGGGTCATTCGCTTCATAATCATTAAACTCTTCCTGTGAAGACAAAAAATAAATTTAAAAAATCCAGAAATGTTTCACAACTTGTTTTTGCTAACAAATGCGAAGGCCATACCTCTTCTATGTTGTGTGAGATGGACAGGAAGCTGCTGATCCAGGGTTTGACTTGAGGCTTTATGGCTGTAGTGTTTAACTCAGTCAGACCCTCCTGAAAAATAAAACAGACATTTTTACCATAAAAGCACCACAGGGGTAATTTATAAGTGAGTGTTCCAAAATTCAAATAAGTATACTTGCTGAAAATTCAAGTGATAGTGAGATTTAACGTATTCTAATGGGTAAAATGAATGATCCTCTACTGGACTCATCACTATACTAGTGAATTTCTATTTATTTCACTCAAAAACCTAAACTGCTGACATATAAATGAAAGTTAGGAAAGTAGTAGTTATTGTAAAAGATAAAAAAACAAAGAAAATCAGAGAAATTGTGACCAACCTGTAGGAGATCTTTGAACTTAGTGGATGTGCTGACCAGGTCAGACAAGCAGCTTTCAATTTTGGCCTGCTCTCCAGATCCCACTCCCTGACTAAACAGCTTGGAGCAGTCATTCTGCCAGGATACAATTTTAGTTTGTAAGAAAAACTTTTAAGTAGAGGCAGATCCTTGGGAAGAGATGTCGACTTTACCTCCAAGTTCCTCTTTAAAGTTGTGATATTCTCACTGCACACCTCCACATTGTTCAGGGTCACCTGTGTGGGGGGAATAAGAGAGAAACGTAAAAAATATAGATTGTTATCCTTCATGAGATTCCTCCATTAAATAGGAAGATTTTTTTAAGAAATTGGTTTAGAAACACAATAGCTTAACAGTCTCAGAGTGAGTCAGAGTTATGTGCGCTTGTTTAATCTTTCAATTTACCAGAAATGCAGCCTTGGCGTCCTCTGTGCTCTCGATGCCCATAGTATTGAACTTGCCCTGCTGTAAGCTGCTCTGCATCAGGCTGACTGCACTGCTCACGCCGCGCTGGATGTCCTGGAGCGTCGTAGCTGGGAAGCCCTGCCGGAGCTTATTATACAAGACCTCCCTGATGCGTGAAAGAGATGATCCACATGTAGGGATTTAATGCAGCAGACAAAAAAAAATAACATTGAAGGAGTTATGCTAATATATTTGGTGCACCTGAAGTCAGACTCCAGCACAGAGTTGGCATGATTGATCATCGCACAGAGGCAGTCAATGTTGGAGCTCGACAGAGCTCTGCTGATACATTTCTTTACTATGTAGAAACAGTCGTCCACCATGCTGCTGGTCAGCTGACCCTTCTCATAGGTATCCATAGATACTGCCTGGTGAAAAATGAAAAAAAAAAAAATAAATAACCAAGGAATAAACATATATGCACTGCAAGAGTAAAAAACCTGAAGGATTTGTTGTTGAAGACACAAATTAATTAAACTAACAAGAAAGCTGTCAACCTGAACATATTAAAAGATCAGTGTTTACTTATATTTTTTTACTTTTAACATGAATTTTTCAAGGCAATACAAAGATAAAATTGGGAGAGAGTTGTTCAGCAAGACTATATATTTACAATCAAATTATCCAAACTAAATATAAATGCCTTATAGAAAAGTCCAGAAAAAAGTAAAATAAAAGACTTTTCTTATGACCTGCAGAGCATTACAACTTTTTTTTAAGCTGGAAATATTTTACATGTCTAATACACACAGACCTTATTAACTGATTCCCTCATGTAGTACTCCTCCATGGGAATGTAGTAGCCTATCAGCTCCTGCATTGCCCGGCTCAGTGAACAGTGTTTTAGTAGTTTCTCCACATTTTGTTGATGCTCTGAGGATTCAAAACGATGTGAGAAAAGAAAGAGGACAGACAAAATTAAACTAAACAAGTATTTTTACATCTGATCTTGCACCTTAAAAGTTTTTAGTACCTTGCGTGATGCTCTGAGGGTCTCCGACTTCAAAGTCCGCCATAATGCGGCGACGCAGAAAACGCAGGTAAAGCTCCGCCCGGGCGTTCATCAAGGTTACTTCTGCAAGCACAGGGTCCAGTTCCCTGTTCATGTGGGACATGTGATCAAACATGAGAAGGAGCTGCATAATAGTCTCTATTAACACACACAAACCCACCTTGGCTCGATCCTCTCTCCGGGCATGCTCTTCATCATGCTGTTCTGGACAACCTGAAACTAAAGGACAGACCAGAGGACTTAGGAGGAGAAGACATGTAGGAGAAGCTGCTGGTCGGACGTCAACCTCACCTTGTTGAGGTATCCTCTCTGCTGGATGAACTTGTCTACTATTTTCTGGGCCTGACGATCACACTCCTCCTGCAGGTGGGTGATGAGCGTGTACAAGTGGCCTGGACCGTAATACGTCTCTACGATAGGCTGGTGAGTCTCAATGACACGAGCGATGCCTGCAAATGGAAACCAGCTCGTTGAGAGTCTGTAATTGTGTTAAAAAAAAGGAGACAGTCAAAGGTTCTGACCTTCCAGCAGTAGAGTCAGGGTGTCTGCAAATATCAGCAGAGCTCTCTTCTCGCCCAGATCGCTGCCTGTCGCCAACAAAAGGTTTTCCTCTGCCTTGGAAGCAAGCTGAATGAGAAAGTGCAAATGTTTTTATCCAAAAGTGGAAAAGGAACGTTTTTCTTGGAACTGCACATGCAGAAATAAAAATGGTCAAGATGTAAAAAAAACAAAATCCTCTTATGGTACTAACCTGACTGCAGAGATATTGACCAAATCGGGCAAGGCCCTGCTGGTGAAGACCCAACAGAGGGAAGATTTTGAAAAACCTCTCAACCTGAGCAAGGTCAACTGCTGCAACAGCCTCATCCAGCTTCTGGGAAACGATGACCTTCAGTTTCTGCTCTGCCTCCTGCAGCAGGACCAGACTGGCGTCCACAGCGCTGCCTGGACAGCCACAATGAGACATTAGGGATACATGGAAGTTATAAATAAAATTGTTTGACAAGAAAAGTGTCAACATCTAGTATTAATTGTACTGAAGTTGTTTTAAAACAACAAATAAAACAACCAAATTTCCTCTCTTTTTAAATATTAACTTTGACAAAGGTTTGGCAGGTATCATACTCTCTTCTCCCTGTCTGCTCAGCTCAATAACCGACTGGTCCAGAGACAGGTATCGATGGATGTGTGCAGCAGCCTGTTCATAGTCTTCATTGCGCAGAGCGGTCTGCACTCCATCTGTGCAGAATTTCAGATCGAGTATATCATCAGCACGCTGGATGACGTTATACAACCGTGTCTGCAAGAAAGAAAAAAGAAAAAAAAAGGATAAGACACTAAATAAAACCTCTAACTGCTGGAGTAACACAAGAGGATGTACCTTTGCCAGATCCAACTGTCTGACTTTTCGGCTGACGTTTTCTGCCAGACTGCAGGTAAAGGTGATCATGCCTGACAGTTGACTGGCATCGCTTCCGATAAGCTGTAGACTCGGTCTGCAAAAAGGAATTTTGCACAGAATTTTACACATCCTAAAATGAAAAAGCTCAGCAAACCAGCTGCTATTGAAAGTAAGAAAAGTAAAATATGTGTTTACCCCATTCTCTGCAGTGCCTGCATCTTCTTATGAATCGATGCTTCCTGACCAACAAGCCTGTCCAGCTCAGCTTCCACTCCTTTCTGTTAAAAACACAGGAAATACAGAATTACTTTTTGTACTCAGAAATCCTGAGATGAGCAGTACAGTTGGATGTTGTCAATGTTGTCAGTAGAGCTTTGTGAACTGGCAGATTACATACTCTCTGTGGTATAGCTAGAGGGTAAAAAGGTTTGATCCTAAAACAGAACCTTGAGGGATCCCACATGGAAGCTGAACTGTGTTGTTAGAAAACAGAACCTGACTATCCAATTAGATCAGAAAGTATCCTCATGATAACAATAGTATCAGATGCTTTAAAAAAGGCTAAATAAAACCACAACCAAGCACCTAAATAGCAAATAACTTAATTTAAGACCCCTTTAACCATCAGATAACTCGTTCACTACCACAATACGAAGCAAACGTTACTGTTAAAAGGTAAATAAAGAGCTAGGTGGTTGAGCAGGACATGGTTGTAGCATCTCCAGGCTGTAGATGTGCGGAAGTTTGACGACACTGTCAACAAATAGACGGCTTCTCGCGTGTTCTATACGAACCTCCTCTTCACATAGCTGCTGGTAAACCTTCTCCAGATCCTCGAGCTCCGTCAGCGAGGAGATGGTGTCCATACTCACGGAGCACAAGGAGCTAGAGTTGCATCGTTTCGCTGCCAGCGGTGAGATGTCAGCCATCTTTGGCTGGACGGGAACTTGTCAACGTCATCTCTCCTGTTCCCTGAATTTAGTCTGTAAGGCAGTAGCTCCTCGAACGGTTTTTAGACCATTAAACTTCACCAGTGTGAAGAATTGATAAAACACTTGATACAAAATGTGTAATTATATAACAGAATCTCAAGTCTAGCATTGGTTAATTTATGCGGTAATACATTTAAACCGGAAGTACATCCTGCGAAAAAAAACTCTGGGAATTAATTTTGAATACGGCACAGACGCATGACTGTGTGTGTTTTGGTAAATGTTCAAATATACATAAAAAAATCAAAGTAAGCATTAAAGCCAGGAAGATATACAAGAAATAGCAGGAACTGACCTTCTCATTAATAAAAACACAATACCAAATAAAATACAATTTCATGAGTGTTGACAGCTCTAAGGTCTGAGGAGAATTTCACAGATTCAATATAGTTTTAAATTTCAATTATTTTTTTTAAATGAAAATTTGCATTTGTGAATAGGAAACTTGCAATTATTGTTAGTCAATTAATTAAATACATTTTTTTTATTATGAAAGCTGATGACATTGTTATTACCAAACGATACATCTTTATTAGAGGTATAACGATTCTAATTAACAACAATTCAATGTATATCATATTTAATGGTTGACGATGCAATTCATAGCTGATATTGCTTAATTTTAAATGATCCAATACAGTGACCTAAAATCGATCCAGAACATCTTTAGCAAAAAATGCATCCAGTGTGACTCAAAGATAAATATCAGGATTCTGAACAGTGCAGGCGAAGTTTTCCAGCTTCCTTGTATGTCTTGCAAGATAACCAAGTGTAAATTAAATATGTATACAAAAAAAGCAAGTAAACAATAATTAATGTCAAATCCATTCACATTTCAGTTGTATAAAGTTCAGCTCAGTGTTGTTTTTCCACATCAAAACAATAAAAACAGAACATTATTAGAACGTTATACCACGATGTATGGTCACTTGTCTTTGTAAAATTCAGTGTTTTCTCACTTTGGACTGTAATGATGGACTGATCATTTTTGCAGCCATCACGTGTGTTGTCCTTTGTGATAGTACTTGGTCGTTTTTATGTTATAGTAAAAAAAAAAAAAACTGACCATGTCTCAATACAAATCCAATATCGATTACCGATTTATCTAATTTTGAAACAATTTTGTTATGATATTGGTTGATCCGATTAACAACTTGCCTCAGACAGATCACTCTAGAAAACAGAAATCGATTCATCAATTGATTATTAAAATCCTAATCTTTATATAGAATATAAACGTTTCCAACAGTGTTACATGCACTAAAAGGGAAAAGTGCCACAGCTGTACAATGCTTCATGCAAATCAGCCCTTCAACACAGCATTGTTGTTCTAGGTTTTAGTAAAACATATCTGTCTATATTTATGGAAATCAAGGCTGAAGGAAGAACATGTAGTCCTTTAGGGATCTGCTAAATATAAATGGTCATTTGTTAACATTCGATGACTTCATTTGTAAATAAAACTTCACTTTTTAACAAAGAGTTTTCATCTAACATTTCTCAGAACTTCCTTTTTAATAGGTCTACTTCTGCTTCCACCCAGACAGAGACTGTACCTTTAAACATTAAATCAGTTTCTGCAGAAACTGGTTTCAATTATGTGTGAAGAAGTGAGACATTTGTATGAAGAAAAATAAAACTAAAGAACATTTATATTTAAAGGTGATAGAGTTAACATTTGGAGAACACTGGATATTTGATAAAAGTCCGGCCTCTTGAATTTATACCCCCTGTCATTCAAAATAATGTAATGTAGTATTAAATTGAAAACAAAAACACTTTGGCGTTTTGATGTTTAGTAGTTTGGGGCTGTATTATTCCACACACAGATATGCAAAATTCTCTTCTTGGAACATTATTATACATTTAACAAAAACAGCTTACAGAAACTTTACAGCAGTTTAGAAAAAAGTTGGAAAATGCTGCTATTAAACTTCAGTTTATGTAAACCTAGCCTGCCTCTATTTTTCTTAATTACAACAGATTTATAATTTTAATAATAATCGTGCTAACTCTTCTTCAGTCATCTGTGTTGTGTCTGAAACAATGCTTAAACCCTGGAAATAAATACAGTTTTATCTTAAAAGTTATTCAGTTAAACAATTTCAACTAAAATGTAAAAATATAGAACATTTTCAGAGAAAAATACTAAGATACATTTAATTTGCAATTTCTTCTATTCTTAAATCCTATTTAAGAATACATCTTTTTGAAAAAAGAAGACAAATAAAACTTGTTAGAAGTTCATGTCTACTGTCTTCTCTAAGATCTTACGGTTCCATCTTTAGCGTTTAAGCCCTTTAATGAGCTTACATGGTGGCAGGCGCTAAATGTTGGACTCTAGCTCCCAAATAACCAATGACTGCTCAGAATTTTGATTTTACGCTGCAGGAAGAGGATTAACCATTCATTTGAGTTTTAGTCACACCTACAAGAGACATGTTTGAAGGTGAAGTACCCATAGGGAAATAAATTCATACACAATTACGACTTAGTGCCCCATAGCATGGATAAAAATATTTTTTTCATTACTGCTCAATGATATTTGAAGAGTGAAAGTAGTATTCGAACTGCTGAAGTTTCTAAAGACACTTCCCACAATACCTTTAAGACTTTTTTTTAAATATATCACAATTAATCCAGTAACAGGATGGGGTATTTTCTTTTCTCAAGAAAATTGTGATTTATAAAAAAGGTTTAAATAATAATTAAAAAAAATCAAGCAAATACCTCAAAATGACAAAAAAGGCTTTTATTCCAAGAAATGATCAGAAACACATAAGCAGTACAGTCCAAACTTTAATGCAAAATTAGTGCTGAAGTCACATTTGTTAAAATTCTGAATGTCAAAAAGAACAAAAAAAGATAAATATTGCAGCTTAAAATGAAGTCACAGGCTGAAACACAAACACCAGACAGAACAGACAATAGAAACTATTGTTCAACATCTCATAAATAAATAAAAAAACGTCTTTCTCTAAATTAAATTCAACTTTTTGAGCAAGCTGGCCGGTGCCGCCGTTCCATAAATAGGCTGCATCTTTCAGTGCAAAAATAAAAAGTTGGTTAATAATAATGGAATGTATTTTAGTAGTGATGCATTCTACAGGGAAAGGTTGAGTGTTTTCAAAGACAGTAGATGTAAACGTGTGTTTTATGTAAAGCACTGTTGAGGTAAGCACTAAACTTGTAAGGGCAAATCCATCAATTCAAACCAGTACTTCCTATTTCTGCTTTCAACACCGTAAGAGTTCTGACTTAGGCTTGATTTTAGGACCAATATTAGTGAGAACAAGTGAAATGCAGTGAGTGAATGTAACAATTCAATAGTCGGGGTACTCATTTAGGGTTAAATCCAGTGATTCTACTCAGAAAACAAACAAGCAAAACGAACAAAAACATTCCAGAGGGTTAAACGCTTTGTGCCAGCCTTAACACTCCTTTCACATCTGCAATCATTTTTATTGCATAAATCGGATCTTTTAAATAATTTTAGTCAAAACAAATGTAAACAAATCTTTCACTGAGTTGTCAAATGGTTACATATTCAAACTAAAGGTCTAGTTTCAAGGACAATTTTTAATCATGAAAACAATTTCCAAATGTCACCTGGCTCATTCTGGGGATGCTGCAACAAATAAGATATGTATGACTTACACTTAGCTTATTTTAGACAATCCCTGGTATTGATGTGGGTCATGACTCAGCATGACAGCAAAACAAAAAAGTATTCAACCATAAAAACAGAACAATCAAAGAAAAATAGGACAGGTAAACCGTTGACGGCTCCATCATTCCCATTCTGCACTAGTTTAACTTGAACTGAAAAACTTTTCAAGTGCCGCCAGAATAACAGGGGTTTGGGAGTCAAACCGACATTTATACCTGAGAAAAACACTCCCTTTTAGTAAAATAGAGTGTTTTTAAAACAGCTATTATCTGATTGAAACATGAAAGAGTCTACATTTTATGCTAAATATAATCTCACAGTTCAACTATATTCTGCTGTCATAATCCAGTTGAATCAAACATGCTAAACCAACTAAAATGATCCAGTGACTCACTAATAACTGGTTTTGAAGAACATTTAAGCAGTTTTAATTAAATGGGAGCAAATATGGAGTCAGCTATTTGGTATTTCACGGATCAATGTTTCTTGTACGCGTAGTTTTAGTGTTATGTAAAGCAAATATTTTTGGCCATTCTGGCTAAGGTTGATGTTGACACTGAAACTAAGCAATATTTTCCGAACAGAATCCAAATAATGGAGCTGTCGTATACAAATTTAGTGTAAATACAAATAACAGCAAAACATGCTGTTGCTTGACAAAATAAAAGAGCTATAACGTACAAAGTAGTCAAGTGGGATGTAAACGGCACAGACGGCTGAATTTAGGAAAAATATTCAGAGCCGAGTTCCGTCACACCTGCAAGTCTGGGTGAATAAATTATCTCAGTTTTTGTTTCTCTGAAGAGCCTCACAGAGGTTCTGGTTTGGATCTGGCTCCTTGCTCATGATCTCCACAGACACCCACTCTCCAGTGCTGCTGGACTTCTTCACGGCCTCGACCACAGTCTGCACATACAGACCGTCTTCGAAAGTGGACGCCATTGCAACGGGTCTTTGATCCCACGATCGGCGCTCTTCGTGAGCCTGAAAAGACTGTCTCAGTGCTTTTACCATGGAGCTCAGTCCATGGAGGTGAGGCAGGGGCATCTCTTTCACCTCCGGTCCCAGCCACCCGTTTCCTCCTAGCAACAGCTCTTCCCCCTTACTCCCATTGCGCTGACCATAGAGATCTGTGCCTCTGGCAACCAGCCTCCCAGTGGATCCAACTACCATTACCTCCTGCACAAATGACCCGGGCATGTTAAAGTTCAACGTCACAGTGCAGCAGACACCACCCGACCCTGTTGCGCCCATTAACAACTGGAAGAAACAGAAGTCATCGCTGGTGACGCGGCGGATGCCTCGGATCAAGCTGTTTTGCTGCATGAAAGTGCGCGTCAGACCGTGCACCCTGTGAGCTCGTGTGCCGGTCAGGTAGCTTAAAAGGTCAATTATGGCAGAGCCAACAGTGTGCAGCCCCCCTCCTCCCATCAGCTCCTCACACGTCCAGCCATATGAATGATCCAGAAGGCTTGGCCCGTAGACCCGGACATCACAGACCTGTATTTCACCGACATATCCGTCGAGCAGCCTCTGGCGCATTTCAACAAAAGCAGGCAGGAAGCGCAGGGTATTACCCATAATGCTGAGCAGCTGGGGGTAGTATCTGGCTGCAGTCACCATTTTGAAAGAATCCACAGCAGTGGCAGCTTTCTCGCAAACCACATTCTTACCTATACCTGAGAAAAAACAAAACAAAAAAAATATTACTCCTTATCTTTATTTGTGGAAAACTTGGATAATTCTGATAAAACACAAATATCACACACAATTACTTGTATTAGATCAACAAAATGTACAATAAATGTGGCTTGAAGGGGAATGGAATAAGAACTTGACTGAATGATGTTATCAAGGCATTTTTGAACGTATCTATAGACTCATATTGTAAAAAGTGTGCACACATTTTTAGGTCAGGCAATAGGTGCTGATAGTAACCAGCTCAGTGGCCATGTGGGACTGTGAGACTGAAATGTTGTAAGTTCAAAACCTTGTCAAAGTCATACTAAAGACTCTGTGCCTCCCTGCATAAAGGGGTTGGGTTGGGGGGTTAGACCACCAAATGGTTCCCGGGAGCGACGTGTGCCCCAGGCGATGGCTCGAATGCAAAGAACAAATTACACACACACAGATGCGTGAGAACTAATGGGACTTTACCTTTAATATAGATGTTAATAACTAACTATAAGGGAAGCACTCAGGAAGTTACAACTAAACAGGAAGCTGAGCTCAATGTGTAGGAATCTAAGCTGAATTCGTGCATCAACTCTTTTTTTTTTTCAAAACTGTCCATTATGGAATTTATGTTTTCTTTATAGAACTATCAAATCAGTGACTTTAGGCAAGTATTTTTTTTTACATTTATTTCTGCAGGGGAAAATCAGAACAATCTGAGCAAACACTCATAATTTCTTAAAGCTACTTAAAAATCGTTACAAACTACATTAACTATCCTTACAGCTATTTTTACTATAGTTACTATAGCAACAGTTACTTTGTTGTTGACCTCTTGGCCAGGTCACCCTAGAAAAATAGATCTTTATCTCAATAGTTTTTTTTTTTAATCAGGTTAAATAAAGGTTAATGAAATAAAACAAATGTGTCTTTACAGCACTGAAATGAATAATAATAATTATATAAAAGTATTGACATCAAGTAAATAAAAAAAAACTATTTGTTGGTGGCATTCACTACAACTGTGCATATTCAGCAAAAATTTCTGCTTAAATAAATATTTTGGAAACATAAAGCTTAAACATGTAAATAGCTGGTTAGTGTATATTATCATGCTTTGCGGATATCACACATTTTTCTCCCTTGTAAATTTCCATTGCACTTTTATTATCCAAACATTGTACAGATATTTTTTTTACTTCAAAAAGTTCACGTTTTCCTAAAAGTTGTATAATAAAAAAAAAAATCTTACCCAGTGCTTTGACAGCAATTTGTTTCGTCATTGAAGGAGGAATATAGATGCAAACAAGATCAACGTCTTGGTGTAGAAGGACGTCATCAGACTGGCTGGTGTGGAACGGGATGCCCAGTTCTTTTGCAAGGCCGCACGCCTCCTCTTCACTGCGTCCCCAAAGTGCATGAACTTCGAAGCCTTCAGCTTGTAACAACGGGACCAGCACTCTGGCTGTGCTCCCGGTGCCAAACACACCGACTCCTGGCAACATGGCAATGCCACTTAGTGTGACGTCACTGGCATCTTCAGGAACATCTGAAGAGGAAATTTAACTTAGATGTTTTGCATAGGAAACTATTCACAACAGTGACAATAACAAAGCATCTTTTTGGCTAAAGCACTTAAAGCTATTTAAAAAAGGCACAATCTACCTCCTGGATATATGAGAAGTGGGCCTTCTCTTAGTTTTAGTAAACTCATCAACAAACAACAATATCTGATGTAGGTCATGTCCAGGGTTCATTATCAAACAGCCACTTGCATTCTTAACATGCCTTTCCCCAAACACTCCACACCCTCAAAAAGTTCTGCCATCTCTGCTTCTCTACAACAATTGGGACTTTATCTAAAGCAAAACGCTGTCTCTAAGGACCGTATATCAAACAGGATCGTTTCCCTAAACTGGATTTTGTACAAACACACACGGAATGTTGTATACCTCTCATAGAGATAAGGACTTTTCTCATCTCAACTGCTAATCGACTAACGTTGTTTTATAGAGTTAAAACTGGGTGTCAAAAAGCTTTATTTTGCTGGAAAAACAATGATCAATAAATGGTGGGTTTAATATGTCTAATACTTTTCATACATTGCTCGTACCTGGCTCGAACTTCACGGGGAACAAACATGTTCCTGTCTCTGCAAACGGACACGAGCTCTTTTTATCCAACTATACAAGTTGTAAAACCAATATAGAGAAAACTCGCTATGAACTTCTTTGCAAGCGGTGGAATATACAGGGATATTAAGACAATTTGAGCTCACTTAAAGTAGCTTGAAACGTACGTAAGGACTGCAGGTAAACGCGAAAGTCCGAGATCGCAGGAACAAACAAGCTATTGATAATGTATGCTAGCTTTAGCACGTTCGGCTAACCGACCACACAGCCGCAGAAGGAACAGAAAAAAAACTCGCTATAAAATGACTCTTTATGGTCAACACTTAAACTTATGTTAGCTTTTGGTCCAAACAAATCGTAAAATAATTATCTTTTTGAAAAGTACCGACAACGCGAAGTACCTACAGCTTTTTTGCCAAGTCAACATCCGCAGGTAAATGTTCAGCCGGGCACTGCCCAGTGGCTCATGGTAACTCCAGTCCGGGAGCAGCCAATCAGAAGCCGGGAACAGAAGCAGGACTGAGGAAACCGGAAATACTGAAGATACTACTGTAACAGTGGCTCTCAACCTTTATTAAACTATGTACATTCTTGATTGATTAAAAAAATGCCTTCCAATAGAAACAAATTTAATAGTAAGGGGAAAAAAAGTAGTACAATTGAATTTATATGTTAATTGTCTAAAACTTCTTGATTATTTAAGATATTTCATTTGGCTTAGTTTTTAACAGTTTAGAAATGACCAATGTAATAAGCACTTTCTTGTGAGTAGATAATTTTACAGATAAAAAAGATCAGATTAATCATAATTTTTCACACTGTGGTTTTTAAAGTAAAGTAAAAAAAAAAAAAAAAAAAAAAAAACAAAACTCTATTTAAAGCAAAATACATTATTACATTTATTTATCGGGCATGTATCACAAGACTTTACAACACAAGTTTTTTTTTTCTTTTTTACTTTTAACAAGTGATTTGTAATAATAAATCTTTAAAATAAAACCTATTGATAACTGATATGATGTTAATTACATGTGTTGAAACATTTCAAGAAAACAGACTTGAGTCCAGATGCCACGACTTCACTTCAAGACAACATCCCCCAGATGAATGGGAATTTTTGTCGACAGTCCTGCTTCCTGGAAACTCATTCTTTAAGTTTATAAATAGCTCACCTGGAAGTCTAATGCTTCCAGCTTTGCACTCTCCACTAATTTGTACACTAAGACTAGGCTTGCAAACTGTGCTCAAGAGGATGAAAACTAAGGAAAACAGCTAGTTGTATCCTTTTATGTGCAAGATTTATTTAATTGTTTGCAGAGTTGTGTGTGGACAGTAATAAAATAATGCATGACCAAATTACACACTAAGAGAACTACTTTATCCTTTTTTGAGAAGTTCATTATTTTTCTAAATGACCCAACCTGTTTTTGACCTATGGTACTTGATATGTCTGGCTTAGTAAGTAAGATGTACTTAACTACTTTGTGACGCACCTGATGATACCATGTAAAACTAGACTGAAATGTAATCTTATATCGACCTCTGTGTAAAGATCCACCTCATAATTTGGATGACATGCACACTTAAGATATCTCTGACAGACATCTTGATATTGTGAGACTGATTATTGCAAATTAAATAGTGTTTACAGAGGCTGATTAATGCAAAGGTCAAATATTTGAGTCTGCACTTGTCAAAAGCATAAATAATTATTGTCTTAAGACATTTGATGAAGGAAAAGGATAGGAATCTTAGATAATCCAACAGCTTCTGAGAAAAAAAAGTTCAGCACACTGTCTTCTAGGGTCCAGATGACCCCACTCTCAACGTCAACATATATACCTAGAATCGCACAAGGGTTATTAAACATGCACATTGTAAAAGCATTCCCAGTGGTCACCCAACCCCAGTTATTGGTTCAGCAAAAATGGTGAGCAATATTTGAGATATCCAGCCTTACAGTTTTGATCTAGATGCCAGCTCGGATAAGGAAAACAAAGACATATATGGATCTATTTGTGTGCACGCGAACGCATCAGAATGAAGCGGAGCAGGACGCTTGTGGCTAACTGTAGTAGCTTCTATGTCACACCTACAAGCTTTTTTCAGCTGCATTTTTGTATCTGCCGCTAATTCACAACATAAAAAAAACTAACTCAGAAATGCAAATTTTAGCTAAAGAACACGTGAAAAACACCAAAAACATGATTTTTATCAGAGTGGGTCTTTAAACCCAGGTCAAAGGCGTGTCAAGTAACTAGCATCTAACTTGGTGAGTAGGTACAGGTTTAATAAATAAATAAAATGTAAAAAAAAAATCTCTAATAACTTGATCAGTTAATATGAAACCTAAATGTACTCAGTAAATTACACATTAACAAATTAAATGTTATGCACAAAATCAGAAGCCCTTAAACATTGTAAAAAGAATGAAACAAACAGTTTTATTTATTTATTTGCAGATAAGGCGAGGACAGTGACAATCAGCTTACTTTTTTGAATTGAACATATCACAGCACACTAACATACAAGAGTAAAAAAAAACACAGAAAGGATGGTTTACTACCTCTTCATTTACAGCAATGAATGTGATATTTTCCAAATAATAAAACTATATTTTAGAATGAATTATCTAAATTATCCATAAATGTTAATACGTCTAAAGCCAAAAAAGGGGAATGTAAAGTTTAAGAATATTTAAATTTCTAATGTTTATTTACAAAATCTTGGAATACGTACATGAAAAAAAATGTTCCAAAGATTCATTATTCAAACTTGAAATTTAAATACGTTTTTAAGAATTGCAGGAACAGTATAAACTTTATTGTTTTGAAACTGGTTTCTGTGTTGGGTAAATCAGCCCTTGAAGAATCCCCCCTCCGCCCAGCAGGGGCGCTATATTTCTGAGAGACTCCAAAGTGGAAGCGCAAAGCACTCTGGTACTTGTGGTTTACTTTGTGGGGAGGTCGGATTGATAACGCGCCGAAGAACAAAACAAGACGACGCTCTTGAGTATAAAGTTTAAACGTTGAAATCGTCGCAAGTAATAGTTTCGCAACGTGCAAGTTCGGATCAGATCGGCTGGAGTAAGTCTTCAGACTCGGAGAGCTGCTCACTTTTAGCGAAAATAAACAGGAAGTTGATAGCGTTGTGGGACGTGTAGTTTTGTGTGCAGGCCGTGGCGCTCGATAGCAACGCATTGAAAAAAGAAAAGCCCTAATAAAATAATCTAAGCATTATTTAATAATCGTGTTTCAAGCATCGACTTTGAATAAACGATGCCCGGGTTCACGTGCTGTGTGCCTGGCTGCTACAACAACTCGCACCGGGACCGGGAGCTGCGCTTCTACACATTTCCAAAGGACACCACGCTAAGAGAGCAGTGGCTGCGGAATATCTCCCGGGCCGGGGTCAGCGGCTGCTTCAGCACGTTCCAGCCCACCACAGGTCACCGAGTCTGCAGTGTGCATTTCGCCGGAGGGAGGAAAACCTACTCCGTTCGAGTGCCGTCCCTGTTTCCCCTGCGCGGAGTGAATGAGCGCAGGTGTCGGCGGGGCAGAGGGAAAAAGGTTTCCGCCTCGGTGATCACCCCCGCCGCCGCAGCGACCTCTGGGATAGTGGCCACTAGCGTGCTTGGTAACACGGCTGGAGGAGCCGAGGGCACCATCGGAGGCGAGGCGGACGACGACAGCATTACCGTGGTTCAAATAGGCCAGAATGGGGAGTACCTGGGCACCGCGCGGCTACCCGCTCAATCAGAGGCGACCTGTTACTCCGCGCCGGACGGCAGCGCGGAGGAACTCAGAACCAACGAGTTCGAGCCCGGGACTAACCAGCCCGCGGTGCAGTACGTCAGTGTGACCAGCAGCCCCTTGGACCACTCGTACTCCCTGACGACTGGAACCACATCAACCGAACTCCTGCGGAAGCTGAACGAGCAGCGGGACATCATCGCGCTGATGGAGGTGAAGATGAAGGAGATGAAGGCGACCATCCGCCAGCTGCGGGTCGCCGAGGCCAAGCTGCAGGAGGAGGTGCGGGAGCGGGACCGGCTGCTCTACGGTTACGCCACACCTGTGGGAGTCAGAAAGAAAATATGAACCGGGAGATGACCGATCCAGACTCCATGAACTTTAAAGCAAAGTCTGAAGTGAATGACGGGGTGGTTTGTGTAGATAATAGTAATAAAATACATGCTAATCACATAAACACACTGTTGGGGCTCAACAAAGTTATTCCTTCTTTAAAGAAGACTCATTTCAACTGACCGTTTTAGTAACTAAAAACTTTTTTTTGCCTTCAATTTATTTTATTATCTTTTTTTTAGTTCTCTGTTTTCTGGTAAAAATAAAAAAAATGCAGCAAATATGACTGACACCATTCACTAACTGTGAATCTGATTGTACTAGAGTGAAACTATTGTGTGGAATACATTTTCACCCTTATTTTTTCCTTATTAAAGCAGTGAAATAACAATAATGCAAACTCAGCTTGTAAAATGTCAAGATATTCCAAGAAAACATGTATCCTGTTGCATTTAAGTTTATTTCCCCCTCCTAGATTGTGTAAAGTATGAGTGTTTCTGAGGTTGTTTGGATGAACCAGCACCTGCGTATTCTCTGTGATTCTGTTTGTGCCTGTTTGTAGTCGGACATGAATTTTTGTTTATTGGCTGCATCTATTCATGGATGTTGTATGTACAGGAGGCATATTTCAGATGTTTTAAGTCTATGGGGTGTTGTGACGAAACCCCACATTGAAACATGCTCAAACCACAAAATCTGCAGAAGTGTCATTGGGTTTAGTGACACGTTGTGAGTCTTCTTTGACAGTATTTTCAGGTTTACAGACGTCGGACTCATCTGCCTATGTAAAAGCTTTTGATTACGCAGTATGTTTTTGTGTGTTTTAGGAAAGAGGAGGCAACGAGTTGCCCAAGCCCTCGTACGTTTTATTGAAGCAGAGTATTTTTGAAGATGTGTCGATTTATGTAAAAAAATAAAAACTTGTACAAAAAAAATCGAATGTTCAGTTATAACTGGCTATTGTCAAATTTGCATGATCGATTTTTGAACTGTCAAAAAAAACCTTATAGTTATTGTTTATTTCAAGCAATCAAAACAAAAATAATCAAAATAAGATGATGGAGATATACATCTATACCAAAGTTAGGTTAATTAGTCATTAATTTATTAGAAACTATAAACATACATTCCTATACAGATGTAAAAATGTAATTATAATTACTCTAAGTCATAAATTGGCCCTTATATATACAGTACATGACACTAAAAACATGACATAAAAGGAGTTTAATTGCTTCCTTGAAAATGAGTGGGAAGATGCAAACTTATATTCCCACGCCATTTTTCTTTATTTACATTTTTTTGTTGTTGTTTTTACATAATTGTTATTATCCAGATCTTAGGTTCTGATCTGTTATTCAGCCTTACTATCCCAAAAGCAGATCATATAAAAAATCCATGAGTATTCAATAAAAAAATCAAATTACAAAGATTTAGTACATATTAATTACTTTGTAGCATTACTTTAGGAACTATTACAATTAACAGATCAAAAATAAGTGTTATGAAGGAGTCAAATTCAGAAGAAAGAATGCTGCTTTTAGAGAAAACACATTGATTTTCAGACAATTTTAGTATGACTTTAATTTATGTTTTGCATATGAAGGCACTGAGAACAGATGACAGTCAGATAGGGACACAGGGACAAGTTAACCTTTTCATTGGTAAAACCCACAACTCCTGCATGTATAAGTTACTTTCAGAGTAATTAGTTCAGCACATTAAGTTGAAATAAATGAAAAACTTTCTCAAAAGCCATAAATTAATAAAAAAATATATATTTTGTGGCTTTTTTCCACTATTATTTTCTTGTGGTCTATCCATTTTTTATTATTTTTAATTCAGTCTTTTTGTCATAAAAAGTTAACATTTACTGAGTAACATGCTACAACATTTATTAGAAAAGGATTTTGTCACAGCAAAAAGTAAAGTAAGAAACTACTGTAGTAAATAATTTCTGTAAGGAATTACTCCTATTACTGGTCATCACATTGTCATGAAGTCTTCAGATTCATCCATCAGGAGCAAAAGTCTTTTTTTTCTGGTGAGCTTTCATAATAAACTGCTCGCAGGATCAAAATGTTTGGTGTTGTTTGTAAATTAAGCTGCTCGTGAAAATAGATAATGAGTCACTAGGAGGATTGATCGTGGATGGTGCTTTACAAAGATGTGACTATCAATGTTTGCCTTGTGTTGTCTTTTGGGAGTGAATACTTTTGATCATGACCATAATGTACATTTTTTGTTTTTACATTTCAAAAAGTTTAAAATAAAGAAAACAAAATCACAAACGTTTTATTTTGAATTTTTTTCAAATGGTGTTTTCAATACTTTTGTTGAATAATAATAATAAAGTCTTACCTTTATGTGTATTACCACACTAATTTGATTTTTTCCAAAAACTGAAACAACAATTGTCACCATGAACAAATGATACAGCAGTTTGATTGCTATCTCCCAAATTGCTTGGGGATAAATGCTGTGGGAGTAGAGATTTAGCATGTCTATATGCCCTAATTTACTTCATCTGTCTGACAGTGTTTGTTGGCAGCTTTCATGCTCATTCACTAATTGTTAATCCCCTTCACAAGTGCCGAAATGCTCAATGTTACAGTGGAAATGCAGGGCTTTAGTGCAGCTCTCGAATCCAAAATGGAATGAATGACTGTAAACTCCCACATGAAGGCATGCAAGATAAAATAAAACAAAACAGGGAGCGATGACCAGCGGATAGATAAAACACATTGAAGAGAATGAGGATACAGATCACTAATCTCATCTGGATTTGTTTTTTTTTTCCCCCAACTCCCATAATAATTACGTAACGCTTTAATCCCGAGCTGTCAATCAAACTTACACAACTCCTTTTTCCCCTATGGCTGCTGCTGTTTACTACAGAAGTCTTTGTTTTCAGACCCAATGAATGTCTCCTGTGTCGTATAGGTTTGATATGTGTATTAAAGCAAAGAATTGTTGTTCATATGCAGCATTGTAGGAAAATGTTCAAAATCAGATAACATTTTATCTGTTTTTTTTTTTTATAACTTTTTTTAAATATAAAATAGGCTAATGCTGGTCAACAACTATTTTTCTCCTGTTTTTTTTTCTGTCAAAAATGTTTTAAACAGTTTCCAAGTCTTTTTTTGTGCCAATATAAGTGTGAAAATAAATAAATTAAAGGCTATTAAGTAAAACACTAAAAAGATACAATGGATAAAAAAGTTAATGTAGTTTTATTTAAAAAAAAACTTGCAGTTGAGTATAATTTCAAATAATCTTTACTTAACATCATAAATATATAATTGCTCAAATTTCTTCTTTTATTTGATCTTTTTTATATTGTACACATATTATGTTGATAGTAGTGTCTGCAAATGTTTCCTGACCTGGGTTCTTCCTAACCATGGGTTCAGTTTTCAATTCAATTCAGTTCAATTCAATTCCATTCCATTCCATTCAACTCAATTCAATTCCATTCCATTCCATTCCTTTTCATTTATATAACCCAACATTTCTACACAGTTGTCTCAATTAGCTTCAATTTGATAAGTGTCCAAAAATATAAAATTTATCATACAATATAAATGACAGCTGATTGCTGAACTAATTTAAACAGATTTAGCTAAACTGGGCATCCCTGCCCTGACACCCTCCTTCTCCATAAGGAAAAAAACTCCTAAAAAACAGATTCTGGGACAAAAAATGAATGACACCTTTGGGATGTCCACATGAAGGAGGGATCCTCTTCCTGGACGGACAGGCAGTGTACCACGACTGTTAAAGAAGAATGAGCTTATCTAACTCTATAACTACATGTTTGAATAGTGTAGCAGATGGGCTTCATCCAGATGGAACTGGGGGACAGCTGGGGGCACAAGTGGATCCAGAGGCAAGGTCCACGGCCAAAACAGAAGCACAGACGAGCCACCTGGAATCGGGAATCTCTCCCGCTCCCCTGGAGGAGAACCACAAACAGGGACAACACATGAATTGCACTGCACCAAACTGATGAGACAGTTTCAGGTTGAGCATTAATGTGAAATATTCAACAAATGAAAAAAGGTAAACACAGAAAAATTGTGGCAAGAAGAATCCTCAAAATATCATAAATTGTAAATTACTTTCATTTTGTCTTATGCTAAGATTTCTAAATTAAGAGTACATTTGACATATTTCTGTAACAAAATTCTGTGAAAATTACACGATCACATTTGCTGCTAATTTGGCTTCTGTGATGTATTGATTGGAAATAGTGGCCCCACACAGATTATTTTGCAGTTAATGGTAGTTTTCAAATGCAGATTAACACTGACTTATCATTCCTCTTGGATCAATGCACAGATGTGAAACGGGACTTATACTAATACCTGGAGAGTGAGCCATCTGGGGAGCAGAAAAAGGGGATTTTGAGGCAGATAGGAGCTGGAGTCAAGATGGATATTCAAGTGAGGAATTGTAAATAATCAAGTTTGTGCTTAATGTCACATTTCATTTATTAAGGCAATTTATTGCATTACAGCTTTCTTGGGTGGCCCCATCGTGACCCACTTAGCCTCAGTTCAATTCACCCATTGCTGTTTCCTGAGGACACTCTATGACTCCCAGGTGAGCTTCGTTCTTTTATCCTCACTGGGACATCATCCATCTGTCCAAAAGAAATGAAAAAAACACAAATCCTCCTCACACTTTGACACACGCAAACATTGACGTTTCCTTCCAATCTCATGATAAAACTCCTTAGGTAAACTCAACAGTTGGTTTGTATGGAGATCACAAATTCCCTCTTTTTTTGAAGATTATTGCAGAGATGAAATAATTGTTACAAATACGGGGAACCGGAAATGAGAAGGCTGTAATCCACAGCGCTCTGTTGGGATGCTGTCATTGGTCTGCTGCTTCCAAGCTCTCTACGGTACCGTCCTCCCTTTTGCGTACACACAGACACAAACACACACACTAACACACATGTACTACCACAACATCCTCTTTACTCTCTGTGATTCATCCGTCCCCTTCACTGTTAATCCAGCTGGGTTGTGCCTCTCAGCGTTGCTGTAATTTTACAATCTGATGAATTCCCAATTGATGGCAGGAAGGATCCCATCCTGAAGAAACTACTTTTTTTCCAACTTTGGATTTGGACCCCCTTTTTTCCCCTCCTGTGCAGTGGGGGTACTGGTTTCACTGGACTCTGCAGAATTAAAGGATGAAGTCCCATGCGGATGCTGCAACCGTTCTTCTCTCCATTGTTTGCCTCAGTAAGGATGTTTCTCTCCTCCACAACTGTATCTGTTCATTTAATGTTTATTTAAACTCCATCAAAATGTTTTAAAAAGTTTTGTTAGCATGTCTAAATTGCAGCATTGAGACAGATGTCACAATTATTTTTTTTATTTAGGTTTGGAGTAAGAAGTATGTACTTCAAAAGTATTTTAATCTGAAATTGTGGAGAGACAGGTTTCACAAATGCACTTACCTTAATGAATTGTTGGCTGGGCTGATTCTCTCTGAGTCCGTGCGTCAGCACATGCAGATTAAAGTAGAACACTTGGTGTCTGAATCTGAATTGTTTGTTTGGGTATTTTCTGCTGTTGTGAAGAAAGAAAATGTAAATTTGGTGAAGCATGGCAATAGGAGGAGTGCTAATCATTGAGGTGTTTGGGGGAAGTTTTGTTGATTCGACAAAAACCTAAAACTGACATGCAAAAGTAACAGTGGAAAACATTTACAGCTGTAATAGCTTCAATAGGTGGTGTGAAAATGTCTATGAAATCAAAATCTTCAACAGTTTGCTGGTCTGGAGTCTTTGGGTGTGTTTTGAAGTATTTTAAGTTTGGAATTTCATTTAATTCTTCTTTAATTTATGTCTTTTTAAATCTCAAAAGAGAAAAAATATTACAAAAGTCCCTAAAGCATAATGTTTGTTTGAAGGGATGTTCCAGCAGGTTCAGGTTAGGGAAATCTAAAAAGAAATATAAAACAAAAATGCCAAATATGTCCATTTGGAAGTGTTTCAAATATAAGCAACATTTCTCTAAAAAGACCAGATCACAGACAAAACTATTGGCGTTATACAAAAGGACATCAAAGTGCAGCCTGTCTACATTCATTCTCCAAACATGTAGTGGAGGAGTGGAATGATTTTAGCTGTCACCTAGCAGCCATTGAGTTTAAGTGAACTTGCAGCAAAATTGTGTCTGACAGCAGGAGCTTCATTAAAGCTGAGTCATGAAAATGAACTTTGATGCTGAATGCTCAGGAAAAGGAGCTGTGAAAAATGTTATAATAATGTATCCACAGTGAAAGGGCTATTTTTCAACATAAAACTTTGACTAAACAATAAGTATGTTTAGAATTCTACTAATATTGGATTAACATAATTTATATACATGTTGAAGATTAAGTTTTTCGTACTTTTGTAAGGCCTGAAATCAAATGATCCATTAATGTCAAGTAGAATAATGGGCTTTTGCAACTTTTGAAACTATGTTTTAGAAAAAAGATTCTACTTTTTTAAAATTTATTTATCTATTTTTTATTTGGTTTTAGTCTGTAGTTAAAAGGAAGTGGGAAAAATATACATTTTTCAACTTTGGTCATGTGTCATTTAAAAATGCTGAACATTTATGCTGTTTTTATAAACTATAAACCAAAAAAACAGCAGCACAGGGTTGAATCCAGGGATCGTTTCATGTATTTTGCTGCTGTTTTTTGGGCCAATGTGTCAATTTTTTGTGAAGATTTGCCTCATATTTATGCTGAATATTCTGAATGATTCCCTCTGAGGGGTCCCAGGAGTGTGAAATAATGTTGGAAACATTTAAACATTTTGATGGCTGAATGAATGTTGGCTGAATGTGCAACATATTTAATTTATTTTTCCAAAATACAACCATTTGCTTCAAAATGTTATATAATATTTTTTGGCCAAAAAGTTACACTTCTTGTGCCATTTCAATTTTCATATTCCCATTGCGCATTAACATTTAATTATTCTGGTCAAAGTCAAAATTCTAGTAATCTCAGAGAGATGTGTAATCTATAAGCTGATCAATGCACTCAGATAGTGAGTACACGCTTTTTTTTCTCTCCCTACCCTGAATTAAGAACAGGGATTGTATAATCCCTCCAGATGAATGGAATACAACATATTTTTTTATTTGTTTGATCCATCCAAGGACCATACGGATTGTGTCTCTAAGCAAAATGGGTTTCATTCCAGAAAATTATGTAGCTATTTTTTCTGTGCTTTACATCACAGTTATGGATTTGGACTTAAAAAATATCCCATCAGCTGCAGCATGTTTGCTCCCTCAATTTCCTGTATTGTACTAAAAGTGTTGTCGGTTTTTTGTTGAATCAACAACACTGACAGCCTGTAAAATCTGGTTTCCTGGATTAAAAAAGTTGCTCTATTCTGTGACTGGGTGTCTTTCCAAAACCAGATTTAGAACTTTCTATTCTATTCTATTCTATTCTATTCTATTCTATTCTATTCTATTCTATTCTATTCTATTCTATTCTATTCTATTCTATTCTATTCTAAAGTGAAAGGTGATGATCTTTTCATTGTCTCATCTTCTCCTGCAGGTCTTGTCCCTTTGTGTTCTGGAGCTGCTATTCCAGTTGCGTGTGGATCCATCTACAGAGGCTTTGCTCAGTGTTTGCTCACACTTGGAGACAGTTTAGTAGAAACTCAAAAAGATCAGAGCACACAGGACATCGATTCAATCTGCAGGTGTGTGTATTTCAAGAAAATTCTCACCAGGTTTCATGAAAATATTCTGTGTCTACAATGTGTTTCTGTTCATTGTGTCCACTAAATTTAATTCAAAGTTTTAATGAGTTTGACACATACTATAAAATATGTTAGATTAGATATTAGGATCATTACATTTTTTGGAACATTTTAATATTAAGAGGTTAAACACATTTCTCTCTACATGTAATTCTGTTTTGCAAACATTTTTAAGAACCTATCAATGGATTGACTTATTTTCAAATACAAAATTAAATGGTTCCATAAATATGACAAACAGAAGAAAATTTTCTGTTTCCAACGTTGCTCGTTTTGTACATCTAGATTGAAGAACCCCTTTCCTGCCTAAGAAATTGAGGATTGTTAATGAAGATCAAAACTCTAGACATGGCAAAGCATCTTTGTTGCATGGATTGATCATTCATCTTGATTTAGCAACATAAAATAAAACATTTAAACTAGGTTTTCCAACTGATTTTCAACTGATTTTGTTGGATCCATTTGCTCTACATCAATGATTGAAATTGCTTTTTTTTAATTTCAAGAATATAATTGTAACCAGGGTAAATGTATTAGGGCTGCACGGTGGCGCAGTGGTTAGCGCTCTTGCCTCACAGCGAGAGGCCCCGGTTCAAATCCTGGCTGGGACCTTTCTGTGTGGAGTTTGCATGTTCTCCCCGTGCATGCGTGGGTTTTCACCGGGGACTCCGGCTTCCTCCCACCGTCCAAAAACATGCTTCATAGGTTAATTGGTGACTCTAAATTGCCCCTAGGTGTGAATGTGAGAGTGAATGGGTGTGTGATTGAGGCCCTGCGACAGACTGGCGACCTGTCCAGGGTGTACCCCGCCTTCGCCCTTCAGTAGCCGGGATAGGCTCCGGCACCCCCGCGACCCCGAAAGGGAAGAAGCGATCAAGAAAATGGATGGATGGATGGATGGTAAATGTATTAAGTTTATTGCACTGTCCCTAATGCAGGCAGTAGAGATGCAAGCTACCTCTTTGAAATAGAGAAATATTAAATCTTAACACAATTACAAGCCAGTATGAGCTCATTTACAGGCCATACTTTTTTCTTTGGAACTATTAGAAGTGTATTAAAAGCAAATGGCAACAGGGAACAAGCAACCAACAAAATAGCCACAAATCTTTTCTATAATTCCTGCTAAAAAACGAGTCAATAAAAGGATATCAACATTAATCCGTGTTATGGGTGGAATTGCCATAAAATTCCCTTTACCATCACCCTGAACCAAAAACAAACACATGGATCATTTGAAAGGCTCAACCAAAGGAAAGCCTTAAAAAACACTTCACATTAATTGTGAAGCATGGTGTTGGAGGTGTGATGATGTGGGTTTGACTTTCTAGGAAACAGGACCTGGGTAGCTTTTAAACCAAATGATTTTTCCCAACTATTTTTAAATTTATAATGCAATTGCAGTGATGTATGACTGCAATTATAAAGTGATGCAACAGTGCTATTAAATTTATGAACTAAAATATCTCCTTGCTCTGGCCTAAAGGTCCTGGAACGCGTTTCACGTTTGTGCCAACTCAGCTCTGGCTGGCTGTCCCGGAGAGGCAGCAGCTGTCTGGGAGTCTCTGAGACAAGAGTCCAGGAAGACGCAGTTTTCTGGAAACCTCTACGACATGTGTGCCAGCCGCACCACCCTCCCTTCCAGCACGTTGCCTGTTCCCCAGAGTCCTCCTACCTCCGATCAGATGAACCAGGAGACGTTGAAAGGGCAGACGGACAGGCACGGCCCTGCGGTCTTCACACTGTCGTTGCCCGTGTGCAGCATGCTCCTGGTTCTCCTCAGGAGTTAGTCCAACCACACAAAGACACTCCCTCAGCTCAGAGACTATCACAGCTGGATCCCATATTCTTATGTCGGTTTTATCAAGAGATGCTTCTTGAGCATATGTGATTTTTGTCACACTGTAATATTCAGAGGTTGGAATTTAGAGGTTTGTACTTTACTACATGATCTCAGTCTTAATATTTCAGGTCAAAGGATTGAAATAATAAATCTCCAATCCAGGTGTTAACAGCTGGCCGTCTCATTACAGTTCTCCTGAACATAAATGTTTAAAGTAAACATCAATATTTGCCGGATTCTTTTTAAACCACAAATTTGCCAACACATTAGATAAATACTTTAATTATGGAGTGATTTGAAAAAAAAACAAAACAAAACAAAAAAAAAACTCTCCACAGATTACAGAGACAGTTTTACTAAAGGCAAACCTAAGCTTTGGAGTATTAACTTTGGGCAGTGCAGAAATAAATAAACAATGCCTCATGATATTAGAGCAAATGAGATTTTCAGGGGCATTGTAAATCCAGGTGTCCAGATGTACTCGTGATCCCATCAGGTTCCAGGACGAGGATTGATTTGGCTTTGGTTCATCATCCCATTTAACTGATTTTACATCAGAGATTTGCACTTGTGAGAACTTTGATGAACTGATAAATGTTAGGTTTCGTGAACAGTTTTCAATAATATGTGGCAGAAAAGGTGAACAGTTTGGAAAAAGTTCTGAATATTTTTAAGCTTTGATGCAGAATGTGTTTGAAAAGATTCTCCACAGCAATGAATAAGCTTAGCTTTCTCACTCAGTGAATTTTATTTTCATACGCACAGTACTGTTAGGGTTGAACATCAGTCTAATATCATTTTAGCACCATAAGCTGCCACTTGACTATGCTTGTCATTACATGAACAATAATCTGAATTAAAGCTATGTTCACAATAACTGGCTTAGATCTTGTAAGAATAGATGTGATTTTATGTTTGTGTACTTTAATACATCTGGTCACGATCAGAAACATTTTCAGTGCTGCATTATTAGATCTTGTCAGTAATTGACACCCTTTTTTTTTAATCTTTTTATTGAAAAATTAGTAAATCCTTCAAAGTGACTAATAATCAATTGTTTGTCGTAAATGTAAACTTACAAATTGGGAAAGTTGTTGTGTCATTGAGCTTTTTACCCTGGAGAATCCATGGGCCCCCATTTGGCTGCTAATTTTTCCCTTATTTTTATGTATTCATTATTTAATTTGTGTTTATTATTTTTGGATGCTTTTAATTTCTGCAACCCAAAATTATATATATATATAAAGTCAAATTAACTTTAAAAACCCAGGAGTTTATTGTTCTTGGGATCTCCGAGATTGGGAGCAGAATCTCAAATCAGTTCAGTGGAACATAAACAGTCAGACGACTCGTCCTCTGAGCTCGTCAATGAACTCATGTACATCTCTGACAACAACAGTATGTTTGTGATCTTACCTGTTTGCAATGAGCAATTTGAAACCCTAAAAAGATGTTCCTCCAGTCTGGAAGTTTGGAATGCATTTTTGTGTTGTTTGGTCTCGTGACAAAACAGGGAACAGACACTAAATCAAATTTTCTGTATTGTATTAAATATTGTTGAAATAGGATTTCGGCTGCACACGTTTGTTCACAGAACACTTTCCATTTTATTTATCTTAAATTAACCCCACAAATATGCAAAAACATTGTGTGATTTTTTTTTCAAAGCTGGAAATGCGCCCTGACATCAAGAGGTTAAGTTAATGGTGATTTTTTTCTATAAACATGGAAAATGGAAGATGAGAAATAATCTGTTGTCGACCATCATAGTTATGTCAGGGATAATGCCTAATGAAAAGTGCATTATTAGAAATTGATGTACATTGTGGAACTGTCCAACGTGAAGCAGTGGACAGTTACTTTTGCGAAGCGGGTTAATTTTTAGTAATGCACACTTTGAAGGGACTTATTCTACTTATATCATGGCTACTTACAAACGAAATAAATATACAATCAATATTTAGTACTTTGTTATTGTTGTTTCTTTGGTTTCGATTGCTTTTTCACGAAAAGTGGACCATGTGATACGTGATGCGGCATGTTGTCATGGTAACATGACAATGCGTCGGCGTACCAGCTGAGCTGACACAGACCTTAACTGCAGCGATAAAGGAAAGCGATAAATATGCTGATTTAATAAAGTTTTAGTTTTAGGTTTAATAAAGTTCAGGGAGAAAGTTCACCTCTTTGTTTTTGTCCAGATGACGAAGCTAAAACTTGTTTTATAGAAGCCTATGCATGGATACAGAACATCTGGGCTACGTGAGCAGAACTTCTTTTTTAGGTGTGCATTATCACCGTGGATTATCACTTTTGAATCCACGCCCAGCAACCAATCAGAATTGAGTATGCACCTGGACAATGGTATAAAACAACAACATTTATCTTTGGGACATAAAATACACAGGATCAGTGAAATATGGAGAACACATATTCTCATTTATTTTTCAATATGTAGAAATAAATAAGATGTGATTGAATGAGGTCAATGTAAAACTGAATGAACTGTTGAAAAAGTTAGATTATGAGAGTAAAACACCTAAAGTCAGCTGCTCTTCCCCAAGAGAGTAGAGTTATGATGAATTGAAAAAAAGTTGGAATAATGTACATTTAACAGAGTCAAGATAAACAGTTTATTAATGTCATTTAGAAGCACTTCACAAGTGTGATTGACATGAACAACAAGAAGCCAGGCCATCAAAGTAAAAACAATTAAAAAATGATGTCTTTATATATACCATCTGTTCTTCCAAACATTTTTCATTAATTATGAATGATTGAGCTCCTTTTACCTGTGTTAAGGTGAGTTATCTCCTCACAGGGAAATATTTCTGGTTAGAATATTGATCTTTTTTAAGTTTCTAAACTCTCACTTCTTACCTCTTCTTCTGAAAAGTTTCTCAGGGTGTGAATTTTTCCAGGCAATTCTCTTTTTAAGTATCAGTTTACGCTTAGATTTATATGAGTCTAGTATGAGTTAGAGTTGTTTCAATTTTTTCTACTTAAGGAATTATTTGAAAGTATAGAAAATGTACCTTAAACCTTCATATAAATAAAATTCAATCAAGGGAACATAAATAAACTTTAATAAAAGTGAGTGGAACAATTAAAATATGTGGATATGTTTTTAAAAATCATGTATGAAAGACTTTTTTCTATTTGACGAAATTGAATTACTTATTCCACCATAAGAACTTAATAAATGAGGGTGCAATCAGAACATTGAACCCTTTAAAGAAACCTTTAATACAATAATTATACAAAATAAGCAGGATCTTTAATTCATACATTTGCTTGTTTCGCTTTCTTAACATATGTGAAATGTGTCAAATTGGTCTTGGCAGAAAAAAGAGATTTAACTTATTGCATGTTTTTGCATGTGGCTTTTTTCCCGACAGAGTTTTCCTGTTTTTAATAATACCTCAAAGACAGAGCAGCAGAGCATTCAAGCAAACATACCCACTTTAGTGTCACATGTGTCACCTCAGTGAGAAATGCTTAATAGACAAATTAGGCCGATGTGTGCGGGTGTGCAGCTCTATATATTCTCCGGTTCTCCAGGTTTACATGAGTGGCTCTCGACAGCTCTTTGCAAAACCTGCCTTTGATCTCAGCGCCTGTGGGGCCTGCAAGTGAGGGACCGGTCTCAGAGTCATGGAGGAACTGGCCCGGGAGAGCATCAGCCTGCTGGCCCGCTCCGCGTCCCACTCAGATCCTCCTCGGCTCGGTTCGTACGGAGCTGTGTTCATCATGCTGAAGTCTGCACTGGGAGCCGGACTTCTCAACTTCCCCTGGGCTTTTGAGAAGGCAGGGGGGGTGACCACGGCCATCAGCGTGGAGTTGGTGAGTTCTTCAAGAAAAGAAGACTCTTCAGATGTTCTGATGCACAATTGTCAGAAATGTGTGTTCAGGTGTTGTTGTGCATCATGCATTCACACTACAAAGACCACTCTCTGTCTCTCTGTGGTGTGAGGAGGGTCATATTTTTCACAGGTGAGCTCTAATGAAGCGTTTGGTTTGGGTTAGGTTAGGGCTCAAACTGTCACTGGCTTACATCTAAATACTAAAAGGGAGTGTCGCTGAGTTTCATGGTAGATAACAGGATTTCCAAGAATCAGGAAGGAGGTGACTGGACTGTT
Organism: Oryzias melastigma; assembly: GCF_002922805.2. NCBI lineage: Eukaryota > Metazoa > Chordata > Actinopteri > Beloniformes > Adrianichthyidae > Oryzias > Oryzias melastigma. Next base: position 19,087,119 of record NC_050514.1, read on the forward strand.
TGGTCTGCATGATGATACATTTCCTCGAACTCTGGAATGGTGTGGTCTGCTTTGGTTTGGGTAAGTGTAAAGCTTACCTGAACTCTGTGGTAAAAAAATAGAATAATTGTTTTGTCAGGAGTGTAGTGTGAACCCACAGAAACAGAATGACGGAGATGTCAAATTAGGCTTGAGGAAAGTTTCACAGCAGAATCTGTTCAAAAGTCCATTAATGCCAAAACATTTCACATCTCAATTTAGTTTCACACGCCAGTTGACTTATGATTTATTGAAAAAGTGTTCCCAGTGGTCTTTAAATTATGATTATCACATTTTTAGCCAAATTAAAAGAAAAACTATCATTTTTAAAGACATAGTTTCTGCAGAACTGCAGCAGTTCATCAAAAATTTGCCTCTGAATTGCGGGTGGGACCGTTGGTGTGGAGTAAGCCTGCCCCCATTTCCAATCATCCCTTTGTTTTAAACTCTCTCACAGCCCCTCACAACCCAACCTAACATTACCAATGCAATAAAAATGGTGATCCATCTGTCCAGCTGTACAGTTTTGAGCCAGATGCCAGCTCAGATGAGGAAAACCAAGACGTTATTGGATCTACTTGTCTGCTAGTGGATGCATCTGAATAGAGCGGAGCAGGGAGCTTGTGCCTTGCCATTGTAGGTCTTGCTTTTTTCTACCTTCATTTCTTCATTTGCGCCTTGCTTAAAAAAACTAATTCTCAGAAAAGCAATTTTATGCTTAAATTCCTTTAGATATGTCCTCCATCATCAAAAAACATGTTAAAAAGATCCAAAATACGAATTTGATCAGAGTGGGTTTTTAAAGACTCGTTTCCACTGAGCAGTCTGGTCCGGTTCAGTTAGTTTTAGTGAGCGTTTCCATTCAGTTAAGCCTCACTTCCACTGAGTGGTTTGTTTTCATGATCCATACGTGGTGCAGACCGCTGGCGTGCCGCAACCCAACCCTGTATCACACGGTCGCAGAGGAACGCTTGCAGTTCCACCACAGACCAGTCCTTGCTGTTTTAGCAAGCATTTTCATTATAGACCTGTTGACCAAAAGAGTACACAGGAAACTGCAAGAATCTGAACGCTTACAAACGTTGGAAACTTTAGCGTAAATGAGCGCTTTATTGGCGCTTTCAGTGGGTGACTGCAGCAGCTCCACTCTGGCCGTTCGGTTCTATTTTTCAATGGACCTGCAACAGACGGGGGTCCCCAAGAGGAACGGATCGGTACCGTTTAATGGGTCCATTTTACAATGGAATTGCTCAAAATTTTCTTCTAGAATTTTCTTCTACACACTCCTTTTCAAGCACAGTGTTTGCTTTACTTGTATATTTGTATTTTTAAATTCTTATATTTGTATTTTTTGATTCTTATGCTTATTTTGTTTTTTTTGTACTTTTAAATTCTTATTTCATTTTGTGTTTGTGTTTGAAACAAAGAACAAAAAATAAATAAAAAAAAATACCGGACCAGACTGGACCGTAGCGGACTGAGTGGAAAGGAGGCTTAGCTGGACCGAACCATCTGGAAACGTTATACCGTTACCTAAGTTGTTTTTTGGGCGTGCTATTACCCAAAATGAGCATTGACCAGGATGACAATATAAGCATAGAAGTCACATATTGACACACCAACCTTGAAGTCAATTTGTTTTGATAATCAGTTAAGTAACATTTTACCATATTATCTTCCAGATATAATCATATAGACTTAGAAAGTAAATAGCCGGTTTATAACATCCCAACATTTTTGGAAAATTGAGGCAAACTTTTTTTTTCTGTTATAATGAAAGAATGGAACAGAGTCTTTAGCTTGCATTGGCTCCCTCTGGTTTATGTCACTGTAATCTGTGATGGAATCATCTTCACTCTCTTCTCCAGGTGTCTCTGGTGTTCCTCATCAGTGGTCTGGTCATCCTTGGCTACGCATCGTCTGTCAGCAGACAGAAGACGTACCAGGATGTTGTGAGGGAGGTGTGCGGACGAGCCGTGGGACAGCTCTGCGAAGTCTGCTTCTGCTTCAACCTCTTCATGATAAGTGTTGCCTTTCTTGTGGTGGTGCAGGACCAGCTGGAGAAATGTGAGTACCTTGAGCGGACCGTGGTTGGGGATGCTCGGGACTTCTGGGGAGGTGGTGGGTCCCTCATACAGGCTTTGTATTGGACCCCAGGAACAGGACTAAATACAAGTAAAAATAATCATAGCCATTTTTCTCCATTGTCAGTGCTTTATTTGTAAGCTTAATTTAATTCATTCTGTTTTATCATTTTGTTCTGTCACCTACAGTGGTGGTGGACACAAAACACAGGAAACCAAGCTTCAGACAGAACTTTAATTAACCTAAAATATGACATCAACTAAACTCAAATATATTAAAAAAAAAAAAGTATGAGTCAAGCACACCCAGAAAAAACAAATAATACACTCTGAAAATAGGACAAAGGGAGGACCTACGACTCTGAAGAGAATTATTGACTCTTAAATATACAGAGGATGATTAATTAACTGATTACAGCTGTGGATGATTAACAGTTTAAACCTAAAAAAGAACAGTTAAGTCTAAGGAGGCTGCTGAGAGGGGAGCAGAGTTCAATTGAGCTGTGATTGGTTTTTGTAAGACAAACCGGAATGTTAAAGAGAATAGTTTTTTATTTTTTATTTTTTCTAGTTAGGAAGTCCCCCACTCCGACTCATACTCCTACACAGTAGGTGGTGGTAATGCACCTTCACGTTGGTGCCCCCTGCCATTTAAACCCCAAGAAGAAGACCAGTGAAAGCACAAAACAGAACCTCAACTACATTACAAAAATATTTTTGAAAGCAAATAGAAAACTAAACTAACCAGCACCAAACCTAATATGTTTTATTATGTCTATACAGTTAAACGACACAACCTTTCTTTTTTAAATTTGCTCTGTTTTGAGATTAAACGAGACGAGATATTTGATTTGATGATTTGATTGTTTTTCTGTTCATTGACTGATTTGTCATGTTGCTTGTTTTTATCTTTTCAGTATGTACTTCTTTATATGAGACGGTGACTGGGTTGAGTGAGTCTGAAGTACCTCATCACTGGTACACGGACCAGCGTTTCGCCCTCTTCATCATGTGTCTGCTCATCATCTTGCCGTTGTCCATTCCTAAAGAAATTGGCATTCAAAAATACACGAGGTGAAACCTTTTTCTGTGTCTGTTGCTCTGCCTAATATAATTGTGATAATCTTAACTGTCTCTCTCAATCTCAGTGTATTGGGGACTCTGGCTGCCACATATCTGTGCGTGGCAGTGATCGTCAAGTATTACCTGATGGACACTCACACGGCCATTGTAACTCCAGAAGACATGCAGGGGTGAGTTACTCTGTGGGTCAGATGGATTTTTGTGTGTTTTTGTTGCATCAGGCTCAGCAGTTAAATGTGTGTCTTCCAGTGTGGGCTCATGGGCATCCATGTTCAGCGTTGTACCAACTATTTGCTTCGGCTTCCAGGTAAGATCAACACATCACATTTCAAGGCTGGTGACTTTCACCTTCAATAGGATGTTCCAGTTTTCATGATGTTATGATAGACCTCCCTCCCAAGAGAAGATCTGCCATTCATTCAGCAAAATTACAATTATCTGAAATTATCTCAAAGCACTGATTTTTTTTCCACATTTGCAATGATAAACTGGCTATCCTTTGGACTGTATGGTGGCGCACTGGTTAGCGCTTTCACTAACAGTGAGAAGGCCCTGGTTTGAATCCGTGAGTTTTCTCTGGGCGCCCCGGCTTCCTCCCACGGTCCAAAAAACATGCTTCATAGATTATTTGGTTACTTTAAAGCAGGGGTGTCAGAATCCAGGCCTTGGGGGCCGTGTCCTATGTCCAATGACACCAATTCTAGGTAATCAACTGAAGATAATGCAGGTTAGAGATCTACAACCCCTTCGATTACCTGGACCAGGTGTGTTCATTCAACCAGTGTGTGGAGATGTCTGATTGAGCTAATCAAGAGGTAGCAGGTCTTGGAGATCTGAAAAACAGGCAGAGCGGTAGATCTCAAGGACCAGGAATGAGCAGCCCTGCTCTAATGTGTCCCTACGTGTGCATGTTAGAGTGTGTGTGGCCCTGACATAGACTGGTGACCCCCCCACCCCAACAGTAGCAGGGACAGGCGACCCTATGACCCTGAAAGGGATACAGCGGGTTGAGAAAATGAATGAACGAATGGATTGACTGGAGAAAAGTAGTTTGCCCTCTCGGTGGGTGGGGTGCTCCTCCCCCAGGTAGAGAAGTTCAAATATCTTGGGGTCTTGTTCACGAGTGACGGATGATCTGAGTGTCAGATCAACAGGATTGGTGCACCATCCTCTGTTATGCGGTCAGTGTACTGATCCGTTATGTTGAAGAGAGAGCTGATTCAGAAAGCAAAGCTCTTAATTTACCGGTCGATCTTCGTCCTAGTACTCACCTATGGTCATGAGCTCTGGGTCATGACTGAAAGAACAAGATCCTGACTAAAAGCGACCGAAATGAGCTTCCTCCACAGGGTGGCTGGGTGCTCCCTTAGAGATAGGAGAAGCTTGGAGTAGAACCACTTATCCTCTACATTGTAATGAGCCACTTGAGGTGGCTCGGTCATTTGGTCCAGATGCCTCCCAGACGCCTCTCTGGTGAGGTGTTCCGGACATGTCCTACTTAACGGAGGCCCCCGGGGAAGACCCAGGACACGCTGGAGAGACTAAGTCTCTCGGTTGGCCTGGGAACATCTCAGAGCTCTTCCCAGAGGAGCTGGAGGAAGTGACCTGGGAGAGGGCAGTCTGGACAACTTTTCCTAAATTGCTGCCCCCGTGACCCAGTCTCGAATAAGCAGAAGAAGATGGATGGTTGGTATTTTATGTTAATACAAATATAAAAATTATTAGGTTAACATGATCCTTTTGTTGAGCTATTATTGCCATCATTCTTTTGCTTCACTTAGAAAAAATTAAGTTACAAAGGATAAAAAAAACTACTAACACTACTTTACAGATGATGAAATATTAAATAAATATAACATAAGCTGCCATGTTTTAACAGAAAGACACAATAATGTGTTTTCTTGGAAAAAAAGATATATATTTTACATTTCTAGCTTGTGATGAACTGGGGGCATCAGAAAACAACACATACTAATGTTAAGCAAACATTTAACAGGTTTTCTTTTTGTTTTCATTTTTTATCTAGTTGGTGACTGTCTTAACAAACGGATGAAAGCAGAATTTCTAATGTTATGATGTCAACAAAACAACTTTGAAGAAACTGATAAGCAAGAATTCTTTAACAACATTTAAATTAAAGATTTTGCTTGTACTAAGACAATAAAAATTTGTTCTATATGCTTCATAAAATTATTCTATAAATAGAAATTTCTTATGTTTTGTGTCCATGTGTGTTCTTACAGTGTCATGAAGCATGCATAGCAATCTACAGCAGCATGGAAAACCAGAAGCTGTGTCACTGGGTGATCATTTCTGTGCTCTCCATGCTCTTCTGTCTGCTCATCTACACTCTCACAGGTACACTTCTATGGAGAGCTAAAGACTTGCTGAATGCCGTCTTGACCTGATGGCTGCTGAACAGTTCGGTTCTTCCTATTTGCAGGTGTTTACGGCTACATGACATTTGGGCAGACAGTCGCCTCTGATATTCTGATGTCATATCCAGGAAATGATGTGGTGATGATCATTTCCAGACTTCTTTTTGGAATTTCTATCGTCACCATCTATCCCATCATCCTTCTTCTCGGGAGGTGTGTTTTCTTCTTGTATGAGTGTGACCTTTAAGTGTCTTGTGAGTGATGTCTCGTGTCTGTGTGGAAGCAGATCTGTGATCCTTAACCTGATGTTGCGAGCTCAGAGGAGTCGTAGAGGACTCGTCACACACTCCTTTGAGAGCCGCTGCAGAGTTCTCCTGACTGTGGCCTGGATCACCTCCACTCTGCTCATCGCCATGTTTGTCCCTGACATGGCTGATGTTATCAGTGTCATTGGAGGAATCAGCGCCTTCTTTATTTTTATCTTCCCTGGTATGAAAGCACAGCACTTTCTCTGACATCACTGATCAGAATTGATATTTCTGAGATTTTAATATTTGATATAGACATTTTTAAAATCAGATAATATCTTAACGTGTATGGATGGAATTTAAGTTGGTAATGGTGTAAAGTAAATTCTCCAAAAACTACTGGAGTTATTATCAAAATGTGATCTAAGGCAATCCAAGTTCAGCAAAACTGTTTTATGAATTTGTGTAGCTGTCCTTTTTCAGCAACAGGCCTCTGATAAACATGAATCTTTGATTAATTAATTGATTGATTGGTTTATAATCTTTATAACCACATAAATAAAACTTTTCTAGCTTTTCCTAAAGCAACTATCTATAAAGTTGGAAAAAGATCAGATTAAACCGAAGGGGAGTGCTGAGCATAATTTCAAAAGTATCCAATCAATTTACAAGACAACCATCAATTTATTATTAATTAAAATTGAAATACATTTTTGAAATTCTGACTCCAATATAAATTTTCTTTTCACAAAAGACAATATGTCCACAGAGTTGATGGATTTGATACATTTTCTAAGTAAAGATCAATTCAATAACAGGGTTAAAAGCCCACCACTGCTACCTGGCTAACTTTATTATTTCAAAATTTGGTTTAAGAAATATTCAAAAGAGACATAACAAACATTTAGGTAATGGATCTTTATTTTTCACAAATGAAAAAGGATGACAGGTGAGAATTCAGGAATTGTTATTCTTTCAAGACAATTTAAGAAGAATTTTGAGACAAAATATTTATAACTTAGAACATCGCAAAAAAATAATCAGTGGGGAAAAAATATTAATTTTGATGTGATGAAAGAAAATGAATCTTTAATGATTTCTGTTTAAGGTCTGCAATATGTGCAAATGTGTCACTTTGCTGTGTTTTGTACTTTGCAGGCCTTTGCTTAATATTTACAATGCAGACTGAAGATGTCTCTTTGAGAGTGAGGTGAGTCATTCTATTTAAAATCTCAAAACAAACTTAAATTAATTAGCAGAGTAAAGTTTGCTTTAAGTAACTTTTATGCATGTAAAAAAAGAACAGACCGAACTCACATAAGAGTTTATCGTTAAAACTGACACAAAAATGTGATATGCTTTTCTTTCATTTGGAGTTTTTCTGTTGACCTGTTTCATGCTTGATTATATTTTTTCAACATTTACATTTACCTTCTTGCTGTTCTCAATGAGTTTTTTCTATCTCTTTGTAGGAGGATTTTAACAGGTTGGGGAGTCATAACCATCGTAGTTGGAGTCTTTATCTTTGGACAGAGCACAACCATCGCTGTGATGGAAATCTTCCACAAATTCTGAAGGTTTTTAACAACAGCAGCTCTTTAAGGATGTTTCATCTCCATTTAGTTTTTATGCTACACAAAAAACAAGTCACTCTTGAAAATAAATTAATGTAACTGGATGAGAGAAATGGGTTTGCATTGATTTTTATTAACTACTTAAGTAATGAATGGGGCAGAAAGGCCACTTTATGAGTAAATGAACAAAAAGTAACTGAGTAAATGTAACTATTTACTACCTATTTCTTTTACACAGTCAACAAAATCAATCAGTCATATTTCATTTGAAAGTTTAAAGTGGTATCAATGAGTGACTTGAAAGTTGCCTTGTTCTAACTGCTTACAAAGATATGAAATATTTCTGTATTAAAGAAACTGTATGTGCTGTAAATAAATGGTAAGCAGGTATTTGGATTATTTTCTTTTTAAAATGGAAAATTGTAATAAAAATAGAATATTATTTAGTTTAGGTTAAAGAGAGAGTTTTAGCTTTTAGTAATTTTAAAATAAAATTGTGCAAAGTGCTTCAGTCTTAATTATGAAACAATAAGTTTCCTCTCTCCATAAAAACTATCAATAAATATATAAACAATCTATAATCTTTTCATTTTATGTGTATATTTTTGTCTTTTTTCCAGAAAACTGGTTGTTGTCAGTCCATAAACTGCATCCACTCTTCATATGTCCAACTCGCTGCGGTTTCAGCTGTTCATTATATTTTGTGCCAGCCTCGGTCACTATGGAAACCTTTACAAATCCCTGAGCTCCACTGACGGCACTGAGGCCCTTCAGTCTCAGCTTGTGTCATTGTTCGCACTGTTGCATGAGCAGAGTTCATGTGTTTTGTGACAAAAACGCACTTCAAACCATTTACAGACAGCTTTCATATTTTAGAAATGCTCGGATTTCAGAGTAATATTCATAAGCTTATTAAAAACAAATGATAGAGTTCTTATGGCATCTTCCTCTGAATTTCTGGTGTGTTTTTCTTTTGTTTTGTGCTTGCATGTCTTTATCAATGAACTCCAAAAGTGTTCCATAGAATGATCTCCTGATGTGTTTTTACTAAACAAACTACAGTCATATTACCTTTAAATCTGGTAAAGGTGACCATTATCTAGATTACACACAGCTGGAACCACAGGGTGTTGTTTCTACCATCTGTTTTTCTCTTCTTTTACTTTTCAGCTGCTGTTCCTGTTTTAGGGAAGCTAAACTACCTTCAGGAGGACGTGTGGATGATTTTACAGCAGCCCCAACAAGATGGCGCTCCTGCACCATTTTCCAACCATCCCAAAATTCTCTGAGCAGGATTACACCAATTTCGGACAATTTGTCAACAATGGATTTCTGAAAATGTATGATAAACTGTCATGTATTCCCTTAGATTTGCAGCAAATTTAGTCTTTGAGTCTGGAGTTAAAGTTGTGATTATATCTTGTCTGGATGGAATGTTTTGCTTTTAACAAGACATTTAATTAGTTGAAGTGACTGCTTCACACTGCCAGAGTTACACTAGGTGTCCTCTGCACAACACAAATTGAAAGCTCAAAAACAAACCCAGCTTATGCAACTAGGTGGACTGAGCCTCCATCACTGCGAAATGATGCATTATTTTCTGCTTTACATTATCGCAGCCTCTGAAAAATAATTTCCCAGCCTCATTATTTCCCTGTCTGCAAAGCTGGCTTCATGTAATTCTGGCTTCTTGGAGTGCAAAACTAATTAATTTGATCATTTGTGATGACATCCTTTATAGGTTTAATTGTTTCTGATAAGAGGCCCAGCAGGATGCGGGAGGGAAATTGAATGTTATTCACGTGCGCCTGTCACACTGATTGAAATCTCCAGGCCTTTTGTGCTTTCAATGAATGAAAATTAGATTTTTTTTTTTTTTTAACAGATAAGTGTCGAACTTATGGCGGCTTTTTGTCTCCAAATAAGAACAGGAATTTGCAGCAGACGAGGTGCTGCATGTATGTTCTCCTAGTGCACATGCATGTGCCTGCACTCCATTTCTCTGCATTAGGGTCACGACCTGCTCCCATCATGCATCTGTCATTGCTTATTGAAACGATGACAGCAGGTATTTAATCCCCGGTCTATACTCGGAGGGATGCAACAGCATACAGTTCAGGTAAAGAAGAATTATATGTGTACAGCACATCAGCATGATCATGTCTTCCATTTGTGATATTAAAATGCATCCTTTTGCACATTTGTGATCCATAGTTTGATTGCTTTTTGGACCCAACATTATGCAAAAAAGGCTGCTTTACTACCTTTTTTATAGAATTTGGACTTTGTTTTCATCACCAAAATGACAACTGTGGTTTGATTCGACCCCAATATAGATTCTGATCTGATCATATGATCATGATTGTTCATGATCATATGGAAAAGCAGATGATGAAACGTACTTTTATGAAGCAAAGACTTCAGAGTGTTCCCCTTTTGAGAAAAACACAATGTTGGTAATTGATGGTTGTCTTGATCAAACTGGAAACCTTTATCTTAGCTGTCAGTTTAACTTTTGTTGATTTCCTAAATCAACTCAGTTTTTCCAGAACAACCTTAGTGAAGGTGTGGACTTTATGCAGGCATGTATAATGCATGACCTGCTGTGTCCACACTGCTGTTCGTGCAGCGTGTCAGATGTTGCAAATCTGACGCAGAGCTACAAACTAATCTCTCACTGCACATTATGGTTTGATGAAAGTTGAAGCTTAAAGCGTTTATATGCAGAAGGCTAAATAAATCCATGACAAAACAGGAGAAGATGTTGATTTTCCTCAATTTTTTCCCCCCAATTTTTAACAAAATGACATGAATTACCTTAAATATTTTCAAATAAATTCAGATTTTTTTTTACAGCATTTTAGTATCTTGTGCAACACCACAAAGTATATCTGAGCTGTGGAGAGCCCTTAAAGACAAAAGGACAGGAACACAGTCATGTTCTTATTATGCTGAAACCAAAAGTTCAACTGAAACAATGTAAATATATTAATCCTTCAGGACTTGTTGGCTCTGCTAGAGTAAAACTGTATTTTCAAACTGAAAAGATGGGAGGACATTAAAAAAATTACAGCTTGACTGAGAACAATAAAGTTTTACAGCTTTCATTTATTCTAACTGGATGTCTTAATTTTTTTAAATCATGTTTCAGAACTTCTTCAAAATAATTTTTTTGTTTGAACTTCTTTTATTCGATTCCATCCTTTTTGTTGCCATTAATTTCCCTCTTGCCTCTTTAAACCCTTTATATTGTCCTCTTACTGCATCAGACACATTTTTAGGTTGCCTTTAAACTTTGGGAATATCAGCAGCTACATAAGAAGATAATTGCTTCACAAAATGTTTACATCCACCATTTTTGAACATCCAAGTTGCACCATAACATCCCAAAAGCCCATCATTTATGAATGAGAATTCCCTGTGTGAGTGTCCTCTGTGCAGTCTGTCACAATCTAGCCACTAATGATGCAATTATCTTTGGAGAAACATATGCTATGAATTAGAACTGAAGAAGAAAGCCACAAAAAAAAAAAATAAAAAATTAAAGTCCGGTCAAATGTTATCCTGAAAAATTGTATTTGAGATTAATTTATTTCAATTAATTTATTCTGAGCAGACATGCAGATATCTATTTACTCCTCATAAAAAAACTTTAGGATTAACTTAAAGGAGATGCTCAAAGTATTATGTAACTGATTTTATGTTTTATCAATTAATTGACATTTTTCAAATACTACATCTCATTTATCCTTATGGTATTCTTGGGCTGATGAACCTCCACAGAATAAAATACTTTAATCCCAGTTATCTATTTTCTTTCTATCCATAATGTTAACAATGTAGTTTATTTATAAAAATGTAAAATAAGCAGGTCATTAAGGTGTGGAGAGCTCAAGTCATGAAGTGAGAATACAGGAACCAGAAACGTTTTAGGATTAAAGATGGAGAACATTTCTGAACAACCATAGTGATGAGGTCAGAGGAAAAAAGGACGTTCTTTGATCCACTGCAGCTTAAGATCCCACACAGAGTATGGTGATACAAAATCAAATTGGGACACAATTAAATCACGGATAAGTGTGTTAGCAACAGGAAATGAGATGAATGGTTGGAGTCTGGGAATGTTTTAATGATTAAAAAAAAGCAGTTTAGGTTGTTGATTGATGCGTTCCTTGAAGGTTTTAATCCATAGAAATGCCAAGATTGAGGATGATTGCTGACCATGAAATAAGGATTTAAGGCGGAAACATGAGGATGGAGTGACTGATGATGTCAACTGCTGCCAGATTGAGGAAGATGAGAATATAAGGCGAGATAGACTGAGGATAGACTGATTTGCTGAATTTTCAACATCAAGGCTAAGATGTTCGTTTTAAGGTTGTAGTGATGGGAGCCAGTTTAAGAGACGGGATGGAGATCATGAAGGAAGGAGTTAGGTAAGTTCCAGAATGGAGAAGGGGTATATAATTTAAATCAATACGAACATTTTACAACGTTTATTTGTGACTTCACTGAGTTCTCATAATGAAAATGTGGATGACTTATTAAAAAGTTACATTTAAACATGCTTTTTTTCACAAAAATTGCTTGACCGCTATGCATGTTGGTGCAAAAGTTAATACTTTTCTTTTTATTTTAAATCAACTTACCGCTTCAAATAAAATAATTTTAACTCTCACCAAGTAAGGTACAGATCTTTTAGATACCAGTCCCCAATTTGGAGGTTTTAGTATGGTTGCCTCTTATAAAATTTCAAGTTTGTTTAGTCAGCAATTTTTTTAGGTTTATGATTCTTGGTAATTTTATGCCATTGTTTTATGGTGTTTATACTTGTATGATCATGAATGCTTTTTTTTATATATTTTTATTTGTTTTGTGTTTCTTGTGACAAATGGACCTTAATTCTGTGATAAAAAATATTCTGTTCATTGTGGTCTATATTCTCGACGCATCAATGCAAGCTAGTTTTTCGCAAAGACTTCTGGGAAGTTTCTAGGGGACTTGATACTGGAATTGTAGATTCAAGCTCACTTTATAGTATACTTTATAGTGAGTAGGGAAGCAGTTCAGACATGGTCTTGGAGTTTTGGGAGCTGCAGAATTTTCAATTGATTGTCTTTAAGGTCTATGTAATATAGGCATATAGGTAGATAAGTTCACAAGAGTTTTGCAGTTTTTCAAGCTAAAGCTTCATTCTGGGAAATGTGGGGTCTACAACAGAAATAAAGGATTCTCTTCTCTGAGCTAGTTTGTCAATGCAAAAGGAAAAAATGTTATTGTAATAAATGATGAAGTCTGAGGGATTTTCAGACAGTGGAGGGTCTGATAACCTATCAATACAGGCTGAGAGAGCAGATGAAATGACAGATTGAAGGTTTTAAGAGGACATTTTCTCTTTAAATTTGGGGTTTCAGAAAGGTCCAATGACAGTAATTACTAGTTAATGGGAGCATTGAGGGTTTAAAAACACAGTCCACTGAAAATCAGAGAGAGGGGGGTTGCTCTATGTCAAAGGTCCCACCCACAACTCAGAGGTGAATTTCTAATGAACTACTGATGCTCTGCAGAAACTATTTCTAAGAAAACTACACAGGTGTTTTAATTTCGGCTAAAAACAACGTAATTATAATAAAAAGACCACTGGGAAAGTTTTATTTTGAAGGTAATAGACAAAACTAGATCCAAGATATGACTTTGGGTGGGAAAAAAATTCAACAATGCATCTCATTAAACCTCAAAATCAATTAGCTGCAGGCCTGGAATTAGCATGTGTTAACAGAAAACTGCACCTGGAAAGTGTCAGAAAATGTTTTACGAAGGTGCTCATCCTCTCCGGCGATTAGTTTGTCAAATGTATTCAAGCTGCTGAATCTTGATGTTATATTCACTCTTTGGAAACAGCTCAAATGTAATTATCTGCCTTCATTTTAAACTATTTTTTATAATGACTCTGTAATTTTCCAAGTGCTGCCATTTGTCTGAATTTTACAAGGTTTTTTAGATTAAGCCATAAACGCAAATATCTAAACATTTTTATTATGTCGTAATACATAACAACCCAGAAATGAAAGATGTTATTTTCTTCACGATGTAGTGTCCTAATCCCCTCACCTTTGGAAGAAAGTGATTAGAAAATAAAATCAAGTTCTGCGTCATTAACAAACACAACATTCTGGAGAGGCCGGAGCAGCGAGAGCCACCATCTACCCATCGGTGGAGGAAGACTCAGACTGTCTCCAGTTTGAACTAAAAAGTAGTGTCACTGTTAAAAAATACACGGCAGTCACAGAGAGAAGATACGATTTTCATTTTTATTTCTTTGGAAAAAGAATAACTTATGGCAGAAAAACTGAATGGATAAAAACTTTAGTAAACAAGTATCTTTTTTTTCAGTGCATCCTCACACTTTCATCCAACACAAAAGGAAAAACAATCTTTAAAAATACAAAATAGAAATTTATCTTCAACTGGTGCAGAGATCTGGTTGAGATCCAAATGATGATCCCTGAAGGAAATGTGCATTTTTAATTGTCCTATTCTACTATATTTCCTGGATATACTGTAAGTGTTTAAAGGTGGTGAACTGAACACAAAATTTAACAGTAAAAATGTGTTTTCACAAGCTGCTAAAAAAGCAACAGAGCAGATTATACTGAAGTCAGAAAAACACCTATTATGAAATAATATTATTGCTTTAATAACCTCCAATGTCTTCTTCTGTAAATCCCAAATATTGCTATGGATTTTTGAGTTTAGCATATTTCATAAACACAGATTTAAATTCTTGTTTTATCTTTCTGTCTACACATGATAAAATGAAAATAGCTGGTTCCTCGGTCTGAATGCAAACTAAAGCAGAGAATAATTAATCTAAAGTAATCTTTATAGATTCCCATTGTTTATAGAGACTTTTTTAATACACCAAAGCCTGCTCCTATTTTAGTAGGCATTCATTCAGAGATGTACCTGCACGCTCGCTTTGTCTTGTGCTGCAGTGTTTTTAATTAAACAGTTTTTATCATTTAATAATAGTAACAGCAGAGCTATATCCATTTACTTTGTTTATAGCTTCCTTATTTTGAGTCCTGTGAACAACACAGACTTTTGATTTTTCATTAACGGCCTCGGTCAAAATGAATTAACCAGACATGTAAATTGTGTTTTAGACTTAGCTGTAAACCATTAGCTTTCTATTTTACATTTTTAATTTAAAGGCAACAGAACTAAGGCACAATTAGTTGTACAAACCTTTTAAATTCTGTGCTGCAGCAGTAGTTTCAGGATTTAATTAGAAAAACTTCTGTTTTTCCCACCATTTTCCTCTTTATCTAAAAATCTGTCTACACTTTTTAAAAGCAAGAGTGTTGATTTTCGCCCTCAGAAATGATTTAAGGACCCGTGGGATCTGTCTGATGAAATGGCTAAATTAAAGCGCCTCTTCTGGCTTGTTTTTGAAAGAACAGAGGGCTCACTGTCCTGAAGCTGCGGCTCCATGAGTAGATGCAGCTTCTGACGGATGATTTCAGAGTTCATGGTCCACAGGAACTCCATCAGTCCTCCACTCAGCAGCTCCTCCATGGGAACAAATTGCAGCACCTGTCCACCTCCACCAGGACGACTTTTACTCAAGGCCTCATCTTGTTTTAACGAATCACTCACGCTTCGCTGCACGTCGGTCAGAAATGGGAGCAGTCGGGCGGCTGCTTTGGGACGGAACCCAACACACACGAGCAGCGCTCCGACCACACCGGAGGGGCGTGGACACTTAAACGAGACGGAGCAGAAGCACACATGCAGGCAGAGCACGACTGCCGCAGTGACTCGCGTGAGGGCGGAAAGAACAGGCAGCAGCAGGGCCTCTCCTGAGCTCAGCATCTGCAGGGAGTAAATGACACAGTCTAAGAGCTGCTGCTGGTACAGCGGCTCCCCGTCATGCAGCAAGCCCTGTGGAAATGAAGGTTCAGAGCGCAATTTTAAGACTAAATCCCCAATTTGGCTCTGACAAGTACCCCACACGGAGTCGCTGCCAAACACCAGACACTGTTTCTTCTCTTTTTTCACAGAGCCAGCTGGGAGGGCACAAGAGCCTGCAGCCTCAGATAAGACGGAGGCTGTGCAAGTTACATGGCAGGAGCCACAGGGAGGAAGACAGGTCCAGTCGACAGCTGCGTCTGCAAGGGCTTCATTTAAGTGGTTTAACAGCTCTCCTTCACAGAATGGAGAGTTCCTGACAGCCGGCAGTGCAGCCCCGATAACAACATACCAGGAATCCACACTGCAGCTCGACAGAGGTCCCTCCAGTACGCATCCCGCCTCTCCATCCTCCATGCAGTGTGTCTGTATCCAGGCAAGATGGCAGCTCCTCCCGAGTCGCTCCCCCCAGCTCAGAGTCTGTAACTCCCTCCGTTCATTGAAGGATCCCGTCTGCTTCTTCTGTCCCGTGGGTCGGCCTGCAGGCACCATGCTGCAAGCAGGCCTCACCATGCAACGAGAAACCCACTGACGTCGTGGGAGAAAGCTCACCTGCACAGAGACACATTCAAAACGTGAAACAAGGCTGCTGAAATCCAAAAATATAAATGTAAAAAAATTGAAGTATTAAACAAGTTATTTGGGCACTTTAGTTGAATGTATAATTTTAATTATGCAGTTTCCAAACTAAGAACATTTATTTTCACATGGTTAGGGTGTTTGGGAGCTCAACCAAATTAAATCTAAATTAAAATGTAATTAAAATTCAATTAAATTACTAACAATTAATTAAAATGAAATAAAATTAAAAATAAATTTAAACTAAGTTGAATCAAATCCAAACCAAATCTAAATCCCAATCCTAAATCAAATCAAATCAAATTTTGAGGAGCTCAAATTGCTTTACAACTCAAAACAAACAAACAAAATAGCTAAAACTGTCTTTGCGGCCCTTTGCAGCTGCTCCAGGCCAGCGCTGGAGCACCTCAGGGTCCACAAGGACTTATACTTCTAAAATTAGAAGGCCAAAGACCAACTAAACATTTATTAACCAATTAAATTAATCCTAAAATCTATCCTAAAACACACTGGGAGCCAATGCACACATTTTAAGATGTGTTATCCCCCCCTGTCCTCGTCCGAACTCATGCAGGACAGATCTGCAATAATTGTAGGTCTAGAAAAGATTTTTTGGGGTAAACCATAGAACGGGGAATTTCAATAGTTTACTATAAATAAAAGCATGCATCAGCACCTCTGTGCTGGCAAGTAAAGGAATGTTTTAAGAGATAAAATCTAATCTTTATGACATTTTTAATGTGTGGGATAAATTCAGCTCAGAATCAAAAAGTACGCCGCAGTTTCTCATGCAGTGAGAAGGTTGAAAACTGAAGTTTTTGTAAAATCCTCTCCCTCTTGTCTTCAGGACCGATGGTAAAACACCTGAGTAAATAAAGCATCCAGAATCTTCCTGAGTCATGCACATAATTACTAAATGAATATGGAAATGCTGCAGCTGCTCTTCATGCTGCTTTCCAGGGACAAAAAACAAATAAATAAATAAGTTATCTGGTGCAAGAAGATTATGTCTTCTACTGTTTCAGTAAAATGGTCTGTTTTTTCTTTTACATTTCCTGATTTGATCCACTCTTTTTTTAACTCTATTACAAAGTTGAGGGATTAATGCAAGCTGCAGTGGGAGGAAAAACAAGCAATATAAATATAAATAACAAGATTCTCTTCAGTGATTTTATCATTTTCTGCTGGTATTTGATTTATTTAGGTCTTTTCCATCAGATCATTAAAAAATGTTTAAAAATTTCACACAAATTTTGAGAGAAATGTGATCTTAAACTACAATGTAAACCTGGATTTTTATTTTATCAGATTTCTAAAGTGCACACAAACAAGTCAGTTCTAATTATTACAGTCACCTAATTACTTTTAGTGATTGGATAATTGGTTTATCAGGTAAAAACCTCTTACCTGGAAGCGCTGCAGGTATTCCTGAGCCACACAGTCTCGCACGTGTTCCAGCTGCTGGCTCCGCTCTGCACTCATCTTCTGGAACAGTTGCAGGTTTTCTGTGATCGTCTTTACCTGCAGCGTGTGAAAATACAAGCACACCTCTTCGTGCTGCTTCAGAAACGACTCTGGGATGAGGGAACGGGGGAAAAGAGCCTCTCTGTCAGCCAGATCTGCCCCATAGTGGCGGATCAGTTTGGAGAGGAGGGGCCTTACAGTCTCCTTGCCGTTATAGTTCAGACACACGACGTAAACCTCTGAGTTTCCCGCTTTGCTGGTTGCAGGTTTGAAGACGTTGACGGAGTGGAAGCAGCAGTTGAGCAGGTAGAGTAGGCAGACGGAGGAGTGTTCGTAGAGGGTGAACATTTTCAGGACGAAGGAGCCTCCGAGGCTCAGCAGCAGCAGTGCGGCGGTGGTCTCACAGTAGTGGAGGGAGGCCACCAGCGCCTCCTGCTCATCTGGATTCTCCTGACAGTCAAAGCTTCCATCAGCTGTCACCAAATCAACTGTATGCATGTTCGACACAAACTTATGCAAATCCAACAAATGTTTTTGCACCATGATGTCGCCCGTGTTGTCTGAGCCGAAGAACCACCATGGCAGCGTGTTGGCGATTAGTCGGTCGTCTGCGATGGTTTTGCCCCCTCCGTTCGCTTCATGGTATGGGTTGAGGGTGTTGGCCACCCAGCACCAGTCACAGTAGCGTGTCGCCTCACTGGTTTTAATGTGGTGATTCAGAGCAGTTATAAAAGCTCCCGGAGCTTCACACAGATGAACGGTGTTGAGCTCTCCGCTCCAAAGAGCCTTCTCAGGAAGAAGGCTGAAGCTCCCGAGGATCTCATAGAACTTGCACCAGGCCTGGGTGCAAATCTCTGCGTTGGCTGTGGAGCGCACGGCAGCAATCACCTTCCCCGCCCGGTTGGTTGCATTGGTGTGCTGATGCCACACCTGCACGTCTTTATCACTGAGCTGGTTCTTCACGGCATTCAAAGAGGCCTTCAGCTCCTGCAGGCGCTGGTGCTCCTCTGCTTGATGAGTGAGAGCATCACTCGTGCCGGGAATGGCCCATTCCTCACCGGACGGCTTCACATAGGTTCTAACTTTCCCAAAAAGACTTTGTACCTCAGCCGGTGCGTCAAGGTGGGACGCTTCGACATTGTTGAACTGTGGCAGCGTGTTGGCTTTCCTCCTGGCTCCATTACTTGAACTCATCCTCCTCACCTGTCAGGGACCAGAGAGTACAAAGTTGGACAGTGACAGAAAAGAAAGACCATCTAGTTTTTTTGGAAAGTTCAGCCTTCTAATGACACACCTGGGACATTTTCCTATTATTTTTAGAGCTCTCGTTCATTTAAGCCTAATTTCCTCTGAGCAGTCTGGTCCGGTATTTGGAGTGTTTCCATTGTAAAATGGATCAATGAAACAGTACCGAACCGTACCCTTTGGGTCGCCATCGGCCGTAGGGTCATTGAAAAGTGCAAGGAAACGGTTGGGGCGGAGCTGCTGTAGCCACAAGTGATGACGACATTAGATAGCGCTCATTTAAGCTAACATTTCCAACGTTTGTAAGCATTCAGGTTTTTGTGGTTTTCTGTGTACTCTTTTGGTCACGAGTCTATATTGAAAATGCCTGCAAAAAACAGCAAGGCCTGGTCTGCAGCAGAACTGCAAATGTTTTTTGCCATCCTTGGCGACAGTGTGAAACAGGTTGATCTAGTGGTACGCTAGCAGTCTACACCACGCATGCACCATGAAAACCAACCACTCAGTGGAAGCGAGAGTTAAAGGGGCCATACCATGAAAATTTGACTTTTTGAGCTTTAAAGTGTAATATAATGTTCATTCCTTACAATAAAGAACCCCAAAGTGGTACTTTGATCTGTTCACGCATTTCTGAGTAGTCTCTAAAAAACTGCGCTCTCAGTTACAGCCCTTCCCATATCCACGAAAAACGAGCGGGTCGTGCTGATGTCACAAGTTGAGAAACGGAAGTCTGCTCCACCCCCAGGCTTAGAAAAAAACACTTTCTACGCGAAGCAAGTGGTGAAAAGCTAGCTTTGCGATATATGATCGCAATATAGAATCATTTATATGGATTTAGTTTACTCTGAAAGAATTAAGAAAAGCATGGTATGGCCCCTTTAAATGAGTAGAAATGCTCACCAGAATTAGTTAGACTGTATCGTATTACTCCTTACCGTACCAGACGGACCGGACCACTCAGTGGAAACGATCATCTTTTCTTCTATTCTAAAAGCATTCCTGGTGGTCTTTATTATGATTGTGCCATTTTAAGTTTAGTTCGTACAATTCTGAGCCAAATGCAGCTCCGGTGAGGAAAACAAAGACGTGCATGGATCTATTCAGAATGGAGCAGAGCAGGGAGCTTGCGGCTTCCTGACTGTAGCTTCTACACCACAGTTTTTTCAAATAGTATATTTTTGTCTGCTCCAGATTCACAACAATTTGAATAAAGAAACACTTAAAAGTGCAACCTTAAGCTTAATATCCTTTATTTATGTCCCACAAGAACACATTCAAATCACAATTTTCATTGGAGTGGGTCTTAAAACGGTCACGTCTTAGATGATGAAGAACTGAATCACTGATGTTCAGCTGTCACACTTCATACTAGTCTCATACAGATGGACACCATGCGAGGAATCTAAAACTTCAATGAACATGAAATGAGAATACACCACAAGGCATTTTATGCTGCCTGTCATAAGTAATGTCAATTTCCTCGAAAGTCTACAGCTGTGAACCAAAATCCAACATTACTCATCTACATTACTTAAGGTCAGAGAGCAGATTTTCTGCTTTCTGACCCTGTTGAGCTTGAAGACAGTAGATCTCTATTAGGCCAAAATCAAAAATCTACCGTCAATGTGATATCAGTTTGTGCCATACATGTATCAGAAAAGACTGTGTAAACTACAAAAACAGTTACCTTAAACGTTTACACACATGCAAAGACAAAGAGATAACACTTTTATTAAAGAACAAGCGCACATAACCTATAGTTGCCTGGTGTTCTTTTCCATGTTAGTTTTCCCCAGAACTACTGGAAAAGTAGATAGTCATCCTCTGGTGTGTTTTCTCGACATACAACTTCTTAACTGTCTCCTATTTAGGTGACTTGTAGTATAATTTATGTTGACTTTTTTTTAAATGACACTGTTGCAATTATATGGAATTTATGTATCAGTTGTTTTTCTATTTGTGAGTCACAAATATCACACATTGAAAGTTTTCCTCATATCGTGCAGCCCTAATTTCTGTAAACTTTAAGTTTTTTTTAGAATGCTGACATTCTTAGTAATCACATGTTGGTGATTCATTTTAAACTCACCAAATGACAACTTAGCTTAAACTTTTAGCTCTACCGTAAAAAAATGCTGTTTTTAAAGAAGCTAAATTTGTCTGAGATGCAGGAATTTTACTAAAATAAAGACAAAAATAACATCAAAGCAACAGAACATTTTTCACACAACCCAGATTAGTGTCCAACTATTTCTAATTTACAGCCAGAGTGAGATTACTGGAGCTAATTTTCTGCTTGTGTGCACAAGATGCTGAGAGAGGCAGGAAGAGGCATTTTGGGGTCAAGTCTTCTCGGTAAGCAGTGACTCAGTGATAAATGGCAGCGCACTGTCTACTTTACATGTATGAACCCTGCTGGAAAAAAGCTTGCCATGTTCAAGCCTTTGAAATAACCGGGAGTTCCTCTGTTCTCTGTCTTCTTCTAACACAACAGAAGGAAAAATAAATGGATTCTGATGACTCATCTATCAAAATGTCATTTTTGTTTTGCTAATCAACACATTATGAGAACAAAGTAGTTGCACAGTGAGCTCAAAGAACAAAAACATAGGTTTTAAAATGTTACAATATTCTGGTTTACTGTTTAATAGGTTACTGTCACATGAAAAGTGTATTTTTTATTCTTTGCTCTTTATGACCTGAGGTGCTTTTTAAAGATTGATTGTATTAAACACAATAAGTAGTTTAATAACTTGATCACATTGAGCAGAACCTACACAGAGGGCCAGTGAGGGACATTGTAAGATGTCAGAGGTCTGTAATGTTCATCAAGATTTACTTCAATTTTGAGAATTAAAAAAAAAAATCGAATTTTATTATTTTTCAAGAATGTATTTGTACAGTAGTGGAGAAAATAAGAATTCATCTCCCCAAAACAAGCCAGAATTCAGTTCCTCACAGACTTTTACTTAATTTTAATAAACTTTTCTATTCTTCACCCATTACCTTTATGAATGACAACAGTTTGAACTGCTTATCTGTCCAAAAGACACTTGTCCACATCCTTAAACAATCAAACTGCAATCTTTTTAATAATACCAAGACCAAAGAGCTGTCAAAGGAAACCAGGGACACGACTGTACACCAGAACAACACTGGGATGACCCAATCTACAATAAGCATGCAGCTTGGAGAGATCAACTGTTGGAGCAATTATTAAAAATCCTGTCTTTTCTCAGTCAGTCTCTAAACCAACATCATGACTGCTTTTTCTGCAGTACTTTTTTTCTTTCATTCTTGCTGACACTTTTTATTCACACATCAAACTTGAAACATTTTTTCACCCAGTCCAACCTGCTTTTCACCTTTTCTCCCCACACTCTCTGTTGTTCTGGTCTGTTGACTTAAGACCTAAAAGTCCTTCCCCTCTGCTCCCGGTAACCTCACCGTTCCACTTGAGATCCTCTTATTTACACACAAATACTGTTTTGCTGCATCTGACCTTCATTCCTCTTTTTTCTTGAGCAAACCTCCACCTCTCCAGCTTTTCCTCCAGCTCCTTCCCTCCTATGTCACCTCCTGCACATCTCATCTCTCTGTATCCTTAATCAATTTACACTGTTTCAAAACAAAATTAAACAATTACTAAATGAAAAAGAACAGTGGCATTGTCATTTTTATTTTAATTCTTAAACTAGAACTTAACGACAAAAGCTGTTTGGAAAAGAATATAATCAAGTATTGACCAATAAAGATAATCAATTTATAAATCGGATTAATCCAAATTACAGTTTTAAATTTGATTTAATGTGAACAGACTGTTCGTAGGCGTTTTTTTTAAATAGTTTCAAATCTCGAACTTTCTTAGGTGGTAAATATGTGTAGTAAGACAGTCCTAATGTGTGAGGTAAACAAAGCGAACCTGAGTTGCTTGTCTGGAGCTACTGTGGAGAACTTCAGTGTGCTTCTTGTTGCTGTGACCGTGCATTCTTTAAGGTTCATAATAACTCATTATTAATGTATTCCTGAGAACAAACATTTGGAAAACTAATACGTTTATACAATCCCTTAAAAGAGATACTGTGCGAAGGAGAAAAGCAATCCCTGCAAACAGTAGAAAGCCAACAAACCTGGATCTGGATTTCCTCAGCAAACGGAACAGGATCCCACGTGACCAAAACCGACGCATGCGCAAAGTAGAAAGAGAATGGATCTTAAAGGAACAGATCACATTTTTCCCGAAACATCATGCCTCAAATTCAGTCATATTTACAGAGCTAAACACAAGTTACTAGCCGTAAAAACAAAACGCCTGAACCCATGTCAAAGCAATGATAAATAACAATTTGCTGACTTTTTATTGAAACTTAAAAAAGTAGAAAATATTTAAAACCAATAGCAAAACATGAAAAATTCTGTGTTTTTCATTACAAATTTAGGTCCTATATTATAAATGATACTAATTTTTGCTCATTTACATTTATTACATTTAATTTGAATGTTTAATTGTTAGAATTGTTTGTAATGAGTGAAATAAAAAAAATGACTTATTTAAATTAAATAAACAGTGCAGATTAATTATTTTATTTTATCTTTTGCACGAATAGAAAATGCAGTTCCTCACAGAGTTATTTTGTTACAGTAGTGGTACAATGAAAATTTATGTTGACAGTTCTGTTTTATTTTTCAGCCAAATGAGCAGAAATCAACTGCACCAAGCAGTCACTATGAACATCTGCTCTCTGTCACAGCAACACTGCACTGATGCAAACAAGCGTTTTCCTCATCTCCTACAGCTGCTGTCTGACAACAATCCCCCTGTCACTCTGCTGAAGAAAGATAGAAACTGAAAACTGAGATCAGTCTGTGAACTGGAAAATACAATAGCTGTGAGAGACACCACAACTGGTGTGGTGGATGGAGACAACGCTTTATGGTGCAGGCGGATACAGAATCAATCATAAACTACTGTGGTCATTTGAGGAAAATCGTCTTAACATGAAGCTTGTGAATTTCTATCCAAGCTAAAATGCCTTTTAGATACATGACTTTTCAACTAAAGAAAAATGAATATAAAGGTTGTGTTTTTGCTCGGGAAAAATCCATTAAAAATGTAACTCAAAAACTCTCTGATGCATTAACGTCTGGTAAAATGCTGCAGATTTGTGTAAAAAGCATAACATTTATGCTAAAACTTGCCTAGTGCTTTTAGGAATTAAATCACTGTAGACTGTGATTATTGCATTAATATTTGAAGCCTAAATTAAGGAGCATTTGCAGTTTGGCAGTGTACAGGACAAGTTAATTAATTCTTTTGTCATTTATGTTTAAGATTTTAATCCTACATAAGTGTCAACATCTTGTAAAGACTCAAAGGGAAAATCTTTAATTGAGAAAGGAGAAATTAAGGAATGTGCCTTGACAAATCTTTGTGAGTGACACATATTTTCCATTCAACAACAATTACAGTCAATTAACCTTTGGAAATATGCCAAAAACAGAGCGTCAATCTTATTTTAGTCTTGAACTGCAGCTTTCCAGTTGCATGCATTTTTTCTTCTTTATACTGATTATGTAAATCCTGTGCAATTCTTTTTTTTTTGCTTTCCTTTTTAATTTTCTGTTGAAATAAGCTACTGCATATATTGTTGTGCAACAAAACAGATACATATTTTTTTAATTTTGTTTCTCATTTTTATGTTACAGTGGAGTTTCTGACAGTAAAATATTACAGAAATGACAGAAATAGAATGACACACATGTCTAAATGAATAATCTATAATATTATTTTATTTTGCTAGTTTATAATTTGTAGTGCAATGTAATATAAGTCAGTCAATTTTGACACAAGTAGTTTAACACATCTTTACTAAATGTTTGATTTATAGTTTAATTATTTTTCTGTGTGAAGAATGTAATACCAAAACAAGCATTGTGATATATGACATCCTTATCTTACAAATGAATGAAGATGTAAATGTAGAATTAGATGAGATAATTCTTCTTTAGCAGTCGCATCACCTGTCTGTCCTGGGAGAGGATCCCTCCTTCATGTGAACATCCCTGAAGTTTCTTTTTTTTAAAAACAATCATTTTTTTTGTTTTTTTTTGGGAATTTTTCCTCACCGAGAAGGAGACTCAAAGGGCAGGGATGTTCAGGGTCTGTCTAGTTTAGTTTAGCAATTAGCTTTTATTTATAATTTATGACTGATTCTATGTTTATGTACAATTATTGGTGTGAAGCCCGTTTGAACAACTGTGTTGTGATATTGGGCTATAAAAAAACTGAATTGAAAGGAAACAATTGAAGAAATAAAACCAAAATACTGAATAACTGAACAACTTTGGTACATTTTTCATTTGCGCACTTGGCAAAGTACATTAAAAAGTAATATTTATTCCAGTTTCAAGACCATGCAAAAAAGCTAATTGAATAAACACAATTTGGGTTTGTGGGAAATATTTTTTCTAGTACAATTTGGTTAACAATATGAAAATATTAATATTGTTTGAGTTTTCATACTTTTTGTTGGTCAGTCTTCTACCACCAATAAATTGTGGACTTATACAGTATAAATTATCTGAAAAAAGAACCACAGATTAAGGAGAAATCCTCCATAATATAAGGTACAAAATAATGTAAGACTGTAAAAAAAATGTTTAATAATTTAAAAGTTAAAATAACTTTTTGTGTCATAAAAACCAATCAGTTTGTATGAATGCATGCACATGTCAGGTGTTACATAACAGACTGGTAAACGTTCAAATCTTCTGGATTCCATTTCCAGACAGCAGCTAGCACTTGCAGCTCGTTTATCTTTCTCTGTGTAAAATATAAGCAGAGTGGAGCCAAAGCCTCAAATGTGTGGCTGCCAAAGCAGTGAGTGTGTGCAGCGTCCCAGCATGTGTTCAAACAGTTTGGCAACCTGATTATGCCCCATCTCTGCCATGCTGGATTTCATTTCAGAAACGTGTTGCCACACAGGCAATTTCACTCAGTTTAACAATGCTTTGGTTCCCAAATATTGCTGCTGCTCTTTGCTTGAAGGCACATCACTAAACCTCACTTCAGCCACTAAATTGAATTGACATGATAAAACGGATTGACTGAACAGAAGTGGGGTGCAGAGGGCACAAATCAGACCGTATGGGCACTTGTTGGCATCCAATTTGTGCAAGTACCACACGCCCACACATACATGCAGCACACATCCATCTGAAGATATGTTTGCTCAGGTATGTCCACTGTACTTTATTTGTGCCCACAGAGGAGCCTGCGTACGGGTGCATTTCTGTAAAAAATGCCTGTCATCACACAGTAAATCATCACATCATTGCACCCACTGGACTTTCCGCCTGCGTGCCTGTCTGCACAGATTCATACTCGCACTCCAAAAACAGCTAAGGTGATGGTTTCAGACTGGAAGGTGGGGGAGGCTGTGACACGAGGCTTTTATTCAATTAGAACTTGTGGGTGTGAATGCTGAGAAAAACATCATCTGACCTAATTCATGTGAAAGTTTAATTTAAGTTGCTGCACTGTCATTGTTGTGTTACATGATTCTAAGCAGGAACGTCACAAGTGATGTATCTCCCCAGCATAAAAAAGAACAAAAAAAGCTATTAATGCGCTATTAATGGAAAATAACAACTTGGAATGTTTTATCTGTTTTATAGCATAAATCTGGCAGAATGAATTGGTTGAAATTAAGTTCATAAAAGGCATTTGGTGTAACAGGATTTTCAACCGTGCTGACAGCTCTGCATAAAAAAACTTTTGATCCGATTTCAGACGACTTAACAACATCTCTCTCTGTTGTGTTGTCAGAAACATTTTTCTTGCCCTCAGACAGGCACAAGTGAAAATAATCACAATTAATTACAGGTTCTTCCTATGTGCTTTGAACACATAAACATTTCTGCAGATACCTAACGTGTGCTGCATCTTTTAAAGATATAGTCAAGGTTTTATCACTCTTTGACAGTATGTTTAAAATAAAGATATTGTCTTGTTATTTGTTACATTTTTGTCACATTTTTTACATGTGCATCAGTTTTTCTCCATCAGCAACTATCTGATTGTACAAACGCAGATCTGTTTTTTATTTCCGGCTTGTAAATACAGATGCCTAAGAACCTGCCTGTAACAGTTTTTTCTTAAAGGTTTATGATAAATGACACTAATAAGATGATCTTTAACAAGAAATTTTATATGTCCTGGGAAACCATGCTCTTTTGTCCTATTAACAGAAAAAACACACACAGAAACATATAATTTCATCTGAAAATTATTATTTTTCATAATTTCATGACTATTTTTTAGTATTGGAAAAAAGTAAAATTTCAAGACTCCTCCTTTGAGTTGTTTTGTTTTTAATTCTCATTTTCTTTAAAAGTCTGGCTCTATGTTTTCAGAAAGAAAACAAAGTCTAGATTCTTAGCATGTTTATAGGGTACTGGTTTTAAAGTTGTCCAACTGATGATGTTGTGTAGTCATTAAATTAATTTCCTTTTCCTTTTTTGTGAATGTGGTTAATTGAAGCTTACATTTTTTAGTAGGTTGATTATTATCCATTGTTGCATTCATTGTTCCATCATACAAACTGTTAATGTGTGGTGCAGTTGTATAAAACTAATCATTGCTACAAAAAATAAAGCAGAATGAAGATTATCGGGCTTATCCTAAGTACATAATTATTTTCTTGTAAATTTTAGTGGTCAAATTTTAACAGAGATTATTCATTGTTTTTTGTTCTTTAAAAACAAATCTATATACACACAAAACCCAAAACTAATTTCTCTTTCTCCGCTTTAAACTAGCTTTTGCTGCCTGGTTTTAAAAAAACACACCCACACCCCAGAGATTATAATTATTGTTTCTGGTTTCAAACAACACAAAATGTGTCTTTTAGCAATTACCTACTTTTAACGTTGAATGTTACAAAACCAAATATAGACTAACAAGTAAATAGAACATTAGAGCATTAAATTGAATAAAAATTGGTCAAGTATGGTCTATTATTCTTATGACTTTTTCTGATAAAGAAAATTTGGTTTTGTATGGATTTTTTAAAACCTTTTCCCTATATTTTAACACAAATGGTATTTAGTAACAGTAGAATGCAGGGTAGTTTTAATCAGAAAAGTAATTGGATTAATATAGGACAGACACTGTATTTGATTTTTTTTATTGGTAAAAGTGTTTCGAGATTTCCAAGACAAGTTACAAGGAATATTTACTCCAAGAAAATAATGTATGCTTTTATCTGTCACTTAGAAGTTCAGTGACCTTGTAGAAGAGACTGGAAGGTCATGAGTTCAAATCTAGATCAAATCATACCAAAGACTCTAAAAATGGAACCCAGTACCTCCCTGCTTGACACTCAGCATTAAGAGGTTGGATTGGAGGGCTTAAAATCTTCATATTGTTCTTGAGCACGGCTGTGTCTGCAGGATGACTCAATTTTTAAAGTTTTTTGAGTGATCTGACCGTGAATTTGAATCAACAACCTCCTCAAAGTACTATTGTTTTAATCTTGCCGATTGTTTTCTCAATTTTCATTTTCTGCGTTGTGTAAATCCTGTTCACACTTTTTGTATTTCTGAAAAGTTGTTCTGAAATAGTTTTGTGTACGACTGTTGCCAAAACTAAATTCAAAAAAACATGAATGAAAAAAAACATGCTGATCTAAAAAACAGCAGCTCTACATTCCCTCACAGCTTCACTATCTGACACCTTAATGCACAAACCAATTTTGTCTGCTGCATCATTATAAAACCCTGCTGCATTTTGTCTTAAATACACCAGTAACTGGAACATGCAGACATTCTGAACACAACATCTTCCTTTTTTCCTTCTGCATTGACTGAATCTGACTCCTATCTCTCACTGGGTGATGGGCTGTAGATTTGTTGCTTGTCTGCCAACAATACTGGAAATGATGCAGTTTTTTGTTCTCAGGCAAAGTTTA
Source organism: Oryzias melastigma (assembly GCF_002922805.2). Taxonomy (NCBI): domain Eukaryota; kingdom Metazoa; phylum Chordata; class Actinopteri; order Beloniformes; family Adrianichthyidae; genus Oryzias; species Oryzias melastigma. The sequence goes on from NC_050514.1 coordinate 19,115,734, forward strand.
GCTGTAGAAAAATCACAGTGTGATTCCCCAAATGGACTGAAGCTTAATCGTTTTCCAACAAACAGCTTTCAGCGTTTGGCTGGAGAATTGTTTGCATGTGTGCTGTTACCGTAGCCTATTGAAACCCTCGGCATACAGCTGATTTAAATGGCTGATTACTGCAATAATGCAGCACGTCACTCCAACTCGCAAACTGTACACTCCTGTTCTGACGGCGTCTGCGCCGTATTAACACAGGGGGAAAAGATGCTCCGCAGAGAAACTCAGAGAGTCTAATTTGCCATAAATTTACACGTCCACATGAATCACTGTTACATTCATTCTAACATTATGCACTTGGGTGTTTATTGCTTTTTGGAGCATGCAGATGGGCAGCTTCACACACAGCCTGCACTTCAGAGGAAGACTTTGCTGTAAATGATTAGATTGCATTTCTGCTGAAATTGCTCAGCTTTGGGATTTAAAGCTTGTTGCGTCAGGATTTAGTGCAATGAGTCAGAGCTGGTGAACAAAAAGTCTAACAAGTTTGTTACTCAAATGGTAGCAGGAAAAGAGTCTTGGAAGATTTCTCGATGGTACCAGCTATTCACTGAATGAAGGGGTAGAAAGGGAGTAAAAGTCCAGTGTGAACCTGCAGGGATGACGATGAAACAGGAATTCTGACTCCTCTTGATCAAAAAAGTTAAAACAGCCACACTGATGCGATGTGTGTTTCTTATTCCTGTGTAGTAAAATGAGTAAACCCTCCCAGTGTTTGATGGACAGCTGCATCGTTCTCACTGCTGATCGCTCCACACTGTCGCAGCGTGAGCTGGATGGGCTGCTTCATCTTCCTGCCCGTCGCTGTCATGTTGTTTTACAGCCTCTTATTCACACTGTGTGGTGCAACAAACAGCCGCATCCTCTTCACTGTATCCGTTATTCTGTCTCACCCTAATTTTCATACATCACAGTGGATAGTTGTTCATAGATTTAAGGAGATCATTCCACCTTAAATCAACTTTTTTCCTTGAGTAAATTATTTAAATACTTTTCAACTCATTTGGAAACTGTTCTTTTCTATGAAACTTTATGTCAAGCAGCTTTGTTTGATCAAAAATGCATATTTACGACACTTTGTGACCTTTGTACAATATGTAATATATGAAATTATTCTTGGAAATATGGGATTAGATTAACCAAACACTATCAAAACCACAAAATCTGTGGTTTTCATTCAATCTTAAACATGCAGGCCTTTAAAAACTGTCTTTACACTCGTATGTATTTAAGTGAAATCCCATAATCCATAGGGCTTAATATGATGTCAGCCCCCCCTTTGTAGCTGCACCACATTTAACTCTTGTTCCACTGGTTTTCTCATGACTGTTGAGGCATTCTTTCAGTCTGTATCTGTGAGTTCAGACACTCATATTGGACTTTTACTAACTTATTCTAAAGATGTTTTACCAGGATTAGGTCAGAATTCTATGTGAGTCACCCCACCAAGGTCCTCGTTGATGATTTTCAAGACTTTATCTACTGTTTTTGTGTGCAGTCACACTAATTAGGCAGCATGTCTAAAATCTCAGAAACGTTCAGTTATTTTTATTGTAAATAAAAGACCAAAATCAGCTCCTTAAAAAAACATAACCTTTCCTTCACCAAACTTTCTATTTGGGATATTGTTGTCAGAAAAGTGCCAATTTTTTTAGCGTTTTGCAAACCTGGACTCTTCCATCAAACTGCCAGATATGAAAAGTGTGATTCCTCCCTGTAGTATGGGACTTCTGCTAAAGGAAAACAATTAATCATTTACAGTGACAAATATACAGTTCACCAATAAAAAAAGGAAAGTTATTTACAGGCAAATAGATCGAATAAAAAAAAATGGGACACATCTTGTTCAGTGTTTTTGTAACATTCATACAGTTTGATCCCTGTCATTGACCTGATTGGAACTTTCTTTTTCTGTTCTTTTAACACCATAGTGAAGAACTCATGGTGACTTTTCTTAGTGACTTTGCAGACTTTTGGCTCCAGTCTCTCATATCCTTTAAGCAGATGACTGGTCCATAGGTTGGATAAGCAGAGAAAGCCGGAGGCTGTGCGCCTCTGCAGCTGCATTCAATGAGTTTATTCAAACGTTTAATAAAACATCTTCCCTTCCACATTTTCCTCCCAGACACATCTGTCTCATCATGTAAACCTCACATATTGATTAGGGAAAATAAAATGAGCTCGTACTGCTGTTAAATGTGTTGATTTTCTGCTTCTTTAGTCTGTTGCAGATTAGTATCTGCTTTCATTCATGGTTGTAGATTTAAAGTGATAATAAAATGGCAAACATGAGCAAAAATCCTATTGCTGTGAGACTTTACTTAAGTGAATATTTAAAGCCATGAGTCTGCATAGGTTTTCATTTGATAATTTTTGAAGTAATCTGCTCTTTTATGCATAACCTCAAGCAGGATTTGGACTCTTGATCTGTCATAAATCCAGGTGGTGGTTGTCTCTCAGAAAATTAAACCCAAGTGTGATGGAAAGCCTCTTAAACACCTGGATGCCTGCAACATTTTATCAATCGGATTTTCCATTATAGATTTAAAAAATCTTATCTAAATTTCACAGTTTAGCACATTAGTAATAGAATCTAATGCTTTTGCACAATCTGTATTCTGAGGAAAGTGTGACAGCCCAGCTATGCAGATTTAAATAATGCGCTTCACGCATGTGTTCACTTTTGTGTTCGAGCACATCTGTGATCTCACACATCCCAGCACATTTACAGGCTCGTGGATCCACAACCAACAATATTCTTTAGCTTTCTAGTCACCCCCTTGGTATTTTCATATCAAATTTTGTTTACTTTCTTCTGTCTCTCTGTGAATATTAGCCGGTGACTGTACAGGGAGGGGAGAGAAATGTGCATCCTCCCCAAACAGAATCCTTTCCAAACCAAAACTCATCCATCACTTCACCTTGTGAGGAACCAGGGAGGAGGCTGCAGCACGGAAGAAGAAAATGAGAAGTGCATTCAGAAAAGTATAGCAGCAGTAAAGAGAGAGAGAGAGAGAGAGAAAAAGATTTCGCAGCAATGTATCAACAGCTGCGGGTGGGTTCCACTCCGAGTGCCATGCAATTTGCCAAGGAGCTTGTGCTCCTTTGACCTGCCAGACAGGGAGGAATGATGGAGAGGAGGGGAGGGTTGAAACTAAAAAGGAGTTTTTTTTTTGTTTGTTTATCTGCAGGAGCTAATAACTCATTTATGCTTTACTTGACATCTAATGGTGCCTGCAGAGAAGTTGTCAGATCTTCCTTCCCCCCCAAACTCTCCATCCTCTTTCAGATATCTCATCTGGTTGATGCATGAGGCTCCTTAATGCTTTAAGCACACACCCTCTTATTCTTCTTCTCCACGGTGGTGACGCCCCCTCGCGGTGGGCAGAGGAAGCGCGCGCGCCGCGGGTGGTTTAAAAGCGCCGGCTAAGAAGGCGCTGCTCGTAGAAGTGAGGAGCTCTGCGCCAGGAAAAGTTTATCCCCCACTCACAGAGTCGAGTTAAAAAAAAGGGACGGAGAAGAGTCAGAGATGGCTACCCAGGCGGAGCAGCTGCCCCTGCTGCAGCTGGCGGAGCTCACCGCGGCGCAGTTCATCGACATCTGGAAACACTTTGATACGGACGGTCAGTGCGCTCCTCCATCCATCCATCAGCGCGCGCACAATTACCTCCATTACAGACCAGAGAAACAGGACAGGACGAGAACTTTGACAGGGAACGAGGACAATTTAACTGATTAGTTGTTTTCACATAAAATTGGATTTTAAGAGAAAATTAAAATAAATGCAATTCTGTGTGCAGGTGTAGAATTGTTTTAATTGTAAATATGATCATTTTAATTCCACATTGAAACTTAAAATATGCTGTTGTCAACATTTATAATGAACATATGTTGTTATGTTTAAGAAATAATAGTTTGGAGAAATTTTAAGGTATAAAAAAGTGACCTTAAGCAAAAAGGAGACGTGAAATAAAAGGAGAAATTCATGAGGAGGAAAAGAGGAGAGGAGGATAAACTTACAAAGGGAGATAAAAAAGGGGGAAACGTCATTGAGTTGGGGTTTTTTCAAGGAAAGTGAATTTTTGGAGTTTGTTGGTGAAGAAAAAAATCAGGAGTAGAATTTTGAAGACCCCAAAAGTTAGTGCAGCAGGTGGAGAAAATGTAATTTATAAAATAAAACTGAGACTTTGCTTCTTGATCCTGGAGATCCTGACTCTAACCACATGACAGCACATCAAAAGATGACCACAATTTTGCAAATGTGAGCTTTGATTTTAAATATGGGGTCAGAGAAGTCAATATGCTGTGATAGTAGTGGTTAAATGGCTTAATCCAAAGCTTTCAATCAATTCCAGCAGCTTCTTTTAAATCCTCTCTCTGAAACAAATCTGTTTTTTAGGAATTTTGGCGCTTTCAGTGTACTGTTTGATTGCAGAAAGGATGACAGTAGCTTGTTGGCCCCATTTATACAAAAGAAACTGCTCAGTTTTTACGGAAATTAACTGTTCTCACTCGAGTGGATTGAGCCGTGATGATTTGCTAACAGTTTGTAACTCCATCACTCACCCTAAGGTCTTATCAGATGTGTCTATAGTGTCATCACAAGCCTGGTTTTCAGCTGCAGAGCAGCAGTGACAGACCAAAGCCCATCTCTATAGGAAACACATCCTTCCTATATGTTCCATGCCAACATTTTCATCATATCATCACTGATATTAATTTAAAACGAGCGCAGCAGCTGAAGAGGAACACTGCAGGGATTTAACACTTTAATGCCACAAGCCTTTATGGGTCACCACATGTGAAACAGCTGGGTTGTTGTTTTTTATGTGCCATTGAGCAATCGGCACTTGAACCTCATCTAAAAAAATACCTTGGTGAATGGCGGTACTTCAGCTCCAGTTCTCCATGTGACAGCTGAGTTTTGGATCTGACCTTGACTTTGGCAGTGATCAACAAAAAAACACATCATTTTTAAGCCACTGGATTAAGGCACACTCACTTTAAAATAAGTCCTACTGTTAAATAAGTGACAGGGGATAAGACGTTTTTATTTTTTTTTCTGCAATACCTGCAAAAATCGGGATATAAAGCTTAAAACTCTGTTTTCTTATGCATAATTGATGACTTACTCACTAATTAGTTTTGTGTTGTTGTGAGAAGTTGTCTGCGGGCTTGATTTGGTGTGAGCATGTGCAATATCTGTGTGCTGAGTGGACACTAAAAAAGGGACATTGTGTTCCTTTTAATTTGAAACTTTTGAAATGGAAATACATAAGAAATGTCAATTTTTTAATGTGTTTTCCAAGTCATGTCATTGTTGACAATCATTTTCTACAGCATGCATTTCATACTTACACCTGACAAAGATAAATACATAGATAAAAGAAATGCTGCTTGAAAAAAAATCATTCTTGTGAATATGTAGCATGTGATGCAAAGTTTTCCAGATGTTTTTGTGGTACAAATATTTTCCCCACATTTTCTGCAAAACAAACAAATGTAAATAGATAGATAGATTCATTTAGCAAAGCAGAAATGGATCCAAACTGAATTAAAGAACGCAGGCTGTGTTCTATAAACGCTCAGTTTTCTCTCGTCTATCATCTACAGTAATTCTGAACATGGATGGAAGCACCTATGAAGTACAGTCCATACATATGGATGGGTGGGGGATGGGAGCAATGGGGGGAGGTAAAGGAGAAAATGATATAAAAAAAGGAAAGAGGATGAAAGGATAAGAGATTAAAAGATGAAGAAAGGACTGGGATGAATCTCTGCATTTTACTGAGTGCATCTGTGTTTATTCTGAATTGAAATAACAATTTTATATACGCCTCTTTTGTATGTTAGTCGACACACAACCCAACAATCCCTGCCTGTGGACTGGTGACAGATGGGAGTCACTTTTATGAGTAAAAGGGAACATGGAGTGCCCTATATACCCTGTGACTTACACGTAACCCAGTGGAGTAAATTATTGCATTAAGTCATCCTCGGTGCTTTAAGAAGTGCAAATGCAGAAAGAATGACGAATGCCCCAATGAGCATCAATCTGATTGCACGCTTTCATCCTGTCAAGCAAGAAGACGTTTACTGTGCTGCTTACACCTCAGTGCCACTTCAGTCATGGGATGTATATGTTTCTGCTGCAACACGCATCTCTGCAACAGAATCCAAAGCTGTGATATATGCTTATTTTCAAGACGAATACATCTTAGTACCAATTGTTCAATTGAAGATTTTGAATTGTTTTGTAGATGTGAAACATTATACTGCAGGTAAATTATAAGCTTTCATTTAGCCCCTAACAACCTAAATATCATAGATTGCCAAGGCTTTGATGGAGTCAACTTAAGCAGGTCAGGAATTAATATTTTTTCAACACTGGAGTCAGATTTTAGACAATTAATAGAGCTTGAAACGTATTGTGTTTCTTTACTGCACAGGGAATGGCTACATTGAAGGGAAAGAGCTGGAGAATTTCTTCACACAGTTGGAGTCTGCAAGACGAGGAGCCGGTGTGGTGAGTGCATGCCTGTAGAACATCACGGGGAAAGATTTTGTCCTAAAGTAGGGGTGTCAAACATATGGCTGGTTTAATCTGGCCCAATCATAAAGAGAAAAACATAGGGATGTTGGGGGGAAAGGTAAGTTTCTAGCCCATTCTTGTAGTGAGTTTCAGTTCTTTAAAAAAATGACCGCAATGCGCAATTCTGCCACTAGGGGAAGCAAATGAAACGCAAGACCTGAATAACAAGAGATCAAGAAATAAACAAGTGATTAAGCTACTAGGTTGGTTGAGACATTTTTTGCATCTGAGAAAAACATAAAACAAAAACAAAGTTACAGATAACAAATTGACTATCATAGGCTGTTTTGGTATAATATTGCTTAAATCAGACGGGTTGAATGTAGCCCCTGAACCAAAATAAGTTTGACACCCCTGTCCTAAAGACTTAAAAAAGCAATAAAAACAATCAGCTTTGAATCTTCAATTTCAAAATACCACTAGTTGACATATCTTACAAGTTTAAAGACTCCAATTAAAATCTGGTTTTGGAATGTTTTTAACGTTCTTGTGACATGTTTCTCATAATGGAGGACATGTATAAAATAATTTAAGACAGAGTATTTCATTATTCAAATTGTGTTGGATCAGGAGCAGATGAAAACTTTGTTTGAAAAATCTCAGGTTTGGGACGTGGTAGACCAGTCTTCTTGCTCTGCTACAATTCTGAAGCATCCACTTGCAGACAAAATGATTTAATTTCATGTTAATTTTCTTCCTCGAAACTGCCATTTGGCTCAAAACTGTACAGGTGGATAGCTCTGATATTGCTCGCCTTTTTTTTTTGTTGTGCTAATGTTAGCTAGGTTTTGTAAGGCGCTATTAGCTTGTTATACTCGGGATAATAATTATGAAGCAGTTAAGTTTTGAAGCTTTGACAAATAAAAACTTGTTATAAGATTATGTTTGCCAACTATTTCTCAATATGACAATAGAATTACTCTAGAGGATTTCACTTTGAAAAACTTCTAAATGTGAAAGTGGTTGCATTTTAGTAGCAGTATAGTTTGCTTCATTTAAAGCATGAAGGCTTATCTATACTCTGATGGAGGCCAAACAAGGATACCTTGGTCTCCCTAAAAGCAAAGGTAAGAAGAAGCATTAAAGTAGCATTTCATTAAGTAAAAGAACCAGTGTGACCAGCCAGTTGTTATTCATGAAAGTAAATTTTTTTTTATTCTCGTCAAGACATGTTAATGCACCCAAACCACCAATCTTCAGCTAGCATAGAGGGCACAGATGGAACCAGGAGCCTAATGAACTCCAGTGTACCGCGATTGGTCAATTTCATATTCGTATATATACTGCATTACTACCAGTATACATTTGAGTTTGCACTTAAAACATACCTCAACCCCCACAGTTTAATTTAACCTACTTTTATTTATTTGCTATTGTATATTCATGTAATTTTCCTCTTTGCTACCAAATGTTTGTCATATCTTCAATAACTCAGTGATTGCTGACATTCATGCAAATGAAATTGCCTTCCCTACTGTAGATGTGATTTATTTTATGTGGTTTGGTCATTTTCAGTCTGTAGTTTGTGATCAAGTCTGACGTAAGTAAAAGCAACCTAAAGCCCCTTTAAATGATTCAAATTACACAATTAAACAGCTTGTTGAATTATCGGAGAACTGTCACTTGTTGATGTTCTGTGTGTGAGAATAAAAAAAATAGGTAATTGTGTACAGAGTTCCTGTTGACTGACATATTAGCAATATATAGCAATATTTTTGGACTGATATTTCTACCCGTAGGACTGTTTTCCTGCACCAGTCTGTCTTTCACCAGACACGTCTGCTTCATGAATCCCAAAGTTGGGAATTTAATTGGTTCCCTAGTAACTGCTACACATCTGTTCCTCACAGGACTCAAATTTTGGGAACAAATTTTTCTAAATCGAGTGATAACAGATCTAGACTAGGATTAGTGCCTCAGTGGCACTAAAGTCTCACCATTAGGGATTTGAGACTTCATGTCAAGCAAAAGAGATTTATATTTATATATGGAAAAATGTTCTGTTGTTTATCTTTAGCCTTAGCTTTAATTAGACTACTGATGTTAAATGTAAGACTTCTCTATGATGGACTGATGAACTGAGGTAGTTTTAAGTCAGGACATGAAATAAGCATTTATCAAAAGTAATTAAAAAAGTAATTTAATTAAATTTATAAATTATCTTTTTATTTAGTAATTCACCAAAAATATCCCCAAAATTCCACTGATAGTGTACACACTAAAAGAGCATAAACACAGAATAGCAAATGAGGCTAAAGTAAAAGTCAGGTTTACAAGATGCACAACTGTTTATTAAAACATAACACAAGCAAACACTGTAGAACCCGATCCAGCATGAACTGGGAGCTAATGGAGAGATTTTCACTGCTGTGATGTGCGTCTTTCAGTATTTATTATTCTACTGTCACCAGCATTCTGAATCATTTGCAGGATCATTACACTGGAGCAAAGAAGACCAGAAATAAACTATTATAATAATGTTGTCTTGAAATGACAAATGCATGCATTAGGATTAGAGATAGCTGAATTTTTAAAATGCTCCAGAGGTGAATAAATGCATACACGGTGACTTCTTCAGCATAATCCTTAAAGGACAAATCATGGTCAGGGTTTGGAATTACAGAAAAAACATTTTATATCTGCAGTGAAAAACTTTTGCTTAATCATTTGACAGTTTCTTAAATTAAGTGTCCTACAAAGGAGGACAAAATGATGCTCAGGAAAGTGTTGTTGGAAACTTTTATTGAGAAATGACAGAATTGAGAAACTGAACTATAGATAGGAGAGAAGAAAAATGAAAAATACTGAAGTACAGAAGTGAGGGATTGTCATAGAAGCTGTATCTTAATGTGGTGATTAACCAAACAGATGCTCCTTTAAAATACTCTACAGAACTTGGTATCAAAGTAGTTTGGCCTGAGAATGCCAAACTTGATACAATGAGGAATTAATACTGAAAGATCTGGGTGATTAAGATTAAAGACTCACTCCAGTCATATTTTGATTAATTTTAAAAGTGATCTTTTAATTATGATTATACTGTTTTTAGCCAAAATAATTAAAAAAAAAGGTAATTTTCTATGACATAGTGTCTGCAGAGCGGCAGGAGTTCATTAGAAATTCACCTCTGAGTTGTGGGTGGGACTGCTGATGCAGAGTAAGCCCACTTCCCATCATCCATCTCTTTACATTCTCTCCCGCTACCTCACAACCCTTCACATCCCCAACCTAACATTACCGGTGCAACAAAAATGGCTAGAAATATTTGAGCTACTCAGCTGTACAGTTTCGAGCCAGATGCCAGCTCAGACCAGGAAAATAAAGACGTTCATGGATGTAATCATCTACAAGTGAATGCATCAGAATAGAGCGGAGCAGGAAGCTTGCCGCTGTAGCTTCTAGGTCACAACTACAAGCTTTTTTCAACTGCATTTTTTGTTTGCTCCGGATTCACAATGACTTGAATGGAGAAATACTCAGAAATGCAGTTTTAAGATTAGTTTTGTCATGTCCATTATGAGAAAAATGTCACAAGAAAATGTTAAAATCAACAAAAATACAACTTTCATTGGAATGGGTCTTTAAATATACATGAGTATAATTTTAGATTCAATAATAAATAAATTATATAATAATAAGTAGGCCTACCTTGCAAAGGCTTTTTGGAGTCTTTAGGAATAAATTATGTTTTTTTTATTTTAATATATATATATTTACTTTTTATTTAGGAAATGTCTAACAATTTTAATACTAAGGTCATCATATAAAGTAGTGTTTTTTTAATAATGTTCAATGAACCTATGTTTTGTGTGTGTGTGTATCAGGTGATTGGTGCGTACTTTTTAAATATATCTATGTGTAGTTGGCTTTTAGCCGCTGAAATGCAAAATTGTGCATCTGTAAATTATATCTTGTATTTTTTTGTATTTTGTAGTTTTTGTACATGTGAAAACACACACTAATGTATAAAGTTACCCACAAAATGTACTGTATGAGCTACGACTCAAGAATCACGCACACACAAATACAGTTACACTCATAGAGACACAATTTACAAAGCAGGATTACGCTCACACAAATTGGATGAGTCTATTTCTCTCCAGTACAGCATATAGGAAACCAACCACATGTAACTACCCAGAAATTAGTTAGTTAAAACACAAAAATGAGGTGCCAGTTCTGATCCCTCCAGTGTTAGAGGCCATTAGCTCCTCTTCCTCCCACCTCCGTTTCCTTCACCACCTTCTCTTGACAGTGGAGGGCTTCAGCTCAACAGGTTTTTGGAATCTGTGGTTTATGACCTAAAAGTCAGGAGAATCGGTTTGATAGTAGGAACTTTATTAAATTAATTGAATATATGAATTAAAGGAAGAAACAAATAACTGTAACAATGTAGATGAGCTGAAAACCAGAATACTTAAATACACTCATTAGCGGAAATCAAGTCAGCTGTGGATAATTAGTAACTTTACTCTGGTGTGAACACAAAAATACTGAAAACTGAAACAGAAAAAAAAATGTATGAATCAAACAAAGAAAACTAAAAGGAAAAATCTGAACAGTAAGTTTGCAAATTGCCATGCAATGAGTTAAAACCTGGGCTGGCAGCTCATCTAAATAATTGAATAATTCAACGAATATGGAAGTTGTCAATAGAACCTTCAAGTGAGGAACTTGTTCTCCTCCAATCTAAAGAGAGCAGTAACAGACTCTAACCAGACTTTACCTGATGGTGGTTGGGGTTATCTCTGTAGCAACAGAATTATTTAACAGGTAATAAGAGAAGCGAAGCCGATAGCATCGATTTGGATAGTTTGGGTATGAAGATTTGCCAAATTAGTAATGTGAGGAGTTGGGGTTGGATTGATTTTGTTGCCAAAATTCAAACAACCAAAGGCAAGCCCAGAACTCCAGGGTAAGGTTACATAGGGTCTGAGGGCATCTATTGCATCAGTCATAAAGTTTGTCTGAAAACTGATTTTTTTTTTTTTTACTTTGATCTGGTCCTGATTCAAAACAATCGGAATAAATAAATACTCAAAAATGACGTTTTAATCCTAATTTCTTTGTATGTCCTCCATCATAAGAAAAGTGCCTCAAGAATATATTAAAAACACAATTTTCATTGGAGTGAGTAAAGTCCATATCTGTGAGAATGAAGTTTTCACAAAGTGTTACTGGAAAAAACACCAGAAAAAGTCCAAAAATATGAGGTGTTTAATTTAGTAACACATTGATGAAACTTGCAAAAATGTAATTTATGTATAGGTCACCCAGAGAACGAAGTCAGAAAATCATGGGGCTGTTTTTGCTTACAAAGTAGATTTCTGATGTTGATTATGGATGACCTGTTTTTAGATCTTTATTGATTAAATTTAAATAAGTCCTGAAGTTGGAAATTCTCTGTAATCTGATCTGGCTTCAGGATCCTTCACATGCATCCTTCAAGGAGAAGATGAGGGAGTTTATGGCCAACTTTGACAAGAACTCTGATGGAAGGATTGAAATGTCAGAGGTGAGGAATAAATTAAAATCAAGTTAACATGAAAAAGAAAAGATGTAGAAGTTTAAACTTTAACCCACAACCCCCTCTTTCTGTAGCTGGCTCAGATTCTGCCCACAGAAGAAAACTTCCTGCTGTGTTTCAGGGAGTTTGTTGGATCCAGTGCTGAATTCATGGCCGTAAGTGTGTGTTTTTGTTTAGCTCTCACCTTATTCATTGATGGACAGTGAGAACTCTTATATAACTCCTTAAGTTAGATCTGCTCAGTCGAGCTTTTATACAAATCCAAAGCTGTCCAGTTTAATGACTGTAAAGCCTCGGCTACTTTGTGCCATTGCTGGAGTTCTTTATTTGCTGATAGGCGGATGCTCTGATAAACCTTACTGAGCTGTAAAATGTATCCAGCGCTGCCTCCAGCCAGCGTGTCTATACAGTCTGTTCTTTCTGAACAAGTGACACAAAATCCTATGTTTTGCTCTTGATGTGGTTCACATTTTCTTTACATTTGTTGAAAATGTCAGTCGTTCATTTCTGAGTCTCGTGCAGACATGGATTTAGCTTAAACACAGTGGAAAAGTAAAAATGACAAATGTTAGACTCTTATTATTGATCATTTTTTATTAAATAAATGGAAAACAGATAAGCAAAAAGTCATTTTTATTTAGTACAAGTATTCTCTGTGTTTAGCACTTTATCCAAAAAATGATTTAGAATTATAGTGTATTATTTTATTTATTATGGAGTTCATAGTCTGTATTGGACTGAGCTGCAGTCAAATATGAAACAAAGACAGCAAAGAGCCGTTCAGCTTTAGTTTTAGGGTTTCCACATACTGTTGTGCACACTGGGTGTCCTATCTTATAAGAATAGTTTGTGGTGCTCTTTTGTGTGTTGAAGATATTCTGAGAAAGCCATTCATAATGAATGCAGCCCAGACTGCTGCAGAAAGAGAACCAGAGAAATTTAAGTGTATATCTTTGTAAAAAACATCGAACTCAGTCAGATCACACTGTAATCTAGATGTCAGCGTCTTTGCTGTTACTGTGTGACTAAATTAAATCAAATGTTTTCTGAAAATACTCTTCAATGCAGGCCTGGAGAAAATATGACACTGACCGCAGTGGATACATCGAGTCAAATGAACTAAAGGTAACTAAAGAAACTATCAGTAAAGCTTTATGATGGTATTTTTCATGACATGTTTGGAGTCTTTAAAAAAATAACTTAATTGTCTCCTATTGTATTTTTTCCTGACTTATACGATACATGGGTGTAAAAACAAAACAAAAATAGTGATTTTCTTTTACAAAAAGAAAATAATGAAAACTCATTAACACATTTTTAACCTTTGTGTTTTTTATTTTTTACTCTTTAATTTAGCTTAATAATTTGGCAAATAATGTTTAAGCAATAATATTTATAGAATCTTTTTACATAAATCCATTGTAAAATTAAGCCCGACTTGAGAGGTGATTCCCTTTTTTATGTGTTTTTGAGAAAATTGGGGCTAATGTCATTAATAACTCAATTAGCATACTATTACATATTCAACAAATAATATTAAAAATATATATTTTTCTTATGAACATAAACTGTCTATCAGTCATGGATAAAGTCATTGATTTGTCCAACTTGTTTCTGTCTTTAGGGCTTCCTGTCTGACCTGCTGAAGAAGGCGAACAGGATCTATGATGACAAAAGACTCACTGAATACACACAAACCATTGTAAATATGTCATTATTTATGTATTCAAAATACTAATTGCAAACAGTAACATAAGCAGATGGACAACAGTCCTTAGGACAAGAAAAGGAATTGGGATACTTCCCTAAATTTCACTGGTGTTCATTTTAAAGTAGATAGCAGGCATTTTATATTCTTAGATTTTGGTCTTTGAAATGGCATTTTTTCATTTTTTATTGGAATATAATATTTTATTTTTATTCCATTATTTTTTTAAAGTATAAAGTTAAATCTTTAATTATAGTATCTCCCCAGCAGTGATAAAGAGAATAATCAAGTTTTGGATTTTTTTTTTACCACAATTCTCTGCAGTTTGATAACAGTGATAACAAATACATTCAATACATTAAATCCATTTGTTGTTGTTTTTTTTTCTGTGTAGCTCAGGATGTTTGATCTCAACGGTGACGGAAAGCTGGGCCTTTCTGAAATGGCGAGGTAATGGCGAGTTGTTTTTATTTATCTGCTTCTTAAATAGTCGACTAGATGAAAATCTCTTTGTGTCTCCACAGGCTTCTACCAGTTCAGGAGAACTTCCTGCTCAAATTTCAGGTAAGAAAATAATAAATAAAAAGAGCCCCATCATAGAGAAATCCAACTATAGGCTGAATTTGAAGTATAATTTAAGTGTAGTTAGTAAATGCCTCGAGATCGAGGGGTACTGTATTTTGAGTGTTTCCATGGTAAAATGGACCCACAAAGCCTGACAGAACCATACCATTTTTGGACCCCAGTTGGTTGTAGGTCCAAAGAAAAATGGAACGGATCGGTTGATGTAAGGTCAAGGGAAAGCACCAATAAAGCAACTGTATTTTATTTTATTTATATATTCTGGATGACCTCCATCGTTGTTAGCTTCATCCTGTAATTTTTAAGCGGAAACTCTCACCTGATTTGCCTGGATCATTCTAAACTGGACCATACTTCTCAGTGGAAACAGGGCTTTAGTGGACTACACCAAACGTACAAAATTTGATCTGCAGTCAATAAATGTGCTCCAGTCATGTCTGCAAAACTTAACGCAGAATCAAGCAACCAGAGCAAAACTGCACAGATTATTGACACATTTTAGCTTTTATTTAACGGGGAGGTTTTGTAGCTTCTCTGCAGCAGAAAATGAGAAGCATCAGATGTACTCCTGTGCAGATTATTCAGATGAGTTGCGTGCTTTGCCCTCTCTGTGCCACACAAGCAACGCCCATTCCTGAAAAAAAAAAAAAAAAAAAAAGGTTACGACGGGTCCATTTTAAATAAGAATGCAGCATTACGGTTCACGATTTCCAGGTCAGCGTTTGTAGCACAGTTCCAATGATATTCTGCATCAGTCTTTATCCTGACAAGTATGTTCATGTTTTTATGTGCTGACTTGTGAGAACACATCAACAATTCCTCTGAACAGAGGATTAGTCTGTATTATGTGGATTAACTCAACTCTATTCCCAGTTATTATAATCTGCATGGATTAGTATCAATTGTGAATCTGGGGCTTTTAGCGCTTTCTAGAAATATCCATCAGTTTCTAGTAAATGTGACTTCTCTCTGTCTCACACGCAGGGCATCAGACTCACCGTTAAGGAGTTCGATTCCCTTTTCACTTTCTATGATAAGGTATAATAATTTTTTTTGTCTGTGTTTGCTTAAATACTCCAAGTTATCGTAATTAAAATCAGCTATTCATTATTGTTTTTTATTTCTTAAAAATGATCTGCAGCCATTCTAGATTAATATGATCTGTGCTGCTTTGATCCATACAGTAATGTTTGACCCACAGCCACACATGGCGGTCTTACCGTGGGGGGGTTGGATCCGTGGATCACATCATTTGGATTCATTCTCAGGGGAAAACATTCATGACAATCTTTCTAATGGATGCTGGGATCAGTCACCCTTTGAATTAATCCTTTCAACGGTCAATTTCACAATTACGACACGAGAATTATTGTTTACGATAAATACCACGCTTACAGTTACGTTTTAAATACTTTTTTTATGCTAAGCCATGCAACAGACGGACTGTCTGTTTGAGAGATACATGTGTGCACTTTTAGGATCATAAATTCTGAAGGGGAAATTCAAACAACGGTCACAAATCGGGCAAATTGTTGGAGAATAATTAGAATTTGTCAAATATCACGATATCACCGTCATTGGGAGAACGTTGACTTTCAGACGTCCCAGCTGCTTGTGGAGCTGGAAACTTTTATCAAACTTTCTTGTGTGTTCTTGTTCATCAGGATGGCAACGGCTACATTGATGAGCAGGAGCTGGATGCCTTGCTGAAGGACCTCTGCGACAAGAACAAAATGGTAATGAAATCGTTTGGTTATTGATCAATCTGTTCGGGTTACTTACCCAAAATAGCAGGGAAAGAGTTAGGTGTGCCGTCCTGGACACCTTCCACTGACGTGTGTGTGTCCATGCTGTGTCTGGAAGGATGTGGACTCCACCGGGCTGGTGGATTACAAGAAGAGCATCATGGCTCTGTCTG
The DNA here is from genome assembly GCF_002922805.2 of Oryzias melastigma. Classification (NCBI taxonomy): domain Eukaryota; kingdom Metazoa; phylum Chordata; class Actinopteri; order Beloniformes; family Adrianichthyidae; genus Oryzias; species Oryzias melastigma. Next base: position 19,132,100 of record NC_050514.1, read on the forward strand.
ATGGAGGGAAACTGTACCGCACTGAAATGGAGATCGTCCTCTGCCGGGACTCCATGCTGTGACCTCCCCGTCCGGGGACCTGCATCCTCATCACGCCGCCTCCCTACCTCCTGGCGTTACCTGCTGCATGTTAGCCCTGACCTCGCCACACCACGTAGACGGTGACAAACGTGTTCATGACAGCACAAAGTGTTCTGCTGGCCGAAATGTTCTAGATCTTTACCCTGTTTAATCTTTTCTTCATTTATTTATTTATTTTTTGTGGTTTAACAGCCACAATGATTTATTTGGTTTTAAAATGTATTTGTATTTTTGAATTATTTATATGTGCTCCTGTCGTTGGCTTAAAGATGAATTATTTTACTTTTTGGCATTTTTACTTTATTTTTATTGTTTTGTTTTCAAAGAATGCAAGAGAATAAATAAATATAAGAGGAGAGCTTTTACCCCCGTTGATCCATTCGCATTAAAAAGACCCAAAAGCATTTAATAAAGTGCCGATGCTGTGACAGTTTGTGTGATTATTTATTTCCTCAAGCTCAACCAAACACACACGTGAAGATTACATCCCAAAACAGATGACCACAGCACCAGGGTCCCCTTCTACTGCAGATGAAATGAGAAAGGAGGCTGGTTCTGATCCATTTTTCATAGAGGAGTCTCACACACTTTAGAGAACCACTTTAGGAGGAAGTAAGATGGAGCCAGAGGAGAGATGGAAAAACAAAAAACAGAGCTTCACTTATCCCATATAGCAAAAAAAGAAAATCTAAACTCTTCCAAATTTGAAGCAGGTATTTCTGACAGAAACAGAAGAGATTCTGTCCATCTGTTTCTTCAACTCCCCCCACACTCAACACCCCCCCATGAGTGAGCATGGGACAGTCTAACTGCCATCAATTAATAATCACCACTTTCATCTTTAATTAAACTCACTATGAAACACACTGCAGCATGCACGCCATAAATGCAACGGCGCTCGATCACAACAGCAAATGTTTAGTTTTTCCACTCGTCCACGCATGCAAACACGACCGCACAGAGACACGCTGTATGAGGTCGGCCGAGCCGTTAACTGCTGACAACAAGGGAAAAGAGAGTTATATCCGCTCTGATTCCTTCACACCCATCAGTCCCACTCTGTGGGAGGAATGAGGCGAACAGACGAGATCTCTCTCTGAACAGCTGCACACACACCACAGTGATGGTGGACACGGTTTCGTTTCATCTTGATACAACAGTCAAAAACTTCAAACTAGATTCTGTTACAGTGAGTACCCTGGACGCTCTGCAGGCTGTTTATGTAAGACAGATTAGTCATAACTTATGTCACCAAACTCGCACGCTTTTAAGATTCTACACTTCTGCTTTGTAAACATCAAAGATGTCACGTCACACATTTACATCCTGACCCTTCCAGCTCCATCTTTACCTTGTTTAATGTGTCCCCTTCATAATTGCTGTGAACATGTTTTTATTCATTCATCCATCTTCCTGACCGCTTCTTCCCTTTCGGGGTCGCGGGGGTGCCGGAGCCTATCCCGGCTACTGAAGGGCGAAGGCGGGGTACACCCTGGACAGGTCGCCAGTCTGTCGCAGGGCCTCAATCACACACACATCTACTCTCACACACATCTACTCTCACATTCACACCTAGGGGCAATTTAGAGTCACCAATTAACCTATGAAGCATGTTTTTGGACAGTGGGAAGAAGCCGGAGTCCCTGGTGAAAACCCACGCATGCACGGGGAGAACATGCAAACTCCACACAGAAAGGTCCCAGCCGGGATTCGAACCGGGGCCTTCTCGCTGTGAGGCAAGAGCGCTAACCACTGCGCCACCGTGCAGCCCACATGTTTTTATTTCAAGCATAATTCATTTTTGATGAGTAAATCAGGATCCAGGTGTAACAGACATTAAAACATGAATATGGAGACCCAGAAAGTCAGATAGAAATCTAAATCTTTAAGTCTTAGTAACTAAAATAACATTTTTTTTTTATCTTTTAATGCTGTTAAAATAAAAAGGTGAATTCAAAGCTTATCTTTACAAAACTACAGTTTAAATCGAAACAAAAATGAAAAGGCAAATAAATTGAATCTCCTTAAAAGAATGAGTTTGATTACTAAAAGAATGAATCAAAAGTGCATAATAACACCAAGAGGACACAACATTAAACACAGTACTTGTCCACTTAATGCTGAGTATCATTAGTGTAATTATTATTTGAAATAAAAAGACGGCGTTCTCGGCGTACCTTTACATCATTACATTTTCTCAGCAATTTGTTGTTACACAACCTAATAACCCATAACTTAAAGCCCTACAGTGGAAGGAGATGGGGATCAACTAATGAGACTGCAGTGTCTTTTGAGTTTATCGATAAAAAAAAGAGATTTTTTAAAGATGTGTGTGAACAGTAAAACCTCAATTTTCAACACCAAGTTTTCTGTTCATATCTCTCCAGTTTAAAGCCTCACCTGAAGAATCATTAATCCTAATTAGACAAAATGGGTTGGTTTAAATTCAGCTTTGTAGTCTAAAAAAAATTAATCAACATTTGCAATTAACACTAAACTGTATTTACTACAAAGCCAATGTGCAACAGTACTAATTAATATTGTTTACTTTAATAAAACAAAAAAATCTTCTTCTGTGTTCTTTTATGCCAAAAAATAGGGATTATTTAACACATATTTAGTCCTTCAAGTAAACTAGACTCATTTAATGATTGTGTCAGTGTCCCAAACTGCTGCTGTCTGTCAAAATGCTGAAACCAATGATGTCGAGGCTCAATCTAGAGTTTCTGCTAAAGACAGAAAACAGATTATTAATCTTCTGAAACCTGGAATTGAATAAAATGACAAAAAAATATGTGAAATAGTGTCTAATTTGGGATTTAAATATATTTTAGGACTTGATTTAAGGCAAGATTATAACATTTCAGAGAGATGAAACAGCTTGTTTTAAGATAAAAATTTTTTTTAATAAATCTTGTTGAATCATTTGATCTCCAGACATAATTTGAATTAAACAAGTTTTTTTTGCCATGCATCATTTATTTTAAGAAGAAGATTATTTGTGAATGGGGACAACTTAGTTCAATTTAAGGAAAACTTTTTTTAAATTTGATTCAGCACTAAACAATTCCATTTTTGAACAGCAGAACAGAAGTAAAAGTAAAATTATGCTTAATTTTTAAAACACATTTATCTTAAAATGTGAAATTCTAGCCTTTAAGATGATCCCAGATTTGGAAAAAAATGATAGTTAGGTTGCTTTACCACTCAAAACATAATATATTTTGGGGAAGATGCATAAATATATATGCTTTGAGGATATTAATTATTTTGAACAATTTTTGTATTACATGTTATTTCCAGCTACAGGAACAATATACCTAAATATAAGTTTCTCAAGCTAATTTCAAGATTAGTTTTTGCCTTAAATGGGCAGATATGAACAACCTCTATTAAGAAATCGTACTTAGACAAATTCTACTGGTTCCATTGGGATTTTCTCCCCCTTCAAACAATGGAAATATTTTTTTCCAGTGCAGGTCAAGACTCATCTAGACATGAACTGAACAATACGTTTAACAGTCACAAACGACTAATTTTAAAGGGCCCCAGAGAGTTGGGGGCACCAGGCGATCGCCTACCTTCGCCGAATTAGACATATTCGCTGTTACACATATTATGATTTTTGCCGAGTCTGTTGTCTAATTATATGATTTTTTTAATGATTACAGTTAATTATAAACAAAAATGTCTGCATAAGGAATGAGACATTGAGAGAAAAACTGAAACAGTAGTTTCGTATCTTGAACACCACTGCCCTCAAGTGGACAAGGTTGTAACTGCAACAAGCCTCGAAACGAGGCAGTCAATGGCAAAAACATAATCAAAATAAAATATAAAGAATAAGTCAAAAGTTGTCCAAAACTGTTTTGTTATCGAACATATTAACTTCTATAATATTTTGGAAAATTATATATCCAAACGATAATTGTTTTCAATTACTTTAAAAAATTTGACTTTTCTATGAATAAATATTTTTGCCACTTTGCCACATATTTTTTTTCTTTTTTTTTTATCAGCAAATGGTGAGTAAAGAAGCAAATAAATAAAACGGGGTTTTTGGTAGGGTGGTGGCGACAGCAACGCTCCTCTGACGTCAACACGTACCACCGCACAGCATCGTGGTAGCGTCTGCCCTTCACGTTCGTCCATATCCTGTGAGGCTGTAACTCCAAGGCACTGCAACCATGGCTCTGCTCAAGTCTAACAAGGTGATCTTCTGCCTGGGGAACATTTCTCCATCTCTGGGAGTTTTGTCCACTCGCAACAGGTAAATTACTGCAGCATCCTCACGGCTGTCCCTCCACAATTCTCACATCATTGAGTTAGCGGCATGTTGTCACTTTTACCTTTTAAATAATTAGGCGGCTCTTTATTTTTAAATAAAGCGACCATTTAAATCTTAATTTTAGTTGGAGGTTTTATTGCTCCGTTCACATACGCTCCGTTTGATGGTTGGCTAACAGATACAGGGGTCGAATGGTTAGTGCAGGCCACGTTAACATATTGAGCATGAAATCACCGCTTAACAGTGTATATATATTTTTGGTATGTTTAACACAATTAAACAAAAGTGATATAAATTGTCGTAAGACCGATTTTTTAAAAATGTTGTTATAAGAAACCCGAGGTCAAGTTTGCATTTTTAGCGACGCTTGCTAGTGATTGAACTGGTTTCACGTTAGCATAAACTTCAGCACCTGTTTTTCCTGGGTGTTGATGGAATTTGGGTTTCAGCTCTAACTGTTGCAACAAGTTATTTAATACTCAAAAAGCTAACACACTTCTCAAAACATCCAATTATCTTGCTTTAACCGAACGCTACATGTTTAGTTTCAACCATAGACATTTACGCTGCTACGTGCTGTTTGAGCCGTGCGGCTTGTCGTAGTTAGAGAAGTCGACCGATCTGATTGGTTATTTTGTTCCTCTTCTGGCATATGATTGGTTTGTCGAATTCATCCCTTATTTTTGATTGGCTAGTTTCAAGCGGCGAAACTGAGACACCGATGTGTCCTTTGAGGGCGTGTTTGGAGGGCAAACCCTTCCTGGGCCCACGCTGCTCATGTTTTCAGTGTGAAAATGGTTCATAGCTGGCACGTGTACTTTATTTTTATGTGTCTTTAGTAAAACGTCAAGTCTTTGTCCAATTTACACTTCTGTAAAACTAATTAACTTATCTCAAGTGTTTTTGAGTTTACATTGCCTCAAGTTCATCTTCTTGTACCTCAGCAACATGTCATGCTCATAGTAGACAGTATATAGGAAAACTATATATATATATGTGTGTGTGTCAATGGTTGTGCTACTAGATGAGACATTTCCTGTCTGATACCTTACAAAAAATAATTAAAATATATATTTTGTCTGCCGTCATTGAGCTACCACATTTGTTTTCTATTAACTGTAAAGTTAAGCCGTTCAAAGGTTCTGTGTGCAGACAAACTGCGTCACAGAGAAACTGTGAAGGCCCAATCCTCTTTTAGGGGGTAATTTAATTGGATTTGTAAAATTTAAGTATAGTAGAAACCATTTACGAGGCTATCTTTGCAGGACTTTGATATGTTTTACAATCTCCCACAAAATGGGCTGCAATAATCCATAGTGGTTGTTGTGAAAAAATGTTTGTCAGTGTTATGGACATGGAGGTTTATCTGCATTTTCACACCATTATTTATATTTTCTTATATGGAAGAGCTGAAGAAAATTTTAAGCTAAATACTTAAAATTCTGTTAAAACTTATAACTCATTAAATAAATGTAATAACCTTCACATTTTCTTAAATTCTTTGGGATCTTTGTGTTCTTCTATTTATGTTTTTACATTAGATTAAAAATAAGCAATATCTGATCTTCAAATTCATCTGCATCTACAAGTTATGTGGTAGTTTGATTAAATCCAAGTCACATAAAGTAGAAGATTGCAGACACTTGCCCTTTACGAAATGCCTGTCCTAAATTTAGCTGCAAAGTGTGGTGGTTAACAAAGTAGTGGAAACCTGAGACAATGACATGTTGGGGGGAGAGCTCAGCTGAGAGTGAAATAACCTTTATTTACATGTACTTTTAGAATTGTGACCCGTTTTATTTTGTCTCACCTCTGTGGGAGAGAACGTTTGTAGTTTGTGTAAACTGGATTGAAAATGTTTTGCAGAATTTACTATATAAAAAGCAGGAGTTTGTAAAGCCTGAATGAGCTGACAGTAAAAATTAACTGACAGAAAAACGGGTGAAATTCAAAACAAAAACATTCCTAAAATTAATATTAAGAAAAATACAATCAAACATTTGGATGTAGGGCTTCATCAAACGTGGACCTGCTTCCACCCTCCTCTCAAACTGCAATTTTTCGACCTTTTAGAACTCTGCAAAGATCACCATCAGCACTTTTGTTGGAACTTTAGAATCATCTCCAAACTCCCTTGCTCTCAAAGGCCAGTGGTCCTAATCTAATCTTCTCAGCAATCACTGCAGCAACACAGTTTCCTGCTGATTGTCGTCATGGAAGGAGTAAGTAAGGAGCCGATGTGGAGGGGATTTGAACAAGGGTTTTCTTGTTAAGCTCAGGTTGGCTGCTGATCTTGTGTCTGGACTTTGAAACTACAGATTGGATTATGTTTGCTGCACCAAGCTTGGTCTCACTCAGCAGGGTCATTGGGTCACATGATTAGATGTATAGCTCCAAACAGAAGCAGGGCGCCAACAGCCATGGTGGCAGCTTAATAACACTCAAGAGCAACACTGTTGCCTTTCAAAATAATGACTTATCATTTTTGATTGCAGCTCATGGTGGGGTGGAGTGCAGATGGGCCCCCCTGATCCCATTCTTGGGGTGACTGAAGCCTTCAGGAGGGACACCAACCCTAAGAAGATGAATCTTGGAGTAGGAGCCTACAGGGACGACCAGGGGAAGCCCTTTGTGCTCAGCTGTGTTCGCAAGGTACAACAGTCAATGCATCCAAAGACTTTGCCCTCTTTACAATTTTTTTCACTGTTTTTGGTTCTCCCACCCCATTCCCAATTCATACTTTCACTTTGATGCACTTTTATGTCCCTTTTTACAGTCTTTGCACTCCTGCATTTCTGGGAATTGCTAAGCACAAATCTTTTACACATTTTATTAGTCTGTAATCGAGTTGGGAGGTTTACAGTTTCAGTGGTTTTTAGTTGCAAGGAGGTTGGAGCTCAGGCACTCTTCTGATTGGCAGTCGTCAGCCAATAGAAAGGCCTCCTGGCCTGGGCAGTGGAAGTGTTCTGGCTCACGACATTGAACTCATTGTTGTCCCTGATAAAGTGTTCTGTGTGTAAGCATTACAGCTTTGTGGGAATTGAGAAAGACTTCTTATAGTTATTTTTTATAAAGTGTGTCAGCTAAAATTATCGATAACATTGTAAGAGTCTTAAACGATAAAATGAACCTTTTTCTCTGCAGGCCGAGGCTTTGATTGCAGCCAAGCAGCTGGATAAGGAGTACCTTCCCATTGGGGGTCTGGGTGATTTTACCAAAGCCTGTGCCCAGCTGGCTCTCGGTGCCGACAGTGAGGTTTTAAAGAGCAGCAGAGTGAGTTGGAGAAGTTTGTTGATCCAACTTAATATTAAATAAAATGTTTTGTATCCTCATAAGTGCTTCCGTATGCATACCCCAACAGAGCATCACTGTTCAGACCATCTCAGGAACAGGATCTTTGCGCATTGGAGGCAACTTTTTGGTGAGTTTCACCACCTGTGCCAATAGAAACGGCATTGTTATGCAGATTTTGTCATCTTTTTTTCCTTATTTGCAGGCTAGATTCCACGCAGGTCCTCATGATGTCTATCTGCCAAAACCTTCCTGGGGAAACCATACACCCATCTTCAGAGATGCTGGCATGCAGCTCAAAGCATACCGCTACTATGAACCCTCCACCTGTGGCTTTGACTTCAAAGGAGCTCTTGAGGACATTTCTGTAAGGCAACTGATTGGTTCCACATAGAGGGCATTATGGATAGTAATTAAAAAAAAATTAAGTCTTTTAAAATATTGAGTTTTTTCCACAGAGGACCTGGCTGCAGACATCAACATCAATAACCGGAAGTCCTCGGCCAGAACTGGAAGTCCCCCCATATTGATTGAAAAAGCATTAGTATAAATACCGACCCAAACATTGACGGTTTTTCCTGTTTTAAACTTTAATTAAAGTTTTTCTGCAATTCTTAACACTTCTTGGTTAGAGTTAGGGTTAGAAGAGTAAGCGGATTGGACGTAGGTTGTATAATTTACGCTTCCGGCTGATGATGTCAGGCACCATCTTGTCTGCAGTCAGGTCCCTCTCTTTTTTTCTGCCTCAAGTGAGCATGTTCATGCTCCTCAGATACTGTCTACTTATTATTGCAGACCTTGACATTAGTGGTATTTCTTCATTTAAAATCCAAGTGTTTTTTTTTTTCTTTAAAAACTTCCTAGAAACCTCTTCAGAAAATCCCCTGGATTTAGTCTCATTTTTCTCCACAGATATAATTCAGAATCAGATGTACATTCAGATTGTATGTAGAGTGTTTCCTCACTGTATTAGGGTTCATCTTTTAGGGTTTTGCTGTTTTATAGATTTTTTTTTTCTGTACAATTTCACTGTTTTGTTTTTTTTTTTTTTTATCCCAAAGTGGATTGTTTTGCATCCTGATTGGCTGTTGACATAGTCAATTTCCTTGGTGTCCTGTCTCCTGTATAGAATGTGTGCAGGTCCCTCTCTAAACACAAATCCTCGTTAAGTGTCAAAATGCTCGTGTTTTTCTGAGAAAAGTATATATAGTGTGTTGTGAGGGGTTTTACAGTTTTCAAACATCTGTAATTCTACTTTGTGGATTTCACGTTTTAGTTATTTTTTGATAAACAAGGGAACCCTGTATAACAAGTTCTTATAAAAACATTCATAAATGAAATGTTCAGTGTGCACAGTAATGAGTTTAAACCACAAATCTCTAGCACATTTCCTATTTTAGGTTGACAAACTTTACCCTTTCATGTGACAGAAAATCCCAGAGAAGAGTGTGATTCTGTTGCACGCGTGCGCCCATAACCCCACCGGCGTCGACCCCAGGCCCGAGCAGTGGAAGGAGATTTCTCAAGTTGTGAAGGTACGTAATTGTGCTGTACCTTGTTAAAGGTGTTTTTTTTTTTTTTAATAATATAAACAGCTTGACTTAACTTTATTGTTGGGGTCTGACTTGTGTAGGAGAGAAATCTGCTGCCGTTCTTCGACATGGCCTACCAAGGCTTTGCAAGTGGGGACATTGATCGTGATGCCTGGGCTGTGCGGCACTTCATTGAACAGGGACACAACATCGTCCTGTCACAGTCTTTTGCCAAAAACATGGGACTCTACGGTCAGTTTCAAACTAGCATTAAGATTTAAGGAATGGTTAGTAGATTGTTGCACAGCTAAAGGGAAATGCTTTTGTGTATTGCTGCCACCTAGTGGACAAATATGCATATGATTTTTTTTTTTAAATAACTAGTTAATAACTGCTGTGAATCTTTCAATATTTGCAAACTTTTTGAGTCAGAATGAGTAATCTGGGTCGATGTTCTGACGTGCACCCACAGGTGAGCGTGTGGGAGGCTTCACTGTAGTCTGCAGCGATGCAGAGGAGGCAAAGCGGGTGGAGTCCCAAATCAAGATTCTCATCAGACCCATTTACTCCAACCCACCAGTGAACGGTGCCAGAATCGCTTCCACGATTTTGAACACTCCAGAACTGCGCTCTGTTTGGTACAAGCATAAATTCCAGTCACATCCTTGTTAACAAAACATAAAGTTTATTTCTCATATATAACAAATGATTTGTTATCATTTTTTTAAAGCTTTTAATTGTTTTGTGTGAACTGTAGGCTGCAGGAGGTGGATTCTATGGCCAAACGCATCATTTCGATGAGGGAGCAGCTGGTGGCCGGATTGAAAAAGCAGGGCTCCTCTCACAACTGGCAGCACGTCACCGACCAGATTGGGATGTTCTGCTTCACAGGCCTGAAGCCCGAGCAGGTACGTCAACATTTTGAGTCAAATTACATTTAAAGGTTCTTTTTTTTTTACCAAACTAAAATATAAAATTGATGTCACTCCATTGTTTTTGGTAGAAACGTAAACGTTGTTTTAGAAAATATTTGACATGTGTTGTTCTCTTGCTTGCAGGTTGAGAGGCTGATAAAGGAGTTTTCTGTGTACATGACCAAGGACGGTAGAATTTCCATGGCAGGTGTGACCTCTGGGAATGTGGGATACCTCGCCGAGGCGATCCACGCAGTCACCAAGTAGACCGTTTGCTGGTTGGAGAGCGACAGAATCAAAGCTGCAGAGTCGAAGAGGAGCTTATGCATCACTTCTCCAGTCCACTTTTAGAGAAGAGCTCATTGTTTAGTAATACATTCTCGTATGGATTTCATGATGTCATCGTGGAACGGTTGCTGTTTTATTTTTCCAATTTCCGTCTCAGAACTTTCCTGTCAACATTATCCCCTTGCTAAACAACATATATTATTTTCTGGAGCAGATGTCACATTTATTTATTAATTGGGAATAATTGTTGTACCATTTGAATTTTCTAAATGTTACTTTTCTGCTGTGAGCCCTGTCATCATGTAACACTCAGAAATAAAATCCCTGTGGAACGGCTTGCTGGCTTTGTATGTCAGGAAAAAAATGCCTGTTACTTTGTCAAATCCTGTAGATTTTTTTTTCTTTTTGGTATTGGTGGGGGTGCAGCACTTTATGTTTTATAGCACTGTTTGAGTTTGTCACTTGGCTTAATTGTCTAAACAGCCATTCATCATCAGCTTATTAGATTTAATTTCATCAGCTCTTAAGTAATTTATGCTAGTTTCTATATAGAAAAGCCTCGTCTAGTCCCTTATGCTCAGTTCTTTCTGTCGGATGTCTGTTTAAACTCACCATTCAAACAAGCACAAAACTGAAAAGAGTTCAGCATAGGTTCAAATTCTGCATAGATATTTTTATAAGAGTTGGAGTATAACGCCACCTCTTCCTTCACGTGTTGACAGTGAAAGCTCGAACCTGTAACATTGACGATTGGAGTTCCATTTTTGAGGATGAAAAGTACAGTTTAAACACAACAATACACTGCTGAAGTTTGGAGATGCAATATAAAAATGTTTATCACAGAAACTCTAATAGTATAAAACATGGAGTTACCCAATCTGCTCATACCTCCATTGTCTGCTTTTTGAGGGTCATTTGTCATAAACTACAGAAAACGAACAATAAACTGTAATGGAATGATTTAAGTGTGTGTTGATTTTTTTTTAATACTCAATTGGTATTTTTTGAAGTATAAAACATGTTTTTATTTATATTTTTAGCAATAAGTGCTAGCTTATCTACTACTTATCGTATTAATGGTAAAAGCATATTTTGTTTGTTTAGTTTTATTCAGTGAAGTGACCGGATACGTCTTTGAAAACTGCATTTCTACCATTAAAGTTTAAAGCAATGGTTTCAGAAACTACAACTCCCACGACTCAACAGAAATCAAATTTCCGGACACGTGACCGAATGTCATGTGCTCCTCCGCTTCCCCGAGCGGCCAAAACACTACCGTCTGACCACCGGCGTTAACTCTCTTCCACATAAGGAAATCACGACGCGACCAAACCGAATGTAAGTATTAAAGACGGATTCAGACTTGACGCTAAAAGCTGCTTTTTGTGTCGGTTTTGTCATTTATTTACGGCTCTTGTTTGTTAGCTTGAACGAAACAAAGACAAAGGGCAAAGCTGCGTTAGCAAATGTTATTGTTAGCTCATTTAAAACAAAAACGGTTTAAATTAACGATTATTTCTGCGGGTTTCTATTTTTAAAATATTTTTTTTTCTTTAATTTTGCTTCAGATTTGTCGTCAGTACATGTCATAGCAGAGCAATTTCTTCTAAACAAAAGAGAGATAAAGAAAAGCCCTTTTAATTTCCACAAATATGTTTTTTTTTCACAATAAAAGCATGGATTTTAAAGCTGATGACTGTTTTATGTGAGCTAAGTTATTTCCTGTTTCATGTACAAGCTGTCCTGTTTATTTGAGCAATTTTGTATAAGAATTTATTGATTTGTTTGTAATAAAAAAAACGCTTTATGAATACTTTGTTATTAATAATAACAAAGCAATCTGTTTTATTTAGAAAAAAGTCTTATTTTAAATTAATAGGCCACACTTTTGTGCTGCTGTTATGGTTTTTGCTACTCATTGATAAATAACAAATCTTTTGCTTGATAATCATAAATAAAGTATAATTCTGTTTTTGTTTGACCCTGAAGGCCAACTTTCTGATGGCGATTAACACTGATGTGGAAGACTGGGGTGGCATCGGCAGCAATGATGCTGGAGAAAGGGCTTGGCTCCTTCAGAGCCCCAGCGTGGACTCTGTCCAGCCCCCAGAGTTGGCTGAGAGGAGCAGGGGGGTCTCAACGCTGGGAGCTGTGTTCATCGTAGTGAACGCAGCTCTGGGCGCGGGTCTACTCAATTTTCCGGCGGCTTTCAACATGGCGGGAGGAGTAACAGCAGGAGTGGTTCTTCAGATGGTAAGGAGACATCATCCTTCATCAGTGTTTTCTTCCTCACAATATGTTAAAAGCTAAACAAAGATTTGTTGATTTAATCTAGTATCTAATCAGATATATTTGAGTGGATTTTTAGTCCTCTGGAGAAGACAAACAGAAACAAACCAAAAATCTAGTAGAAAAAACGTCTTAAAGCTTTGGGTGGACAGCAATTTAAAAGACCTATTCTTTTTATGCAATTTCTTAATTTATGCTAACCCTTTTTGTCCTGTTTTTCTGCTTTTCAGTTTATGCTGATCTTCATCATCAGTGGGCTTGTCATCCTGGGCTACTGCTCCCTCGTATGTGTTTTATTTAATACTTATGTTGTATTTTGCTCCATCTGACATCGTGCAAAGCTTTTAGTCTAAAATTTTCTCTCCAATTTTTGGTCATTTAAGGTAAACCAACAGAAAGCAGAAGGTTTTTGCAAATTGCGTTGTTCTTCTTGAAGCTTGTGCTAATTGCTGGACTTTCACTTCCTGAATAGCTCAGGCATATACTCATGTAGAGACTCAAGTCAGCAGCATTTATCTATTTTTTTAATCATGATATCTACTTTTAAAATAGCTATAGTGTATTTATACACATTTAAAAAAAGTTTTTAATCTTGTATTGGAGCATCTCTGATTATATGGAACTTAATATGTTTGGCAAGTTTACACAATATTATAAATTCATATGGTGAAACTCCATAAAAATTGAATTAAATTTAAAAGCTACATTTTTGTGTGAATGTCTGTGGAGCTAAAGTTTGCTAAAAGAGTTTATACATGTTTTACATTTTCATTTTGTCGGGTTTCTTTAGGTCAGCAATGAAGGCACGTACCAGGAGGTTGTCCGAGCCACGTGTGGAAAAGTCCCAGGAGTCTTATGTGAAGTAGCCATCGCTATCTACACTTTCGGCACCTGCATTGCTTTCTTCATCGTCATTGGAGACCAGCTGGATCGCTGTAAGTGCATACAGGAGTGGACAATCACACCACTCACTTCCCATTTGTGATCTTCAATTGTGAAACACTTTAGTTTTCAACATAAATGGTTCGGTTTGGTTTCCTCTGAAACTCCTTAGATATTTAGTTTAGTGGTGGTATAAAGTAAAGCTGTGATTGACGAGGGCAAAGAGTATCTTAGTTGAATGCTGTCAGCTTTTTTGCTCAGTGAGTCTGTCATGTGACAAACCCTCACATATCTAAGATGCTGACTGAGTGGAAACTCTACGTTTTTGTTCAGATATTTACATTTTATTTCCTGCACAATCATTTTCACATCTACAATTTCTCAGTGAAAACATGTTACTTTTGGCTGCAGTGATTGCTGCTGTAGAGGATGAAACGGAGGGAAAAGTCAGCAACCACTGGTACACCGACCGCAAGTTTACCACCGTCATTACTGCGGTCCTGGTCATTCTTCCTCTCTCCATCCCCAAAGAGATTGGCTTTCAGAAGTATGCCAGGTAAGCCAGCCTTTTATAGTTATTTGAAGCTTTCTCTTACACGGAGAATCAAATCTTTTTAGAGAAGGTTTGGTTTCATCTCATGTTGTCTTCTGTAGTGCCCTGAGCGTGATTGGAACCTGGTATGTGACAATCGTGGTCATTGTGAGGTACATCTGGCCAGACAAAAAGGTGACTCCGGCTTATATTCCCACCAGGTAAGTGTATTTTATGACACTTAAAAACATGTTTTTACAGAATATTTGGCCAACTTCAATCACATCTTCATTCCAGCTTTTTTTAAATTAGATTTCTCTTTTGTTTTCTTGCAGTTCTGGTTCCTGGACTGCAGTTTTCAATGCAATGCCCACAATATGCTTCGGTTTCCAGGTATTTCTTCATTGATTTCCTAACATGATGTGTCCTGCAGTTTTTCACTGAAATGTTTTCAATCTTCCTCTGCAGTGTCACGTCAGCTGTGTGCCAGTGTTCAACAGCATGAGGAAGAAGGAGATCAAACCGTGGGGATTTGTGGTGACGCTCAGCATGATCATTTGCCTTTTTGTTTACACAGGAACAGGTAGGTCATTGTGATACAACAGCGCACACTCAAGAGGTGTTGAAGAGGATGCTGCTTATCTTCTGTCTCTGTGTTTAGTGTAGAGCCAGTCACTCAAAGAAACAGAACAAGCTGATAAAGAACGCCGCCTCGGTGCTGCAGATAGCATTCAATCATCCAGAGATAATTCAGCTGAATATGATGGACAGCATAAATCCTTAGCAAACATTTTTTATAAAAAAGCAAGTTTGGAAAAGTGTATGCTCAAGTTGTATCTTGTTAACAATATTTAGTTAAAAGGAGACTTTTGTGTGGCAGGGGTCTGCGGCTATCTGACCTTTGGCTCCAGCGTGAGTCAGGACGTGCTGATGTCGTACCCTTCAGATGACATCGCCGTGGCTTTTGCAAGAGCTTTCATTGTCATCTGTGTCATTACCTCCTATCCCATTTTACACTTCTGTGGCAGGTAAAAAATAAACAACTTTTCCTTCCTTTTAGCTTCAGTCAGGATATATTATTTTAGTAAAAAGAAATATAGAACAACACCAGTATGTTGCCTTTCAGACAAAGCTTTGAGAATTTTTTTTGTGTAAAAAATTGACTTTGGTGGAACAAAATACATACAAAACACAAGTTTAATGATATATATTTGTTATTTTTAAAAGGTTTTGCTCATTGCAACACATTATATTATTATTTTTTTATATTTCAAGTTTCTTTAAAACATATATTTCTTTTTTTCTTTATAGATCTAATTCAATGGCAATAATCTAATCTTAATTTGTGCAATTATTCCCTTTTTGCTAAATGTTTTTATATACTTGTCTTTTGATTAAAACAAGTCATGAAGTTTTAAATGGCATCGCCGAACTAACTGGATTTAACGTTTTTCAGCACCTTGCAGTTCACAGAAGGCTTTTAAACTGGAGGTTCATGGTTTTTCGTGTAGATCTTTAAAAAAAATGGAAGGTAAAGATGGCAGTTCGGATCTTTTTCTAAACCCCAGTAAAGTGGAAAATCTAAAGTTGTTTAACTAGCCTCCTTATTTTTCTATAAACAACGTAAAGATCATTTTCCAAAGATCTGCATTTGATTTTTTATTTTTTTTATTTCCAATAATGATTTTACTTGTGCTTTGAGAGAAATTGGATAATAGCACAAGACCTCTTGTGAAAACATCAAAGGTATCAGCAGCAGCTTTAATCAGTAAGAGGAGGTAGACGGACTCAAAAAGTTTAGATAGCAAAAATTAATTAGATCTTTTTAATATAAAAATGAAATTGGTTGCCTTCTGTATTATACAGGTCATATAATGCAGTCTTGCTCCACAAAAAAAGCTGAAACAAAGCTTTGAATCAATCAAATTGATAAATCAATAATTTAACTGGCATTCACCTCTGTGTTAAGTCGATGTAAACTTTTCCCCTAAGCTGTGTGTATGTTTAACGGAGTGTTAATTATTTTTTTTCAGATGTTTATTTCATTATCCTTTTCTGCTAAAACCTTTAGTAAGGCTAACACAATTTATAGAAGAATACAAATACTGAGCAGCTTCTCATCTCTCAAAATGCCACCATTTTGGAGCATATCTTCAGTCTGCTGTGTCTCTGCAGGGCAGTCATAGAAGGACTTTGGCTGCGGTTTCAAGGCGAACAGGTGGAGGTGTGCGTGCGCCGTGAGCAGAGGAGGAGGATCCTGCAAACACTAGTGTGGTTCGTTGTCACCCTGGTCCTCGCCCTCTTCATCCCAGACATCGGGCGTGTGATCTCACTTATTGGAGGGCTGGCGGCCTGTTTCATCTTTGTGTTTCCAGGTAACTCTCTTCTAAATACACAGTCCTCGTCTATGACGCACTGTAATGTCTGTCTGCTCTTTTTCTAACAGGTTTGTGTTTGATGCAAGCCAAACTGTCCGAGACAGAGAGCCGATCATCGAGGTGAGTTGTTTTTATTTTTTGGATTCTGTGAAATATTTCTAAAATGTTTGAAGTTTGGTTTAAATGAACTGCATGTAAAGCTTTGTTAAGGCTTTTTGAGACATTTACTGGGTTTTCCACAGTGTCTGTAGGCATTTATAAAGTCCAAATTAGATGTTTTTTGCTTAAATAAAAAAGGTCAAAGCTGTGCATTTTTCACATTAAATCAACATTTTTTTATTGGTACTAATTGAAGACATAATCTAGCCCTTTTTGTAATCTGTACTCTATTTTTTTTATTTTTTTATTTAAGGTGTTCTCATGTCAATTGGGCTAATAAATCATGATTTGCCTACATTTGTTTGACTTCCTCAAAAAACACTAAATATGTGTCTTAGCTCCCACTTTAAAAAAAGCTTTTATTTTGAAAAGCTGCAGTGATAAAAGCTCAAAATTGTAAACAAGCACCGAGAACTGTAATGTGGATTAAAAAATATGCTTGTAAAGTAAAAATATTCGGCAACTCTACATACAATTAGACTTTTAAAAAATATTTTTCAATGTATAGACTTTGTGATAATAAAAACATGGTATTTATCTTTAATAAAAATATAATTACATTCATAAAAATGTTAAATCAATTGCCAAATTCTTTGATTTGAATCTCTTTTTGGCTATCTCCTTCCCAGCTGGCATGCCTTGGTAGGCTTCGGTGTTGCCATGGTTACACTTGGTGCGTTTATCTTCGGCCTCACAACCTCAAACTCCATCTACCAAGATGTCGTCAACTAAAAGGGAAGGTCGTCTTCAGAACTGGTGTTCCTCCAGGACGGGACAGCTTGGACCTCTGCTGCTATCATGAACAGCTGGATGAGATGAAGCATCTCACGTTCAAAGACCCTAACCATCATCATCGAGTGTCAACGTCAGTCTGAGTGCACTAAGGAGTGACCACCAAATGCCAGGCTTCACTCTTCAGTGTCCTGTGAAGGATAAACCGCATGTTTTACGTTCCTCCTGTCATTCCTAAAGGAGACGGACTGCCTTTTTCATCTGTGGACTCTTTAGTGATGATTCATTACTGTTTATAGGAAATGAAGGACTCTCTGTAGAAAGGTCTTACAATCAAATTGATTTTACTGATGAAATTGTACCAATTTGTGACTTTTACCTTGCATGTGAATGTTGGTTATAGAAACCAGACCTGTTGGGGTCCTTGTGTTCTGATCCACAATCATCTCATACTGAAAGTTTGTCTTTTTTCTCGGAAAAACAGGTTTAAGCAATATGTTGACCATATTAAATGAGTTACATAATGGGGTTTAGTTAAACTGAATTTAGGACAAGTACTTCAATCGTTTTCAACTGTGGAAGTGAACAAATGGAAAAAAATGGAGTGAAAGAGGGTTGTTTTATTTTTCTGTTCGGGAAAAATAATTATGTTTGACTTTGACTTGCACTAAAAAAAATACAGAGCTGTTTATTGAAGCTCATTTGTAAAATTACAGACAGCCTAAGTAGCTGGTAGGGCTGTATAGTCTAAAACCTGCATGCTTTTTTCATGAGAACTGGTCCCTGTGTGGGCACGTTAAATCACCTGTCAAACACATCAGCTTTGTGACACAAAATATACTTTTTGAAACCAAAGTTAGAGCTTTAGTTTAAATTCTCATCATGCCAATTGCTGTACATACATGGCTGTAAAGATAAATCATTTTATTTCAGTTGTAATCATTGAAAGTGCAAAAGGGAACCAAAGTAATGGCTGACCAGCAGCTCAGTAATCTGTACAAACATGATACTGGCAGCTATATGTAGGCATTTTGTAGCACAAGTATTAACTCTGAGGGAGAATCTGGACTTAAATGCCAGCGTTTATCTTGTTTTATAAACCTGTGTAAAGTTTTTAAGTTACCAAAACAGTTTCTTTTCATGCTGATAGACTTGATTCTTTGTTTCAAAGGGAAATTAAAGCAGGGCTGGCAAACTTTTCTTTGAAATCTACCACTCAGGTTTTGTTGCAGTTCTGTCTACTCTGCTTTCTGTTGTTACCTGAAGCGTTTCCTCACTCAGATCCAGGTGATCAGCTGGAAAACAGGCAGGGTGGTAGATCTTGAGGACCAGGGTTTGATCATCTCTGTGTTAAAGCCTCAGGCTGTATTTATTTGAACTCTTCATTGTTGTGGTGCTGAACTATGTTGTTTAGTTCATTTCTTAATCTAAATATTGCACACAGCTCTTTTTAAATGTACAGTTTTGTTTTTGAGATCATGAATCAAAGACTCACCTATCAGACATTTCTGCCATTTTTAAGTCATGTTGTGTCATATGTTTTTGAGTTAAAGTGATGTAAATGCATGTCCATAAAAAAATTAAGTGCAATGATGAACAGAGCTGACTGTTCTTTTACTTTAGAGACCATCACATTTATTTGTGATTTATGTTTTGGATGGATTTTTGTATTTAAATGTAAATAAAATAAACTTAAGAAAAAATATGCCTTTGCAGAAAAGTTCATATGATAGTGGTTAGAATTACTTAAAGGTCTTTTTTTTAATATTTACTCCCAAAAAATGTTTTCACTGAACAATTTACATGTAAAGTGTGTTTTTGGACAAACACCACGCCAGAGGAGCATGTTGAGTAGTGTCCTTTAGACTAAAACATCACATTTGAATGAAAAACCTGAAAAGACTCAGTAGGAACTCAAAGTACAGCATCAAGTGTTTTTAATTGAAAAACTAATGGTTTTAACTCAAATATTTGAACATCACCAGTGAAGAATCAACTTTACAGACCAGCTCCTAGATGTCGCTGATAAGGAAAGAAAATTTTACATTCATGCACATTTACCACAAACATAAGGCACTGCTTAGATTTTAAAGAACATTTTGTGCCAATAGAAATCATTTGCAAATATTAAAAGTCTTCCAAGAACTGTACAAAAATTTCCAGCCCACATGGGGTTGTTTAGACATCACGATTCTTACACAGTTAAATGTCCCTTTTCCCTTTTACTGATTTGTTTTTCCCTTAAAATAAACAGCAGCTGACGTGTGCAGAATGCAGTCCTGATTAGATCTTAGTAGGAGGTGTTTGTTATGAAGGACTGGAACATTTGAAGAGCCGGACCAGGAGCCCACTGTGGAACCATGTGACCTGCACCCTGAAACACAGATGACCTTTATGACACGCTGCTCGCTTCTGACCTGCTGCACGGCAGCTGCACAAAACTCACCTTCACTGTCAGGAAAGTGATGTTTGCAAACTGCTGGAAGAAACCAGCAACCTGGTCCTCATAAAGCCACGTTTGATATCTGGTGGTGGGCTAGAAACAGAAAAAAAATATTGCCTGACTTGTATTATTTACTTGATTTTAGTGATTGAAAAAAAATTATGTGAAATGTAGTAGACCTGGACAAGAAACATATGGGAAAATATCAGAAAGTGTAATCTAAAATGTTTCTGCACAGAAACTTAAATGAAACACAAATGTCAATGTTAGGCATTAGTGATAGTTTGGAAAACGTGGGGAACTTATTAAAATTCAAATCATTTAATCAACATGGTTATCACTTAATGCAGGGGGTCCAGCTCTGATCCTCCATCACTTTTTATCCCTACTCATTTAAAGGCGATTATCGGTTTTGTTCCACAGCTGAGAAGAAAGGCTGGGTAGGAGGAGGAGGTGGACTTTGGGGACTGAGATTGGACACCCCCCCTGCTTAAAGTGTCATTCAATAACCTCACACAATCTTGATAGATATCACTGAAGTCCACATCCAAGCAGCTCAAAAACTTCTTGGAGATCAGACATGAAAAATGGCGAACCCCCAAACATCAGGAAATGTTAACTTCCAAAAGGAGAATGAACTACAAAAATATATACAAATAGGTAAATATATATATATATATACACATATATATAGACACTCGGCAAAAGCAATGCACTATTATAGATTATCTACAAAACTATTAAATAGGGGTGTGTCTTGGTAAGAGTCTGACGATACGATGGATATAACAATACCTGGCTCATGATATGATATGTATCGCGATATATCCCAAGACTGCACCAGAACAATGTTTCTCTATTTTTTTAAGAGATTCTGGGGTTTGAGTGGAAGACAAAAGTAAGACACATAAATAATTAAATATTGAAATGTCAGCATTTTAAATCGAGAAAAGTATCGCTAAATGAAGTATTGCGATATATCACAGAATCATTTTTTTCTCCTACACCCTTACTATAAAATAAAATAAAAAATGAGAACTACTTATGTTTGTATTTTGCAGCCCTAGGACTCATCTACCTTGATTCCGAGGTCCTCCACAAACCACTGGTCTCCAAGGAAGTTACAGGCCATGTCTGTGTCTCCATTGTAGACGAGAGACCTCAGGCCCAGAGAGAGCAGCTTTTGATAAACCACCTTCATTGTGGAGTACAGAATCTTATACTGCGCTCCAACAGAATCACTGGAGGGAGAAAAAACGTGAACAGCATTGTTACAAATGAATCAGACAGATTCATTCCTTCTTACTGTCAGACTGAGTTTAGTTAGTTTCCTGTCATTATAGTTATTCAAGACGTTTAGAGAAAACACCTCATTGTTATTAATAAAAACCAGCATCCACCACTAATTCTTGAATAAAGCGTAAGAACTTGATTGCATTCCTGATTTCTGCATGTACCTGCAGATATCCCACATTGGAAGAACATCTGGAATGTGCAGAGCTTTCCTCACGTCGCCTCTGTTCAGCCAGTTCGTCTGAGCCGTGCTGTTGATGCAGGGAGGGACCTCGCCAAGAGACGGAGGGGAAGTTCTAGTACCTGGGAGCTTAATTAAAAGATTTTAATTTAAAAAATTTGAGGCAGTTAAAAAAAGGACAAATAGCATTTTTCCAGGGCACCTTGTGGGTGTGCAGTTGTTTCTTGAACGTCTTAAACAGATGTCTCATAGCAAACTCGTATCCTCTGTGCTGACCCTCACAGTCCAAATACAAGGCATACTCATTGAGTCCAGTTTCGTACACGATATTAAAGGCCACATTTACCTGGAAAGAGAAATGAAAATGGACTTTCAGGGGCCACTCTTGCAAAAATCAGGAAGCTGATCAAGATTACAGAGTGCACTCTTACCATTGTCTGACAGGCCTCTGAACTGCTGTTGTAAAACGTACAGTTTGACTTGTTACAGCAATTTATGTTGAGATCACGCCACAAACTGCACAGAGAACAGACCAACAATCACTGCATAAAAAATGACAACATTTATTTAAATAGTCAGATTAATTTTAAAATACATTTTAAATTTGATTTTTGGAGGGGGAAAATGGTGTGTTTCATCTGCAGTATTCTAGATTTTAGATGGTATTATGTAAGTTGACTGTTATGTGAAGTTAGCATGATTGTTCTTCAATTGTATATTAGGTCAGTAAATTGTAAATCCACACCATTTTATGTGATCCTGTTAAGCAGGGGTCATCCTCAAGCTACGGACACACCGATGATGCTAAATGTGGGTTCTTGAACGCGAGTATAGTCCATAATTCACACTGGACAAGCAGGAAGGGGCTTCTTCTACTTTTTCTACTATTTACTAGCGCATGTCTTCTACCTCCAGTTGGAAAACTGGCTTGTTGAGAAATGTCAAAGCTGTGAAAATCTAGTGAATGTTGCTCCAGGATTTTTCTTTCACCGCTCTTTTCCAATACACGAAAGACTTGGTGTCATATTATTCCATCCGGGTACAAACTACAATTATTAATTTCTCCTCCATGATCAATTACTACTTCTATTGGCACTTCTGTAAAGGCAACATCTTTCATACTAATCCAAGTCCACAATTGGTCAAAGTTTGACCTTGTTTTGACCAATTTCAACTATTTGAAAATTCAACACAGAAAATGATCCCATGTTACCACAGGCAGAAACTTTTGGTAAAGAAAAGACAAAATTTTTGTCATAATTGGGAAAAATAATGAATAAAAAATAAATATTTTCTCAATTATGCATTTTGCTCAAAAGTTTCTAATCAGAGAGATTGAAATAAATCTTAGAGACAGAAACTAAATAAAAAGTACAAAGTTAACAGATACTACAATTGCATTTTTGAAATAACTTGGAAATGTAAAACTTTTAAATAATGAACGTTTTTTTGTAGATCATTACAGCATACTTTTAGGACATTTAATAGAATTAATGTACGATTTATTTGTACAGATTTCCTCAGCACACAGGATGTATAAAAAGACACTTACTCTTCTCCAAAGAGGCCGTGATAGTAACCAAAGTATATCAAGGACTGGTCATTCAGAGCAAAGCTGCTGAGACCGTTTCCAACTGCAAAGCCCTTCAAATACATCAAGATTTCAACAAATGTGCAAGACTTTCCTTTACATATAATCAGAAGTTTGATAACCATGAGGTTTAATTTGAAAGTGCTTTGAGGAAGCGAGGAAGCAGCCATGTTTTGGCATAAAGCACCTCACCTTAAAATTGATTTTGGCCTCTCCTGTGGCCACACGCAGGCTGAGCGTTGGTGCATAAATTCCACCGTAACTCTCTCCAAAGATGAAAAACTCATTCTGGGTGAAGTTTGGGAACTTTGTGAAGAAGCTCTGCAGGGCTTTGTAATTATCATCAGCAACCTGAAACAAAGAGATGGTTGCTCATTTTATTTGGTTTGTCCCAAAACTATTCTACACGAAGTGCATTGTTTCATAAAGCTCACCTGGTTGTCATCAATTGTGTAAGTCTGATCAGAGTAGGAGTATCCCACTCCTGCAGGGGATTCTAGATACAGCATATTTGCAACCTTATTCCAGCTGTATGGGTTCTCATAGAGAGTGGCTCCATCATCGTTTACCTGAAAAAATACAAGCGATACTGTCACCCAAAAGCCTCATTAAACAAAAACAAACCCAGAGAGTGAAACTGACGTGAAACGGTCCATTCTCTGACAGGAATCCATCCAGAGAGCTGCAGCCTGGACCTCCGTTCAGCCAGAGGACCACAGGGTCTGTTGCTGGGTCCTTTTGAGAAGTCACAAACCTGCAATGATATGAACTTTCAGTTATTTTCATTATATCTGAATTTTCAAATAAATGTATATGTGGATTGGCTGTGCACCATAAAACACATAATGACAAAAATAAAATATGTACACAGTTTAGCCCAATTTCATGATCTAAAAATCTCTGGAGGGTTTTAATGTTTATTTTTTAATAGGTTTTGAGTTTAAATTATCTTTATAAACGTTTTCATAACATGGTGTAGCAGGAAGTCATCAAAAATGACTGAGGCTATATAGGAATTGCGTAGATAATGTGTCACATGACATAAACACATGGTCAAAGTGGCTGTCCACCATCCAAACGAACAGAATAAACAGAATAAAATGACGAATAGCAGCACCATTATTACCAATTATCGGTTCTACCTCTTACCAGTAATGGAGGAACCTCCCGGGTCCGGCCCGGAGGTATCCGGACCATTGGCGATAGTTGGGTTTGAACATCATACCGGGCAGCTCTGTCACCTCATCAGGAGCATACTGAGCCTGCGAACCGATCCCAAAAGCGGCCAGCAAACACAACACGAGATGCATCTCGGAGAGCCGCAAGAGTACAACAAAACCCCAACAAACTTCACAGCGACGAGATAAACGGAAGTATTTAGACTTCCTCCACCGTCATCTGCAGCTGAGGCACTCACTAAAACACAGCGTATGCTTCCAGACTGCAGTCATATGACTGCTGCGGGGAGTCACGTGACTTACTCCTGACTATTATGGAGGGACCTTGAACGCCACTCATTACTAAACCTCAAGAAAAAGCAAAGAAGTGCTTGACTTGACTGTTTTTTGTTTTTTTTGTTTTTTGTTTTTAAATCTATCATACATCAGCAGGAATATTGAAGCACTACAGACCCCGGAAAAAGTAGTACCGTCAAATAAATGTCCAAAAATATAAATATTAGTTGATAACTACATTGTGCATTTTAAATTTGAACTCGGTTCCTTATAACATTGAATACTATATAAACACCTAGTTTTTTTCTTCTTACAAATGTGTAAATAATACAGTAAAACTGAATGAAAACAAAAAACAATGTGACTACATTTAGACTGTTTCCGGTAAGAGATTGTCACAATAAAACAAGCATGACGCCAATTTTGAGTGTGAGATTAGAGGTGAAATGGGAGGGGCCAATAAGATGCATTTAGAACATTTATATGAGCTATATTTTTACACGGCTATTATAATGAATAATAAATTGTAGTTATGTTGAAAAGAAAAATACAGTTAATTTTATTTTGAAGTAAAGCGGAAGTTCGTGACATAAATTACCTGTAAAGCTAGTTTAAATCTTTCAAAAGTTCTTGGTGTATTTTTTGTTTTGCTACTCTGAAGTTGCATGGATTCTGAGGATTGTGTAGACGGAGAATTGGAGGAAACTCCCATATATGGTAGAAAGATGAAAAGCCTTCATTTTCTAACGACGAAGTTTGTCCAGCTACTAGAGGAATCTGAAAACGGAGAGCTGGACCTCAGACACGTACGTAAAATGCAAATAAATGCCAAAAAAGCACATGTTTGCAGTCTTTTGTGGTAGCAACGCTATCAGAAATCGGCAGAAAAACTTTTTTTTTTTAAATTATATTGAATTAACTTATTTAAAAAAAATGTTAGCAAGCTCATTCCACAAAAACTGGGCTCGTGGTAACAAAATCCAGTTTCATTGAATTTGCTGATCCTCCCTTCAGGCTGTCAGTACCCTTGCTGTTGGAAAAAAGAGAAGAATCTACGACATCACTAATGTGTTGCAGGGGATTGGTCTCATCAGAAAAAAATCAAAGAATCTTGTGAAGTGGCAGTAAGTTGTTGCTCTTCCCTGAATTACTCGTGCTTTGTTTAAATTGTGCTTTATAACATTGTATTTCATCATATAATTTACTTGTTTTGAACTGCAGATTTTTTTCCCTACATTTTGATCTTTTTTGTTGTTAAAGGGAGATGAATCCAAGAAGAAATGTAACCAGTGCAGGAAGAATTCTCATGAAGTTGAAGGCTGAGCTGGCTCACTTGGAAGTCAGGGAACGTTTTCTGGACCAGCAGAAACTCTGTATCGAACAAAACATCAGGGAAATGACCGAAAACGACGGAGAATATCCTTTTTATAGATTGCAATGAACTACTCGCAATGTAACACATTACTTCTCAACATTTGTGTGTATCGTTTTTTTCAATAAATAGCCTAAATTACTAAAATTCCATGCTTTTATTCAACACATTAACAATATTACTGAAGATATTGACACTTTTCCATAAATTGTAAACTTTATTAAGCAAACTTTCATATTTTCTTAGTCTTTCTTAACTTAATTAAACTACAGTGTATGTGACTCATGACGACATCTGCAACTCCTTCTGTGGTAAAGTATCTCTTCTTTTGTTTTAATTTGTTTTGTGTATTTTATGGAGCTTTTTGCAAAACGATTTTGTAGTTTTTTTACTTCACAACTTTACCTCACAGTTAAAGAATGCAATACGGAACAGGAAGGTCCTCATTTACTGTTTAGTGCTAACTTGAAAGATGTCGCTTAAATGGAAAAATTCCATAAACTTCAGATAGAATTCTTAAAATACAGTTTTCCAACTTCTATTCTATTTAGCTCACCAACTTTGTGTCTATGTGTTGAGCAAGAGAAATTACAAAGCATTTTTTTTCTTCAGATGTTTGTTATTATAGAAATGTGTGCATATCAGGGTGTGCTGTAAGTCATCCTTCTTTCCTATTAACTACAAGTCAACGGAGGAAGAAAAAACTCAACCAGTTGTGTTTTCTAGCTTACAGTTCATCTTGTGTAAACCAATCTTTTCAATTCATTTTTGAAGAGAGATACACAGATAATGGAATTTGAGCCTCCTAGTTGGCCACTTTTAGTAACTATAGCTGGTGCTGCTGGATGAAACAGATGAACAGTGAAGCAATAATCTGTTTTCTGTAGAGTCAAATTACCTAAATAGCTCACAGTGAATGGAGAGTCTGTAATACAGGTCATCATGAGAGTTTAAGGCCAGTAAGCTTGTCATTTTTTAATAAAACATCCAGGCAAATCATTTTCCTTTTTTTCTGTAAGTGTATTTTATTCTTAAATGTAAAAAATTTTCTCCAATTTTCTTTAAGGTCGCACAGTTTTGATGGTAAGAGCACCCCAAGGCACACAGCTCGACGTTCCCATTCCAAAAGCTGTACGTTTTGCCTCTTCAAACGTCTAATACTTCTGTTTTTACTGCTCATAGCTCATAAAATAATCTATTATGTCTTTTTTCTCAAGGTTCCAAACTGCCCAGCTAAATACCAGATTCATCTAAAAAGCGTCACAGGACCCATGGATGTTGTACTTTTTAACAAATGTTCTTCCAGCTCCGTTCCTCTTGTTTTGCCAGTCCCACCGTCTGAGGAAGTCTTACAAAGTGCCAAGTCAGCGATGTCATCTTCTGAAGAGAAAGAAAACATAACTGAAGCACAACAGCCATCAGCTATTGTCCAGTATGGAGCTAAATGGGTGCCTCAATGCATGTTATCATTGTTTAATGCTGAAAGCAGAACAAATGATGGATCTGCACGTGAGTGTTTCCTTTTTGGTTGATATTGCATTGTAAGAGAGGTGTAGAGCTTCATTACAAAAGCCTAATGATATACTTCATTCAAAATTGTATTTTAAGGAGTTTTCCTTGAATGCTATATACTGCTATTGAGATAATATTGTTTTAGCTTATTTGGCTCCTTTTATTTACTTTTTGTCAACATGCACTATTCTCCTCACTGCTTAAACTTGTCACATAGCCAATATTTATATTAATGGTCACTATGTTTGTATTCATTAACTGTATAATTATTAAGTTTTAAATTAATACATTTCTTTTTCACAGTAAGAGATTTATTAAAAGAACAACAGGACCTGTTAAAGCCACCCAGAGGTATTATACTTACTTACTGATGCAATGTATTGTAGTTAACTGTTTAAAAAATGGTGATTTAACGTTTTAACATGCTGCTTCTCAATTTTGTAATAGTTGTAAATACGGATCTGATCACTGAGTTTATGACTTCTGAAGGTGGGTGGCTTTTAAGATCTAATTTATTTGGACCAAACTGTGCTGCTTTGTCTTTTACACATTTGCTTGTCCTACAGTTTTGTCACCTCTTGGCCATCTATCTTGATCCCCACCTGAGCATGACCACGTCTGTGGCCAGGAGGACATTAAAAGGAGACACTATATCTGTTTCTCTAATGATGCTTTTTTCTTTTTTTCTGATGCTTTGTATTTTGTTTTTTTTTAAAATTTTATAAGTCAGTTTAACAAATAAAAAAACAAGATTTGATATATTGTGTCCATCTTATTTAGCTCTTTGAAGTCTTGCATACCAGGTTTAAAAAAGCAAACTGGTTTAAAATGTACAATGTTTTTTCATATTACATTCAATATTTTGAATGTGTATTTTATTTAATATTCTTAATCTTTAGAACTTCAAAAATTTGCTGTGGAAGCCATATTTTTCCGTGGCATGAAATCAAACAATTCAGTATTGACTGGTTTTTGGTCTGAAAACGTACTATTATACACTTTTTGACTGTATGATGAGTCATTTAGCTAAAAAGTTCATGGAATTCTGTTAACCTAAGGGTTATAATAGAAGTGTGTTGTGAATTAAGTTGTTCATAACAATAATATTCAATTTTCTGGGTATTCTTAAAAATGATCACACTAAATGTTCAGCACTATAAAACAAAATAATTAAAATACTTTAACAAAAAAAAAAAATAATAACAGCTTTAGTGTTCTATAGCAATATCTTCCAGTTTGCTCAAAACTGTCAAGTGTGGTCAAAATTATCTTAAGTTGTGATTTGTTTTGATTATATATTTTTTTCTTTTGAAACAATAATGCATGAAGTTACCCTCATTTGTAATTATACAGTGCTCAGGACACAGCAATAACATTAATCAAGTATTCAATGAAAAAAAAATTAAGGTATATGTGTTATCTAATACAATTTCACACTAAAAATAAATGTGCAAATTAAGATCCATTATCTTGTTCAGAAATTTGTTTTGAGAATTCATTAATTCACTTAGATAGTCAATGAATTAAAAAAGAAGTGTGAACTTAGGGTAATTTACATTATTTTAAAGAAGTCTTCCACAACTACAGGTTAACAAATGATGAAAATCAAACCAGAAAGAGTTGGATCTCTCGAATGAAAAATAATAATAATAAAAAAAAAGTTTGATGTATTTGAAACAGTTTGAAAACATTGACTGTAAAAATAGTTATTTTTTTATATACAATCTATGTTTGAAAATAATAATAAATAAAAATAAAACTATATCCGGTTCAAAAGTTCACGACCTGCGAACTTCCTGCGGTTGCTATGGAAACGAATGTTTGAAAGTGCTTGTGTCAGACGGAGTTGAGCTTTTGAATGTTCTCAAGGTTTCTGTCCGCGTTTTTTGAGCTACGTAAACGATGGTAATTATCAGTTTTTAAATTAGAAAAATTACGCTCATTAAAATAATATAATACAGTGACTTGCAACTTATGCTAGCCTTTGTCTCCCATATGCTAAGATGTAGAAGAAAACACCCTAAAAAAAAAAAAAAAAAAAACTAAACGGTTTGCTTTTTTAAAAACTCTGTTTTTCAGCCACCCAAAAGGAAAGGTACTAGCAAAAAGTCAGCAAAAGCAAATGTGCAAACCTTGATTAATGGACGCACCAAGGAAGAAACCACCAAGGAGCAGGTATGTGTTCTCATAAATCAAGTTGGTTGGTTTACTGTATTTTTTAACAAGAAAAGGTTTGCAGCCATGTTAAGTACCATTCTAACCCACGGGTTTGCAACTTGCAGCTCTGGAGCCATGAATGACTCTCTAATCTCTCCATTGTGACTCTATTATTAAAGAAAAAAAGTTTCTAAATGTTAAGAAGCAACTATAAAGTAAGAAGTGAGAAAGTAGTAAAGGGGAAAAAATAAGCCAACTCAAAGTTTACTCATCTACAAACAGTTGAAAGACAGTGTATATCAAAAGTAGAACTACAACATTTGGACACATTTTTGTGCGTCCTGTCTTGTTCTACAAAAATCAGTGGATAATAATAAGCACAACCAGTATTAAGGCACACTGTATTATTAAGCAAATTTTTTATTTTTGAAAAAAATAAGGAATCTTAAGTGTGTTCAAAAAATATGGCAGGGGTCACTTTTTAGTTTGGATTTCATTTTGGTTACATTTCTGGTAGATATGCACCAGCAACGGTAAAATTAATATTTTTATTTAATCACTGCTGACATTACACCTGCCACTGCTACATTTGCTACATGATCATATGTGACAGATGGTCTTTTATTTTGAAAGCAATTTCTGTCAAAAGTAAAAAAAAAAAAAAAGGATATTTTCTTTTCATGTTTGTGTTTTATTTATGCAAAATGAACAACAGCTCATTTATGTTTACCATAGTGGTAACAACAGCATGATATACAAATCTGTGTGTGTGGTTTTTTTCCAAAGGATTAAGGAAGACTTGTGGATCCTACTGGGTTGTAGTCAGTGATAAATAAACCTGAATGGATCTTTCAGAGTTGAAAGTTGCAGACCCTTGCTCTAACCAATACCAAGAGAAAATTCACATTATTTTGCAGAGAGGCAAAAGCCTTAAAGTATAAATAAAAAATGTATCAGGACAAAGCATTAAATCAAAAACATTTAAGAGGGTGTATTTGCAAAAGGTGGAAGAGTCATCTGGAGCGCTATCAATTATTAGACTCAGTGGCTAAAGATGTCTAAGCATCATCCTGTCAGCTTTGTGACTTACTCATACTTACGGCTATATCAGCTTGGTTAAGGAGGTAGCATTCTTTGCTGAAACAAAGTGACAGAAAGCTGCACAAGACTTTGATATTTCTGTGTTTTAGATAGAGGAGTACATTGCTCACCTTCAGGAACAGCTGGACAGAGAGATGGATGAGAGAAACTACTTTCAGCTGGAGAGGGATCAAGTTCACACGCTTGGGCAGATCACTGCCAAAAAACTGGAAGAGGTGTTGGCTGAAGAGAAAAACCTGGAGAAGGGATTGGAGGAGGATGAGGAGCACCACCAAGTAGAGATCAAAGTAAGTTTAGTCTGTAAGATGATGGTCGAAATTGAATTGTTGGGTATTTTTTTCAAAAGTATTAAATGCTACAATGAAATTCAAAATATTCATTCAGATTCTAGGCATATGAGCATGGAATATTGCTAGACTGATGAAACATTTGTTATGTTTTATTGGAATCCTTAATTTCATCAGGTGTACAAACAGAAGATGAAGCATCTCCTGTGTGAACATCAAAGCACGATCTCGGAGTTGAAGGAGGAGGCTTTGGTCTCCAAAGAGAAGCTCCAGAAAGAGTTGGATCAGTTGGAGTTAGAGTTTCATAAGAAAATCAAGGCTGGCATGGTGGAAATCCAGGAGCTCAACAACGACCTCTTTGAAAGAAAACGACTACTGGTTTTTAATGCACACAAACATTTTAATACAAGTGATTGTCGATCTGCATAACATTTAAAGGCATAATGTGAACTTGTTGCTGTGACTTTCCAATGTACGACTTTAAACATCAATCATCCTCCAAAATACAACAGATGTTTCACAACTACTGATATGTGGCCTGACCAGATTTCAGATTTTATAGACATTTTATGCTTATAAACCATCAAAAATGCTAACATTTAAGAGTTCCTCTGTCAGGCTGTTCCACACTATACTTTGACAGCAATATTCAAAGCAACATCCACATATTGTTTTTTATCCCCACAGTTACAGGATGAGATCACTACAACCAGGAATAACTGGGAGCAGCAAGTGACAAGTAAATGAAACTAAACTCTGCACTGAATTATTCACATTTGTGTTTTTCAGAAATTAATTCTATTTTTGACATTATCTGTGCAGAAACTGCTGCAAAATATGAAGAACATCTCAAGCTGTTCCAAGAAGAGATGGAGAACACTGAAGCAAGTTTGGTCATGAACTATGAACTGGAACGGGACACCCACATGGTAGCTTTCCAGGAGGAAATGAGTGAAGTCTTCAACAGCACTCAGGAAGTTACCATGTTAAGGGAGCAGAATAGAGACATCATAAGTGAAATCCAGGTAGGTTTTATTTTCAAATTAATAAATAAATAAATAAAGCAAGCGTGTTCCAGTTAAAAAAAATCTGAAATAGTTAATATTTTATAAATCACTGCATGTTTTTTTTGCACTTCCTAGAACAAAATTTCCCAGGAGAAAGAAATTCAAGTTCAATATTTACCTAACGCCCAGAAGACCAACGTTAAGAGGAAAGCAGAGTCCAGCTTGAAATATAAGGTTATAATTATGTAAATACTTTCTTTTTATTTAAAAAAATGAGGTGTGACTTATTAATATGTATTACAAAAACACTGAAATTAATAGTTTCATTTTTTGCACTTTTCTTCGCAGCAATCCATCAAAACTCCTGAAACAAAGACTGTGGATGACCTGAAATTAGAAAATGAAACACTAGAACAAAAATTAAAAAAGGTGAAAGACTGGTTTGTATCACATTCCATGTTTCTCTATTTTTAAGTCACGAAAAGGTTACGTTTATTTTTACCCCACCACGATTCACACAGCTTCAACTGGAAAAGGAACAACTGTACAATTCAGTGATGCCAACTATTGAGGGAACTCGCGAAAAAGTGGGACTGAGGAGCACATTGCTCAGGAGGAAGCTGCAGGACCTGACGGACAGTCTGGAGAAGTCACAGGCTCAGCTCTTCACTGTCCTCTCAGTTCCAAACATGGATCACACCGTTCTCAGTGAAATTGCAAACAAAAGCGAGGTAATGTTCTCCTGCGCTCTCAGCTTTAAAACTCAGTTTTGTTATTTATTCTATAAAAGAAGAACTGAAAAAAATGTTTTGTTTGTAGGAAGATTTAGACAGAAGAAAATCTGCCATCAGGAACATTGCATACAAAAAGAATGAGATCTGGAAGGTTAGTCATTCTTTTACCTCGTTATTGATTTATTTTAAAATAACATGACTTAGTAAACTAATGCAAATGTGTATCCCATAGGCCCGAAGTCATTTGCTGCTGACCAGTGAAGAAAAGCAGATGTTTAATTCTCATGGATGAGATGTTTCTGTGAGATTTCTTGCTTGGAAAGCAGAAACAACAAACCTCAAGTCTGAATTAAAGGAAAATTGAAGTGTCTTCTTGATTTTCTATCCTTAACCCATAAACATTTTAAGCTTATTCAAAGCTAAATATAATGTACAATACTGATTTCTAGAAATCTAAGTTGAAAGAAATAATTAATTGAAAAAGACAAAAGATTTTTTTTATCTTTGTGACTTTACTGGCCTCTACAGGCTTCTTGCAGTAACTGCAGTCAGTGAGCCTCAAACCTTAAACCAAACAATCTAAATCTCTAGGTTTAATTAAAGACTAATGATTGTATGCAGAAAAAGGTTGTAAAACAGCTTTACTTTTAAGACTTCTTTGTTGTATTAATTTAACTAATAATGTATTTATTGTTGCAGTTAACAGTTTTTTTTCATTAAAGTGTACTTTTTTCTTTAAAGTGTGGATTTTTCTTTCAAAAAGTCAAAGGTTTTTCTTCTTTCTGAAATATAAAACATTATAATGGAACTAAGTCAGTTTACATTGAGGGTGAGTATAGAAATGAAAGGACAATTTTAGCTGTTTTTTTGTTATTTAGATTGGGCTAAATGTTTTAGAAAGAGAATATTCTCCCCTAATGGCCATTTTTTTCTCCTCAAAATGCTTGCTATTCCTTTGTTCTGAGTTTGCTTAAACACATCAGTGACATTGTAAAAGAATAAAAAGACTTCCCTTCGATTAACATATACTTGCTAGCTTCCAAACAAAAAATGTTGGAACTGAAGACATTTTGGTGGTTTGGGAACATCATAAAGCCCAGAATCCCAGTTAAGGCATAATAGCTAATGCAGGGAGAGAACTCTCTGTCATGACAGTCTATCAGCATAACCCCTTTATTCTTTGGTCATTTTGAGGAAGTATCTTGGATTCCCTTCTTAGAGATTTATTATTTATTTATTTGCTTATAGGCATAGTGTTAAACAGAATCACAAAAACAGGCTAAAATGTACTGACCTTACATTAAATTATCTTTAAAAAGCATTATCAGCTTTAGTATTATTTTATAAAAACAAAACAAAACTCAAATTTTCTGGCCTTTTTGCTAAGAATGAGCAATGATACAGGATTAACAAACTATGTGTATCTCCATAACCTACATTGTCATTTCTTAGAGTTGATGATGAAAATGATGGTATTTTATTTTGGAGAAATAGGAAAAATAGGACAACATAAAAAAAAAAAAAAAACTAGAAATATTTGATATTTATGCAGCGTTTCAGCCTTTTAAAGTGTTCACAATGAAAGCATTGAAGGAAAGTAATCTAAAAAATAATATTTTTTTTGATTCATGTTAAGCTAAACTTTTAAAATGCACAATTTGTTCTAAATAGTTTTATCTGTCAACAGAAAAGTTAGTCTAATAGTTGGCTCCAACTGCGTATTTCAATCACAACAGCTATTTTACCTGGCCGATTTGCTGTGACAGTTTCCAGCAGGGGGAGGAGAAACGTGGGGCAGATCCAGTTTCTCATTGACTATTCCCATGGTGAATCGAGCCCTGCTGCACTGAGTGATCGCTGTTCCCTGCGGCATCAATAATACAGGAGGAAGTTATTGTCCCTGTGCAGGCTGCAGTCTCTTGCAGCCGAAGCAAAAGGAGGGAGAAGGTGGTCCTTTCACTGAGAGCTCTCGGATTACGGGGCATGCAGACAGCGGTCTGACTCTGGAGAGACGGCTCCTGTGCCCTTTGCACAGGGCTCGATTGTGGGTCTGTCCAGACAAGGGGATGAATGTATCTAAACAGTGACAGCAAACATAGTTCTGCTGGCCTGACCCGCTTGGTAAGACTACACCCCCCAACACACCCAGAGCTACCAGAGATAAATCCCACCTCAATAAAGAATTAGTGAGTGGGCGACAGATCAAGAGTGGGGCAGTTATTCTGGAATCGATTAAAAATTATCCAGATTTTCACTTTTTTTATTTAACACCTTTTCTCAACCTTCAAAAGCAAGAGAAAGTTGAATAATATCCAAATACAAAAGAGATTTAAAATAACATTTTATGTGATTGTACACCAGCAAAAAGCTGATAAACTGAGCACAGAGGCTGAAAAAAGGACTTAAAACACCACCACCACCTGCACAGGTGGACACTGGAGGGAGGGGTGATGGGGGAGAGGAAAAAGTAGAGAAAGTCAGAGCGATGGTGAAATAGAGTCCCACTCAGGTGGAGGTCAGCGTAGACTGTGTTGACAGCATAAAGCTGAAGGAGATGCCGCCAACCACTTAAAGACGATGGATTATAACCCTTGGTGAGTTGTGAAAATTTTATTTTTCTTCCTTTAGGTGCCGTCCCTGCAGATAGCTGAACCTAAAATGGATTTATTTTGATGTTCAGAACAGGATCCTGTGAGAATTGGAAGTCTGCAAAACTTTTGTTTTTGAAACAGTCAGCTCATTGTTAAAGTGAGTGCACTCTGTGAAGACCCAGCATCAACTATAGGTTTGACGTTCAGGTTTGCAGTGTAGAAAGTACACTTTTTTTATTTTTTTTACTTTAAAAACCATGCAGTGTAAGCTGCACAATCATTAAGGTTTAATATCCTCTGTTTGCAGCGATACTTACCTCCATTCCAGCTTAATGACAAAGCTGCATTCATTTGTTTTCCTCTGAAACCCACAGGAAAACCAGATTAATGAGAAAAATGTGAGGACATTGTGTTTTTGAGCATCCTGGAAAGAGGTGGAGATGGTGACGACTGGGTCAGGGATGGCCACTCTCACATTTATAAGTATCCTGCTTTGTGTTGCTTTACTCGGAGAAGGAGCGAGGACAGGTGAGTGCACTGAAACAACTTAGCTAAATAAAATATTACTTTATTGCTTCAATATTTCAATGACGGCTCCCATTTCTATCCTGTTTTAGGTCGAGATAATGTGGACCGAGGAGATGCCATGCTAAAGGAGATCATTGCAAAACTCAGTCAAGGAAATGGTCCAAACAGATCTCCTCTGAATAAGGACTCAAGCCCCAACAGAGGCCAGTCCATGCCAACCTGGATGAGGAACATAATGGGAGGTCTAAAAACACTTTTCCCCAGCAAGAACAGGCCATCATTAAACAAGCCAATTGACCGGCACCGTCTCTCTGGGTTCCTCTACAACATCTCTCTGTACCTCCAGGAGATGGGGGCAGAGCTGGAGGAGGCTCCTGGGGAAGAAGATGAGGCCCAGTTGTGGGAGAAGGTGTTGCATTTTTTCCTGCAGTCTGAAGGAAGTGCTGCACTGAACCAGTGGAATGGGAGAGTTCCTCCTCGGCCCAGCATCCGACTACAGGACTGGTTTTTGTCCCTGAGGGGAAGCCCGCACTGGGACTGGTTGCTGGGGCTGCTGCAAAGCGTCATCACTTTATCAGAGCATCTACCTCAGAAGTCCGTCTTGACTTTCTTGTCTCAGAACTGGAGAACCGTGAGCGCTGTGTTGGAAACTGTGCTCCAGGCTCTAGTCAGTGGGACTTATGGTCAGGCCAGCGCCGGCCTCCAGGGCTTTATTTGCGCTTTAAAGGGCCAAAATGATTGTGAATTCCGTGTGAGCTGGCTTCAGGAGCTGCTGCAATTCCTGGAGACACGCAACTGGAAACCCGTGGTCAGCTTACACCCTGCAAGGGAAGCTTCTGGAAAGGGCTTAAGTGCGATCGGTCGCTTTAGGCCCTTCAGCTTGCCTCCTGAAGCCCTAAGGCAGGATCTGCTGTCTGGAAACGCATCTGTGGATGAAATGATGGTCACCGAGGATGAAGCAGACTTCATGCAGAGCTTCCTACTGCAGGTTTTGTCTCGTTCCAGCGGAGCTGGAGGAGAGCGTCATCTGGCAAAGAGAAACCTGGCTCTTGTGAGGAGTTTGGACGGGCTGCGGCGGGGCCTTCTGCACAGGGTGGGGAGCTCCGTCTATAGTAACCTGAGAAAGAAAGTCTCACAAGTTACCATGGTGCTCCTTGATGATGTCAGCAGCTTGGTGGATGGAAAACAGCAGAACACACATGGAAGGTGCTCTGTTGGTGAGTAAAACAGAATGGTGGAACCCTCAGATACTCTAAATGCAAAGGAAGCATCGCTTTGGGACTAAGTGTCTCATCAGTCTGACAAAAGTTCTCCCCTGAGCTGCCCGGGTGACTGTGACTGACACTGCTTTAAAATCTTTATAATTGCTCTGCGCAGTGAAAGCCTCTGTTGTTAGCTCAGCTAATCCCCTTTATCCTCTCATTGATGTCAGTAACGTTATATCTTGGGCATTGTTGATTGAGCTCCTGTGTTATATCAGGTAGAGAGCCTCCACCTGCCTCTTTTCATCACCCGTTTACTTTGATTTTCAAATAATGCATGTCATTTGTCTTTCCTTAAGGTGACCTGAGACATTTGATCTTATGGTAAGATATTTCCGTGATGACTTTTTACGGCAAGTTTCAAATAAAACTGGTTTAATCGTTGCTCTCTCCCTGAATTTGCAGGGGCATAAGGCACAACGTGATGTGGAACACTCAGGCTCTGGGCGTCACCTCTCAGGGTCCTCCAGGCTCACTCCCATTTCTATCCTGCCCTTCTACCACCGAAGAGGAGCATCAATCACAGCAGACAGAAGCCCAGCCGCCCACGCATGCTGCTTCTTTCCAGCAATCCAAACGCCTTCTTAAGCTTCCCGCTGCAGCTCGCACCAAGTTCAGAGACGGCAGCATTAAGCAGACAGAGATGGAGCACTCGGCCTCAGCAGAGATCCTGGAGGCGGCGTGTAATGAATCCATTCCAGGCCTAACCGGAGTCTCAAACTTCACTGTGTTCCTCTACTGCAAACTGTTTGAAGGTGAGAACGGGTCGGTTGACCCTGACATGGCTCATATGGGGCTTGACCTGCACGCTGCGTGCACCAATGCAGCTTGGTACCTGTCTGCTGCTGAGGAGGACTTCTTTTGGGTCCATGTCTGCAGTGAGTTCTTTGCTTATGAATTCAACAACACAGTCTGTGCCAACTCCTCGTTCTGGCTGCAGAGAGCACATCAGGTATTCTTGCATTATTTAGGTTTGTTTTGTCAAACACACAATGCACAAATTCTTTTGCAACATATACAGTATTTTAATTTGTATTCATTCAGAAATAATTGCAATTTGCTTTGTTTTCAGGCTGCATTGTCAAAGGAATATCCTTTTTTGAACCAAACTAGCATAGCTGAATTGTGTGTGCAGCTTTCTAGTGACACAGCAGTGAGTTCAGGTCTTACTGAGAACTGTCTCGATCAGTTGGGCTCCAGTCCGCTCAGTGCAGACATTTTCAGGCACTGCTTCCTGCCGAACAGCTCGGTCCTGATCTCCTCTCTGTGCCGCAAAGAGTACTTTGATTCCCAGCAGCTGCAGGACAGCTGGGCGGCAGCCTACTGCTCCAAGATGAACAACTTCTCCCACCATGACTCCATTGTGGAGACTTGTCAGTACAGGAAGTGGACAGTCCATCATTTCCTCAACTCTACACTTCAGGAGCTGTGTGCAAACAAGGAAGGACTGAAAGAGTACATTTGTCTGAATGCCACGTTATACCAGGAGCTGTTAAAGTTAAAGTTTCAGTTTGCAGATTTCTGTGCAGATTTGCACACAGAGCAGGAGAACAAAAAATGCTTTCTGCAAAGGGTTTTCGACATGCTCCCAGCGCCGTATGACTTTGACACGTCACAACTCTGTGTGGATCCAGCCCCGCTGCTGACAAACCTTCTACACAAACTGAGCGTGTGTGAAGTGGAGGGAGGAGAGCAGCAAAGCTTTTTAGTGGTTCTGGGATACGTGCTGCGCATGCTGGACTTCATGGTGGGGCTTTCTTCAGGGCTGGACGAAGGGGAAAGAGAAGCAAGACAAGGTCTCGGCCAGGCCATCCTCCTATCTAGCCTGCTCGAGAACTCATCCTGGGCCTCCCTGCAGCCTGAAGCCTCCATGAGTGTCCTTCACACTGTGGGAGTCTTCCTGCGCAGAGAGCAGAACGCCACTCTGAAAGAAGACCTGCTGAGCTGCTTCAGTGTAAGAAACAGCTGCTGATTGACACATTCAGACTCGTCTTCCTCAGACTCACAGAGTGAGTGAATAACCTGTTTATGTCACAAATGCAGCCAGTTCTCTGGGACCTCATTCAGCGGGACGACAACTCCTCTGCTCTCAAGGTTCTGCTGCAGGTAACGTATGTCTATTTCTATGTTAAAGATTAACAGTTCACCAAACATTATTATCCACCAATCTGTCTCACAAGGAGTACCTGCAGATGCCACGAGACAGCATTCGAACTCTGGTGATGTCTGCTGAGAAAGACGCTGTAAAGAGATTCATCTCCCATATGCATCAAAGCTGGGATCAGCTGCAAGTTGAAACCAGCCAGGTTTGTGGTTCAGCTGCTTAAGACCACTGGCTATTACAACAACGAAGACGAGGATAACAGAGTGTGTTGTTTAGAGGAAAAAATTTGATGTTTTTACGCTAATCTCCAGGAGTCCAAGGTGACCAAAGCACATAACATCTATGAATAATAGCCTCTATGTGACCCTATCATGAACTGGTGACCCGATGGAGCGTTCCATCACTACCTGATGACAGGAGAAGATCCAAATATACTTGTAGGATTGACAGCAGAGTGGAAAACTAATTTAAAACATTTTCTTAAATATAAAATATTACAAAAAGAGAGGGCATGTGCACTTTCTTCTGTATGGTAGAGTTTGAATGCATGTCATGGCCCATGCATTGTTAAAGAGGGCCCACCTGTGTACGCATCATTCTTGTCCTGTTTTGTGTCCTCTGTCAGGCCTCTCAACAAGAGCTACAGGCTATGGAAACTATGACAGCTGCATTTATTCATAAGTTCCCCAGAGTGACCCCAGAGCTGTTCGTGGACCTTTCTCACTTCATACCATTCATGTCAGTCTCAGACATAATGAGTTTCCCAGCCTCCCTTATTGTCAATGACAGCGTGTGAGTTACTGACAGAGGAA
The DNA here is from genome assembly GCF_002922805.2 of Oryzias melastigma. Classification (NCBI taxonomy): domain Eukaryota; kingdom Metazoa; phylum Chordata; class Actinopteri; order Beloniformes; family Adrianichthyidae; genus Oryzias; species Oryzias melastigma. The sequence continues at coordinate 19,171,895 of NC_050514.1, forward strand.
TTATAATATTTCATTGTAACTTCCTCTCCCCTCCAAAGCTCACAGCCTCTGCACTGTCCGGCAGGTTGACAGCTATTCGAGACCACAGCTCAGAGATGAAGCTGCCTCAGAAAAAGGCCTTCATGAAACGACTGCTGCAGTCTCAAGCGGTGGGAGACGTCCCTACATGGCCACCGTACTTTCTTAGCTCCATTCTCCCACTTCTGCCGTATCTTCCTGTCAACCATTTTCAGCAGCTGACACCACAGCAGGTTAGTGTAACTGTTGAACTCACACAAATAATTCTGATTTACATCTTAACACTGTTAAATTCTGTATTTGAGTCATTTTTTCACTATTAGTTTTCAGTCTTTTGTCGCCAGTATCTCTCCAAAACCAAGCAAGCTTGCAACAGATGTTTCCCATTCCTGGAGGATTCCAAACTCTGTGTTTCTTGAACTGATAAATCATATTAATCCAGTGACTGTTTCAAAATTGACTAAGTATATTTGTAAGATGTTGCAGAAACTTTTTTCTAGCAGTGCCACTGAGAAAAGCTCCAAACACAATACTACATGCTGTTTGTTTTTGAAACTTTAATTAATTCTCAGCTCAGTCCTGTGGTGGAGTTGCTAGGCAACAGCAGTCTGGATAGTGTGAGGGGGCGCCATGTGCTTCGGACCCTTTTCAGCAAGAGGAAGAATCTGACTGGTGATGACATAGCGAGGTGGGAGCAAGATGCTGCATTATTTCATTTTTGCACTTGATTAGATTATCATTGCTGGATGTCATTATTTTACACCTGCAGCAAATTATGAAAACGAATTGCTTTCTAAATCTGAAATATTACGATAAATGTATATACTGAATATTCATTTTTTTAAGCTTCTTTTTTATCAGTTAAAAATAGGCTTCAGTTTTTTTTTTTTTTTTTACATTTTAAAAATGTTGAATTTGCTAAATGCAGATTAGGAGTTCTTGCATGCTACCTGGATCCAGCAGACCTGGGTCCATATCTCCAGGACTCAGAGGTGTCTTTTGCCCTGTGGCAGCAGCTTTCACTGTGCATGTCCAAAGGGCTCATCAGTGCCAGTGGCAGGGTGAGAAACCACAAACGAACTCCAAACCTTAAGCAGCATGCTCAAACTGTGCATCTTTCTTCTACCCCAAAAAAATTCCTGACTAACTTGGTGCGTCTATGTTTTATTCAGCTATCATCTTGGTTGATACCAGCAGTTCAGACTCTGAACGTCAGCGCCATGGCTTCTCCACAGCTGTCTGCTCTCAGCGGTTTGCTGCCCCATTTAGGAGCTCCCTTCCTGCTGTCTCTTCCCACTCAGCAACTCTTGGAAGTCCTGTCAAAACCAGGCTTGCACAAATACTTACCAGCTCAGGTCAGAAGAACTCTTCTCTTCTTTTCTGAGAATTTTGATACCTGCAGCTCTGTTGCTGTGTAAAAAATATTTTTGTTACACACATCTATCTTACCTAAAATACTTATGACGGACAGTTTTGTTTTGGAACCAATGATAAATAGAGTGGTGCATTATATGTCATGCTTTTAAATTTCAATGTGATTGTGAATATTTATTTTTCATTTACTCTGCCTTCAGGCATTTCAAATCTTATCCAAAATTTCAAAGGAGACAAATGTAAGTACACTTTTTTCAGCAACTTAATTTTTTTGGTCAATTTTGCCCTAATTGTTGCACGTATCTGAATTTTCCAGCTCACAATGGAAGAAGTGTGCAGCCTGAAGCCTCTACACCCAGGCCTCTCCCCTGCTGTGTTCAGAGACCTCCACTGGTCTGAGATCAGTGAAGCTGCGACCTGTTCGTGCTGGAGGCTGCTGCTAACAGATCTGAAACCTGGACAAAGAGCTATGCTCTACAGTGCAATGCAGGAGGTTACAGTTCTTTTTTGTTTTGGTTCATCACTTTTCTCACTTAAACATCCCCATCTTTATTTATGGAAGCCACTGACTGCAAAGACCACATTATTTTCGCAGTTGAGAAAAATTTCTGCATCTTTGAACGAAAATTCGACCCCCGCCACATTTGCACATTCTTAGGATCTGACAAAAATGAATTTTTGACATAGTGAACAACCTCCACGCCAAGACAATGACATTATGGCGAGCAAAGCCTTAAAAAAATAAATATTGTGCTGAAAATCACTTATGGAGCCAAGAAGAAAAAATTCAAAATACACAAACGAAACTTAAACAGAAGGTGTTGAGGATATCCCAGAGAACTTTTGGAAATATTTTAGGGATGACCATACGACGTACTGCTTGGTGGCCATTTTGGGCCAAAGTGTGAGATTTGGCGATCTTCACGTTTTTCCACAATATGAGAAAGAAACTTTTGTTCTTGCGATTTTCACGAAACTTAACAAACTGGCTCCAGCTTCAGTGTACAACCACCACAGAAGTTTCATTGACCTTTGACATTGGGAGGAGGCCACTAAGTTGATATATATATGGAAAAAACACCTTTAGTACCAGCTACAAACAAAAACTCGTCCTCGAGTTTTCATCCATCATCTCGTAACTTCCCGAGCATCACTGTGAACCTACTGTGCAAAAAATGTTGGAAATAGAAGTTGTAGAATGTGAATGGTGTGCTTGTGGCGAGTTTACAACTGTTGTGAGCTTAGCTAGCTCACACATTTTTTATTAGAATGTTGTAAAAAGGGTCCATGAGTTCTCAAGCTCACGCTGAACAAAGCAATAACAGACAATATGACGATATTAAAATGTAGGTCCTGGTAAACAAAAAACGCTGAATCAGGTAAAAAATTTAATTTACACAAAATATTTTTGGAATCCACAGACGAAATTAATGTAAATGTGTGTGGGATATCCAAAGGACATTTCGAAATACTGATGCGATGGCCACACGACCTAGGGTTTGGCGGCCATTTTGTTGCAAAATCTAAAATTTGGTAATTTTCCTGTTCGGGAAAATGAATCTTTCCGTTTCTGTACAAGATTTCACGCACAAGCTGCCAGCTTACGTCCACAACAACCCCTGGAGTTGCGTTGACCTTTGACATTCGGAAGAGGCCACCATCTTGAATAAAAAAAAAAAAAACAAGTTTAGTACCAGCTACAATTGAAAGCTTGTCGTAGGGATTTTCTTCAATCGCTTCCTAACTTCTCGGGCATCATTGGGAAGCAATTGGGAAAAAATGTTGCTATTAGATGTTTTAGATTTTTAACGGTGTGCATGTGGCGAGCTTGCAAAAGGGGTGTTCTCCAGTGACTCGCACATTTTTCAGTTTAAAATTGTGAAAATTTTATATATTGATCCCAGGCTTATCTGAAACAAATAATATAACAAAACATATGAATAAGTAAGAAATGTGGGCGTGGTTAGGAAATAACCTCCGTTCTAAGGAAATCCAAAATTTAACTTATCCCCATTCTTCTGAAACTCGTGTCAATCTGTTTCGTATCTTAAGGCGACCAAAACATAAAATGGTTGCTATGGAGATAAAAACAACAGAAACGCCTCTATTTTGAAAAAATGATGTTTTTTTACATCAAATTGTCACAGCCTGACAAAAAGAGAAGGTTGAGGTGCGTAGTAGTTACTGCTTAACAAGTGTTGTCGAGTCAAAGGTGGGCGATGTTGGTACGTAGAGGGGAGGCGTGAGGGTGAAGGCGAGCCGGCTCGTGTGTGCGGGCATCCAACGCCACTCGCGGCTTTAATTTTCCTTCTCATTTGTTTTCAATTCTTGGCATCACAACATAAAATTGAGTAAGATGTGCTTCTGACTCAAAACTGAGGCATCTAATAAATTTTGCTTGCTGACAGGCTCTACACAGAGACTGGAATAACATCACACAGCAGGTACCCTGCTTGCTTCCTTTCACCCCTCTGAGAAAGCTGATGCAGACCACGAGTGGTGAGAGCATCTGGAAAAGCATCAACGCCTACAGAGACACTCCATGGTCCCTGCAGCAGGTGCTTATTATTCTCTTATAATCTAGTTTTTGTGAAGTCATTTCATTGATATGTCAACTATAAAGGGCAATTCTTTTACATAGGAGGAAAATGTTTCCGGCCCCCATTAATCTGCAAGTCATTGGATATGCTTGATATGAGCCTTTCAGGATAATAATACTCCATTCACATCAGCTGCCATCAAGCTAATTAGTTTGGATATAGTTCAGTGGTGTGCAGGAGTGTAGCATAAATTAATAATGGCTACCTTAAAGCATTTTTATCACAGCCAAGAGTGCTTTCACCAACTGCTTTCAGCCTAACAAGACCAAAGTAAAATTAATCAAGGCCGACCATTTCATTTACATGAAAATATAGAGAGACAATGAATATGATAAAATATGTTTGAAAATGGAACTGTTTCATTGTTCAGTGCTGTAAGAGTTCTCAGTTCACCCTGAAACATCCACTGCTGCACGGAGGAAGAGCTTAATGTACTCAGTTATTTACGACAAAATGTGTCTTCTGCTTCTTTACCTGATAAAAGGTCCATCGTACAACTGCTTGTATTGATCTGGTTGTTAGAGCGTTTAATATTCATTGGCCGAAGCGTCCGTGAAGGGATCTGAAAAGGGATTTGTTTGCCTTCAAAAAGTCAGAGCAGCATTTCATACAATGAGAGTTCATTGAACCAAAAAAGAAATAATAAAACAGTTAAAGCTACCTGCAGCTCTATGAGGCAACATATTTTTTTATAAAAAAATGACAATTCTATTTAATTTTGTTTATATATTTAAAACTAATATGTGTTTGTAAAACTTTGTAAATTCAAACAGAACAGCAGAACTAAATCTGACATTGTGTTAGTTTTGTATTTAATTTTTTTTATAAAATAGTTGTCAATATTCTGAACACATGTTCCTTTTCTTTTTTAAAACAGTTTCAGTTTTTGTTTCGTAAAGTCCACGAATTCAAAAATCTTACCATCAAGTCACTGAGGTATGTTTGACTCTTTAAAGTTCATGTTTATATATAGACATTGACTTAATTTCTTCTTCATAAAACTAAAGTAAAAACCTTTTTTAAGGTCAGATATTTGATCGGCTAAGAGCAGAACCTGCCTTTTGTTTTTAGGGATCTGGGTCAGATTGCCGGTGGAATGAGTTGTAGTCTCTTGAGGCTTTGGAAGAATGACACGGATCTCTCAGAGCTCCTTCAGTTTGTAAGTGAACTGCCTGGAGGCATGAGGCTTGCTCTGGTGAGGAACACACTTCTTGTGTTACCTTCTTGTATTATCAACAATAAACTTTTGCCAAAAAAGTGACATTCTCTGCTTTTGTTACCAGAGAAAATGCATAGTAGAAGAGCTGAGGAAACAACCTGTCATTGACCTCAATGATTTGAGTGCTGGTTTCGCTGCGACACTACCGTAAGTGCTGACTCAGTCAGATGGCGATGTAGGACAAGTTTCCCCGGAGTTCCAAACTGTGATCACCTTCACCTTTCATTTGCTGTTTTCTAGAGTAACGATGATGGAAGACCTCTCCAACGCATCTGTCAGAGCCATTCTGGACTACATTAAGACAAACTTTATAGATTTCTTGAAACTGCCACACTATAAACAAACATATTTAGCTGAGAGAGCCATAACTGAGCTGGTAAATCACCCGCATTACTGAGTCCACACACACGCTGCTGCATTTACTGCATTTCTAAGACAAGCAAGATGCACAAGGAGGACAATTATTTAAAAAAAAATTAACAAAAAAAGCTTAATTAAGCATCCTGTGAAATCAATTAAATTAACAAAACACCCCCATTACAATTTTGAAGAAAAGGGATGCTATTTTTGGTGAACTTGCGTCACTGGCAGTGACTCATACATTTAATGTGTTGCTACACACCATTTAATGGAAAGAACATACTGCACTTGATAAGTTCTTAAACAAACAGAGATGTTGGAACCGATGGCGAAAGAGATTACCTGACTCATCCTTTCATCTTTTCAAACTAGTAAAGTGAAAAAATAAAGAGAGCAGCCCTATTATATTTTAAGTACTTTCTGTTTTCACTTGCTTACAGGGCTCTTCTCTGGCAGAGCCACAAATAAGTGGTCCCATTTTGGACATCTTGGGGCCTTTGTTGCCTTTCTTGGACAGAGACAGCCTGGCTCTGGTGGATCGAGGAGCACTGGCTCTGCGGCTGGAGGAGATGAGAAGCTTCTGCTTTCCTAAGGAGACTCTGAGAGATATTAGCAACATGCTAACTCAGAAAGACTTATTTGGGTAACGATTTCTTAATATATTGGCTTTACTCATAAAACAACAACTGGCGAAATGCAAGAAGACAAACTCAGAAAACTTTCAGGCTTTAGATGTCAAACCCATCAGAATTTTTTTTTACACTTGATGTACTGTAAGCATGGAGATGATTAGTTAAAGACCCACTCTGGTTGTCTTATAATCTATTAAAAGTGTTCCCAGTGTTTTTTTTTAATGATGATCATACAATTTTAAGCCAAAATATAAAAACTGTGTTCCTTTCTAGGAAATATGTTTCTGTAGGGCAGCAGGAGTGTATTAGAAATGTGCCTCTGATTTGTGGACAAGAAAGCCCACCCTTCCCTCCACCCCCTGTTGGAGAGTGGAGCGGGGAGCTTGTAGCGCATTTTCAATGTCACAAATGCATTCTTTTTTGAGTGCTATTTTTATCATCTGCTCCCAATTCACAGCTTTTTAACTCAGAAATAGTTAATTTTCCTAATATATATCTTCAGTCATGAGAAAAATGTACAAGAATATGCTAAAAACACCAAAAAACCCAATTTTATATGGAGCTGATCTTTAAGGAAATCCTAATTGTTAGGATTGTTATAGAGCTGCCTTTTCAGAAGTTGTTAAATAATCAATTTCAATATAAATGAATAGAATTATTAGTAAAGAAATATTATTTATGGAATTATTCTACTGAATCTTCAAATAGTGACAGTTACTGCTTTAATGTTGTGCATTGTCATAGTATTCACTAAAAATATGAATCACAAGAATTGTGAGCAACTGTCATTGTAGCGTTATGTTGGTTTAGAAAAACAATGCAGTTCAGGTTATAAATTCTAAAATGACTACATTTAGACCATTAGGTAGGTTTATATGTGGTATTTGGCACTGAAAGCACTCTGCACTTTATGCTGCCTTCATCCATTTATTTTGACACCCGCTGATGCTGTGCTCCTTCCATAATTGAACGGTATTGTTTGGCACGTAGCTTTTTAGAGGCATTTAAGGGGGGTCTGCAGTAAAAATCTGACACGAAAATGGTTCCTCTCTTTATGTTGTCACAAAGATTCACACACAAGACAAGGATGACAAAGTGTAGAGATTTAGCAAACTTTATAGGTTTGTGGCAGCAGGGGTGTAAAATAAAATCCGTTACACTTTAAACTTTCTATAAGATTCATAGACAAAGATAAAGTCTTTATTTTCACTGATAAACATGACGTGCAATTTTACTGGTATTTTTCAAGGCAAGTTCAGCAGCTGTTTGGGGGAGGTTTTTGTGGAAAGTTAGTTTTTTTTGGTTTTTTTCAGTTTAAATGAAGACTGAAATCCCTTTTTGTTTATTATTGTGATTCCAGTGTTCTGCCAACATGATTTATTCGTCTTGAACTGGGTCAATCGATGTTAAAAAAGCAAGTGTCCAGCACTGATAATTAAAATGATCATTTAAAAGGGATTTGGAAAAAAGGTCAATGCCACTTAATTAGAAATAATACCATTTAAAGACTAGATAGACATCATTTATGAATGTGGTATTGATTGTTTTTTTTGTTTGTTTTTTATCATGAAGTTTTAAAAATAAGTTGTGATTTTGGTAGTAGTAGTTTTAGAGTCCAACAGTAGAATAGTGTTTGCTGCTCATGTAAAGACTGTTTAAAAAATAATTTGATTTATGTTTTAGCTTCTGTTATTGAATGAATATTTCTAGATAAATGTATACTCATTCACTCACAAGCGACATCAAAGGTTGTGCCATCTGGCTCCTTCATGACATGGTTTTGTCACACGGCAAACAGAAGTCTAGACAAACAGAATTGAGCACTTTTTGTGCCAATCAGTCGGTGATTTCCTGTTAAGCCATAGCTGCCCTTTAAATGTAATGATCTGTGATGCTTAATAATCCTAAAAGGAAAATTCCAACTCACACATTAGTGCAGCTCTGATGATAAAGCCTGCGCTTTCTTTCCAGTGATCCATCCAAATGGCACGTTGGTGATGTGGAACATTTGGGCAGGTTAATGTTTGCTCTCTCAACAAAGCAGATTAACTCCATTCCAAAGGTAAGCAGCACCCCGATCACCGCACGAGAAGTGTGTTTAACATTTGTAGGAACTCATATCCTACAGCCATTTCTGTTGAACAGACTGTACTGAATAAGGACATAGTGGAGCAGATCCTGGTGGGTCAGAAGAGTTGGAAGGAGAGCGAGGTTGGCAGAGTTTGTGTTGTCCAGTGTGTGGACCAGCATCACTACAGGCAACAGACTCAGAGCCTCATTCAGTGGATCGTCAAAGCGCGGAATCGTCAAGCAAAAAGTTCAGTACACTTCCAGTACTTTGTGGCTATTAACTTTATTTAAAAAGCACTTGTTAAACTCAGATGTATTTATTTTTTTCTATGTAGTGCCAACTCCAAGCTGTGCAGACATCAGAGGGACGTTTCCTTCTGCTTGGACATCTACTCAGCTCAGCCGGATGTCAGAGGAGGAGCTCAGCGAATGTGTGGAAGTCTTTGGTCAGGATTCATCCCTGAGCTCAGTGCAGCGGCGGTCACTGTGGATCAGACTGAGGCGGGTCAGCAAAACTCCTCCTACTAAAGATTATTTTCAGCCTCAAAGCCTCCACACACATTGTCTCCCCTGACACTAGTAGAACAGCTTGTTCTCCCTGATGGATTGTGCAGAGTGGGTCAGTCAGGAATAATAGGACCTCATCATCTCAGAGTTCCCCAGGGGCTGAGATGAGCTGGAGCAGCTCTGTTCGCCTTAGAGCACCTTGGCCTAAAAATGTTTAAAGTAAAAGAACAATTTGCTGATTTTCTAACACTACTTGTTGATCCATTTTTGTAAAAAGCATTGAATTTTTGCTTCTGACAGAAGAAGAACAGTGAGGCAAGTCTGCACTGCTGTTATGATGTGATTTGGAAGCAAATCTGTGGATGTCTCTTCATTAAATCCAGCTCTTCAGCCCTGTGAGGGAGCTGAGGACGGATCAGGTGCTGGCGCTGGGCTCATTGGTGACAGAGATGGGGGACAGAGAGCTGCAGGACAGCGGCCTCACTGACATGACTGTACTGACACATCTTGGCACACTGACAGACTGGAATCCTCGAAAGGTGAACTTTGCTTCCTGATTCTCCACCCTGATATTGAAACAGTCATGTCGGTTCCCGTGGTGTTCCCTTACATCGTTTGTTTCCGACTGGCTGCTCAGATGAGAGCGGTGGTTTTAAGTGTGATGCGAAAACGAAGGCTGAAAGTGGAGCAGTTAACAGACGTCGATCTAGCAACATTTGGCCATCTGATCTGTGGTCTTTACCCCTCAGAGATGAAAAGACTCAGCTCCTACAACCTCAGGTAAGTCTGTTTTTGAGATTTACAAGCATCCATTCAACAATGATACTTTTACAGCCCAGAGTAGCTAAATTATTAAACATTCTGCGAGAGAACATCACAAAAAAAAGAAACTTTTCCTAAAAACAGACATTTTATCTGCTTGGACAAATGAGGTACAATAAAGCATAAGTAAAAACCTGTCGTGAAAGCCACCTCTACTGCATTAAACAATGAATGTGTATGGAAAACCTGAAAACATGCCAACAAGCAGGTGGCTGATGAATGTTTCTTGGCTGGAGGAGGCTTTCTAAAACATTCTGCATGCCCCCAGGGGAGGATAAGGTCCTTAATCTTCTCACCTCTACCTGCAGTGTGGCTGTTATGTTCTTGCGGGAGATGTCCCTGCCATGCACGGAGCAGCAGTTGGAGGCGCTGACGAGCTGTTTGTCCAGACCAGAGGCCTTTGGTCCAATCAGTGCTTGGGGACCTGAGATATTCACTGAAATTGGGACATTGGCAGGTATGTCAGGGTACAATATCTCAGCGTGTGTGTAAACTTTTCTTTTTAATGTTCCCGAAGAGTGAGAATGGTGAAAATGCAGATTGACAGCTCTTGGATGGATAGGTGCAATTAAATGTATCCCAGAGGCTTTGAGGCTGTAGAAAAAGACAAGAATGTTTTTCTACCCTCTTGCTGTGATTCGTAATGAGAAACATTAATTACCTTGCTTCAGTGTTTGCCTCTGTTTTCAGCGGGATTGCCTGATATTGTGCTGTCAGCCCTCCTTCAGGAACAAGTGGAGGGAATCACCCCTGAAGCTATTGCTTTGATGTCTCCCAAAAAGATGGCAGTGAGTTCCATGTTAAGCTTGTTTGTTCAAATCAACCCCCAGTTTCAGAGAGAATGGATCACCTCTGTCGCCTACAGGAAGCAGTTTGGCCCAACTGTTCAGCTATGAAATAAATATCAAACACCTGAAGCTTAAGAAAAGAGAAAGAACATTCTTGGCGTTTAAGTTCTTACACCCTGATAAAGTGTTCTATTATTTATGTTAGTTTATTTTTGGTTGGTTTCATTCTCAAATTGGAATTTTTTTGTTTAAATAGTGAAACCATCTTTGCAAAAGAACTACATTTATTAAAAAAAAAATAATCTCAAACATCTGCAAACTCTTTTTAAAAATCTTAAACTGCCTTAAAAAGTTGTGGAGGATGTACCCCACCTTCGTCTAACAGTAAGGCGGTCCTTGTGACCCCAAAAGGGATTCAGTGGGTTCAGAAAATGGTTGGAAGCGTGAAAGTAATTTTAAAAATTTTAAGAAAACAAACAAAAAACTGTTCTTTCATATGACATTTTAAAGCCACAAAAATCTCTGCCAACAGCTTGTTACAAAAACTGCAGAGACTCAGGTCTCCGAAATGAGGAGATTCCCCATCTGGTTATTTACAAAGTCTCTCTCATTACCAACTATTTGGCAGCATATGAAGTCACGACAGATTTCATTAAGACATATTATAGAAGCTGACAAGATGACAAAAAGGCTTTCTACTATACAAACTAAAGAAATAAAGCACTTAGTGCTCTTTAAGGAATGAATAACCTGTGGATTTTGAAAATGAATAGATCAGCATCAAGTGCAAAACTGAGGAAGATGGAAAAAAAAATTCTGCTTTGAGCAAAGATTTGATTCATGAACCAAAATACTTTAAAGATCAACACAATGGATAAAAAGGAAGCAGATAATTGAGAGATTTGTGAAGTGTTACAATCTGTGAGTTTTATAAGGAGGATGTATTTGAAGGTGTTTTTATTCTATGTCTCCTGATGTGACAAATCAGGCTGCCGCCGTGTACAAATTGTGGCCTATTATTTTCTAACTTTTCAACGTATAATTGAGGAAGCTGCAGGGTGTTTTCTGTGAAAAATAAAAACAGGAAAGCTGCATAACTTCACGTGGGGGTGTGTTTCTGGCAGGTGGTGTTCAGCGCCGTCCAGTTGTCGTGGCTGAGTGTGGAGCAGGCGTGGGCTGTCACACAGGAACAGTGGGCGGAGCTGGACACTGAACAGAGACACGCTCTCACACTTGCACGCTACGAGGGCGATGTCTTACTTGAGCTCCGAGGTGTGTGGAGAAAATGCACAAATCTTTTTTTTAATATATATTACATGCCTCTATGCATCACTTATGGTGATACTTGTTTCTGCAGAGGCATAAATAAAAATTCACTCCTCTTTTGCAGGGAGAAACCTGGCTCCTGGACCCCTGAACACTTTACACTCACTGGCTCTGTGCTTTTTGTTACGGCAACTTGTTTAAAATGCTGGAAAATGGTGTGACTTCTCTTGATATGTTATTTGTACTTAAAATAAATATTTTGAACTCTTCTGCTTCTCTGTGAATGGGCTGCTGATTTATGGCGCTCTGGTTGGGGCTCTGCTGCTCATGCTTCCCTTTTATGAGTGCTATTAGCTTGGCAGAATACAAATCAGCATGCGTTTCTGCAACCTTCTTTCCTTTTTAGAACCACATCAAGAGAAGGTTGGTGCTTATCTGACAAGAGAATAAGGTTTCCTGTCATTTAACTATAAGATATTGATGCATAATTACACTACTGCCAAACCGTAATATAAGGACCAATAAAAAAAGCTGCAAATGCTAATTAATAAATAATGTTGCCTCAGTAATCTGACCACAGTGAACTCTTTCCTTAATAGCACTTAGTTTGCTAATTTATTCTGTAGACATTCTTCAGCTAAGTAAGGATATGAAGTGTGTTCCTCAACATTTATAGCAGGCAACAGTACAATGCCTTTAATGCTTTCTATATGGAACAGAAATATACATGCTCTGGCATACCAATAATATATGATCCATTTAAGTGGGATTAATCAAAATAAAAAGGTTGATTTATAAAATATAAAAATGACTGGAGACACTGAATTGTTACCTCTCATCTGGTTTCCTGTTTGTTCTCTTGCAGCAGCATTGGTAACAAATTGGCTGACTGTTGATTGGCTCATCCATGCAGCAGCTGGCATTTCCCACTGAGTGCATCTCTAATTTTTATGACATTGCTGAGCTGGGTGTCACGATTTGTAACTTTAAGCAGCAAAACAGCCAACAATCCATGAAATACACTTTTAATTGTATAAAAAAGTTGAAACCTCAAACAAGTGAGAGGGGGGAAAAATTTAAATGAGCGCCAAAAACAGTAAAGTGAGTGGCCCTGTAAAGTATATTACGTGTTTTAGTGAATAAAGAAAATACATTATTATCAATAAACTAATGAGTAAACCTGAAACCTCCAACTTTGTTGCTATTCCTAAGTGAGAAATTCTCTGCTGAGCTTGAATCAGCTGTAAAAAGCTCTAACATTGTGAGGAATTTTGCAGCTCCTCCTGTGATCAGTCTACACGAGAGATGAAAGGTAATTAGTAAATGAAATTAATTATTTAGTTGCAACACGGGTGGCCTTGTTGTAGAGAATTACACACACTAGGGGTCAGGGCTGGCAACATGGACAAATTTAATGGAATGATAGAAAAACTATAAAATATGCAAAAAGAGAATTTAGATGGCAGATGGCATCCATACCATAACCAGCAGGTGACACCAAATGACGAGGAGTACCTGGATGCACTAGCGTTTTTCTACTATTATCATTAGCAGTAATCAGATCCTCTTAAAGAAATCTGCAAAATAGAAAATGTTCTTTTCTGTAGCTACACACACTCTTGTTTGTTCTAAAAGAAATTACCACCAGGAGCGGACGGGTGTATTCGCCATTCTACACTCACATTCCACATTTTACAACACCGCACTGCGTCCCTCGACGATCATATTGTTGCTTATGGGGCATGTTTGCCACTTAATGCTCCACTCTACTTCCCGTTTTCCTTCACTTTTTGTTTGTCTTTACAGACACGTATTCGATTTTCAGGAGATCACAGTCCCATTTCAACAGAACATTGAGCGGGTCATGTTGAATAAGTATTTGGGGATACTTTTTGACCCCTTTTTCGGTGAACCTTACTTATGAACTCATTTTGGATGAGGGTTGGTTCATGTTTTAAGGCGGCTGCAAGTCCAAAACCATTATCGGAACAGAGTCTGTGGGGTAACCACATGGTGTTGGCATTCATCTTTGAAACTCAGATCAAAGACTAACAGTTTACCTAAAAGGGCTCGGAGAATGATGGGTGTGCTCTCTTTATTCTGCGGGACATGTCTGAAGATAGTGTTATCAAACTGGGTCAAGTGATAGCAAATGATATCCAAACATATACTGTCTCGCCACTTTGATTTAATGCCTTCCAGAAGAGGGTGCAGAATACCACAATGTAAACTTAACCGACTCCACTCTACACATAATATATGGCCCTTGTGTGGCTTCAGGCCAATTTTCACCAGGACAGAAGAACCCCTCCATGGTCTTTAATATTTTAAGATGGTCATCTTCACCAAACCTACATCTTGAGTGGTCAGTGTCCATGTTCCTGCTCCTGCCAACAAGATAATTTACAGTGGAAAAGTTCTGATTATGTCCTGTAAGCTTCCCTTGACTGACTGGTCTAGAGCTCCATGTCGGTTTATGTAGCAATGCATTCATCAATTTCCTAATAACGAGGTATAAAAGTGTAACATACATTAAAAGTTCATAAAACAGTATAAAAGTATTAAAAAAAGCCTTCAGTTAGTATAAAAACAGTCAAACCACATGATAGGAAAGGAAAAATGTAACAATAAATTGGCTTTTATGTCTATTTGGGACAAAGCAAAAGTAGTATTCTTATAGATTTATTATTTATATTGTAACCTATGAATACTTTAGCTCATTAAAGAAGAATGCATGTTGTTGTTCACCTTTTGGCCTATCCCATCAGGGGTCACCACAGCGAATCAACTTTCACTGGGCTGCACATTTGGTTTGGCAGAGAGTTTTACAGCCTTCTTGTCACAACCCTATGTTTTATCCGGGCTGGGGACTGGCACAGGGAGACACAGACTCAGGCAGGATCAGGAATATATGGAAATGTGGGGTTTATTTTTTATATTGGCTTTTAAATAATGTGCACATGTGCATTGTCTCTCCTTGTCCATGTATTTCAATGTGGTTCCCCAATGGAAAATCTGTGTAAATTATGTATTTGCATGCATGTCTTTTTACTGCCCAGCTCAGATTTATTAATCTGGGGGAAATAAAGGTTTCCTATTACTACATCGTTTGCCATTTTGAGCACCGATTATTAATTTGATGATGCTATAAGCATTTTGTCTGAATTCTATTTAGCTGAATCACATTCTTTTGTCTGTAATTATTGTCGATGAGCTTTTCCGGGGATAAAATTGATTTTCTATTAAAATAAATCTTTATTCCAGGGTGGGGTCTCCTCCCTGAGGTGTGTCTAATAAGCTCACACACTGTTTTCTCTCCCATATTTATTCTATTTTCTATAATAAATGCATCCCTTAGTGTCGGTTGAACGGTGCTGTTATGTTCGTGACCAGCAGGTGGCGGTATAGCGCCTTGGCTCGCCGTGCGCTGCTGTTAACGTCTCCACTTTGTCCGCGGCAGTGACGTATTTCCTGGGGCTTGTACTCAGCGGTACAGCGGAGGGTTATCATGAGTGTTTCCAGCCAGAAATCCTCCGTTATTAATTCTTTTGTCGCTTCGCCGTGTCGCGGTTGTTTCTAACACCGTGGTGAGGGAAGACCACCGGCCCTGCTCGCTCAGGATGTAAAAAGAACCGGGGAAGTTGAGCCTTTGGTAAGTTTCCCGTCCGCTTTAGCTTGTATGCTGACTTGTTTGGATTTCCCAGTTTTCCCCAAACCGTCTTCTCTTGCGCTGCTTCTGACACGAGATTAGGAGGGTTTGTTGTGAATAGTTGGGTTTTTTCGGACAGCGTAAACACTCTTCCTCATCGTGGAGGCGGTTGTGCTTTCTGAGGTTGTTCCTCTGGAGTGGAGTAAAGCCGCTGTTTCTACTGAAAAATGCGTGATAGAGATAGACAGACAGGACGAGGGAAGCTATGGCATTACCGTCGGGGGTGGATAAAAGGAAAAGGGGAGGCACCTCGCAGAAAGGAGCAGGCAGGTCACACACGGCGTCAAGTTGGCGTTCGTAACGTCGCCGTACACTTCCAGACATATTAGTCAGGCGGAGGAGTCGTCAGCAGCAGCCGCAGCTCCCGGCTACATTACCGCTACGTGGTGTTGTCACGCACCGAGCGAGGTGAGTCCAACAACTACCTTCTCAGCGACAGCACCGCCATCAGCTGAGAACTTTAATCTGTGACTTAAGCTCGTAAACACCGACGTGCTCGGCGTGTGTCCGGTTCCTTCAGTCGTTCGTCGTAGCTTTTCTACACTTTTCTCTCCCGAAACCACATGGAAATTATCTGGGTTTGACTGCCAAATATCAGGAGTGACTTCTGTTTGTAAACTTTTTTGTCTTTATTCTGGAATGCACAAAAAGTAATTACAATGCATTTTATTGTAGTTTATGTTCTTTATTTTTCAAAAAGTGTTTTATAGTCAAACTGCACTGACTATCATAAGGAAATGGAGCTTCTGCTTCCTTATCCTTCCTTATCCTTGATAATACACGAGAGACCTATATTAGATTTTAAAACTGTTGTTCTTTTGTTTTATTCAATTTTGATAATGAAGTTGTTCCAAACTGTTTTTACGTTGATCTAATGTCAACAAAAAAACAAGAGGTTAAATAAAATGTAAAAAAATGAATAAAACAATAGATTTTATTTTACTTGTGATAATTTGTTTAGTAAAAGATGATCTTTAAGTTAATTTTGTTTTTAGAATAAAAACATTTATTTTAAACATTACTTGTTCTTTAAATAGCTACAAACCTTTAGGATCCATTCCCATAAAAAATGTGTTTTTAGGTGTTTTTAACATGTTCTTTTTATCATGATGGAGAACATGTATAAAAATAAATTTAAGCATAATCTGTTTTCAAGTATTCAAATTGTTGAATGCCATTGAAAAACGCTTGTAGCTATGACTTAAAAGCAACAATGGCAACCTGCAAGCCTCCTGCTCCGCTTCATTCCGATGCATCCACTTGCAGACAAAAAGATTCATCTACATCTTTGTTTTTCTCGTCTGAGCTGGCATCTGGATTAAAGCTGTACGGCTGGATAGCTTCAATATTTCTCTCAATTTTTGCTGCACCGGTAGGGTGTAGTGTGAGGGGATGTAAGCTAGCAGGATAGTGTGTGAACAAAGGGATGATGGGTAGTTCCGCCCACAACTCGGAGTCAAATTTCTGATGAACTCCTGCCGCTCTGCAGAAACTTTGACTTAGAAAATGATACAGGTTTTTTTTTTTTAATTTTGGCTAAAAATGACATAATCATCATTAAAAGATCACTGGGAACGCTTTTACAGTAGATTGAAAGATGATCGGAATAGTACCTTAAACCCTGCTTGTTTCTAAAAGGCAACAATATAAATATTTTAAGTATAATCCTAAATTATTGGACATTTCTGTAGCAGGACTATGTTAATAAGAATGATGTTATTCGCATGTATTTACGGGTGACCAGCACAAAAACGGATAGAAATTCAAGTGTGGCCAAGATGCACATTTCTGCATTGCCTGCACGCATTTTAATTGTGTCCAAGGCTAAATGTTCTTGTTGGTTGCACAAATTAACCCAACCTTAACCTTCCTCCAGGGCCGTGCGGCTAAAAAAAAAAAAAAGAGTTCAGTACTTAGAAAATTACATGCGACTAGTCACTTTCTTATAATAAAAATGAAACATTTTACATGGGAAACCATTTAAACGTGGAAGCAGAATTTCAGAGAAAAATTCAAAATCTTCTTTGTAATTGCAAGTAAAATGTATTTTTAGCTTCTTTTTTTTGCAGTTGTATCAAATTTAAATAAAGTTCCTTGTTTTCTTTTATTTCACCTTAGTTGCCCTTCTTTTACTTTGTTGTGATATATAAACTTAAAAACAGAGGTCCCAGAGCTCTCAGTGTGCCACATATGACAATGAAAAATCTGATCTGAGGGTAGCTTTATCAAGGTCCAATTAAGAACCACAGTTTGCCAGTAAAAATGAATGGTGCTGTTGTATTTCTGTGAAATGTCACGGCTCTTGCTGCGAAAGTTTCACATCCTCTGCAGGCTCGTTTCAGCATAAACAAGGATTCAGTTTGCCCACCTGCTTTATTAAACTGCTTTTTTGGAATTCATTTGAATTTTGCGTCGTCAAGCTATTGCTAAAGTGCCTCTTATTCCCATTTTAGCTGTTTTGTTTTGCACAAAGAGTGTTAGAAGAAATCAGTTTAAAACACTTTCTAATCTAAAACTCTTTAACATAAATTTTTGTTATAGATGTTAAGATTAGAATTCATTTATCCATATTCACAAAATGTTCTGTATTAGTGTGCAGATAAGAGCAGATTTTTGCATCTTGCTTGTAAGTAAGTGAGCTTGACAAGTGCGCTTAACGCAATAAATTACTGTCAAAATCCTATTTAGTCATGTTGACTGAAAGGAAGTAAAACAGGGAGGTTTGTCGTCAGATATGCCTTCTTGTGAAATTAATGGTTGGCTTATGATGTCAGAGCATTTCTCTTCCTGATCTGTCACAAGGAAATGAAAAATACTCCCATTTTAGTATCACCCACTTGGAACTCGATCAATAGAACAGCACTTATCTTGTAATATTTACCTGAACCAACTTATGTAAGCCCAATAAAGTTCACGGTTTACTCGTAAATGAACTAAATAATGTCTTTATTTCTGTTTCATCCTTCAGCTATATGCATAGAGCTTATCATCCTGAATACACTCGAGAGCCTTTAACCTTAAAAAATTAAGGAAATGTGTGTCACACTGTAAGTACTCGTGCCAAATATAACTCTTAAGAAAGATCTCGTGAACTAAATATGAAAAAGTCAGTTTTTACTTGGTAGTAATATGTGGTAAAATGGTACTTGGTAAAATTATTGTGATTTATGTGTTTTATTTTATAATTTCCAACAATGTTTCTTTAAAGCTGCTGTTATCTTATTGTTTTATGATTGTTGACTAATTATGTTGTCTGGTATTTTTTTTTTCTGACACAACAATCTTTCTGCCCAGTCTGACATATGGTTTCATTTACTTTCCTAACACCAAAGACCATGTGCAGACTGGTTGGCTTACTGTCTGTCTGGTAAAGTAGAAGATAGTGGGGCGTTTTGTATTCTGTGGTGTGCGGTTTTCGTGCTGACGTTGAAGAAACTGACTGGTTTGACACCCATAAGACGTCACAAAGCATCTGTACTTAAAAGTCAACCTTTGTATCAAAGTTAAACAAAGCCTCTGGAACATTTTCACTCCGTTTACAAAAATAGACGACGGAGTTGAGTAAGTTTTACAAATGGAATATTCTCGATCTTCCTATGCTTTTGTGTTTTTTTTTTTTCTTTCATTACTGTGTGTTTCCGTCTTTTCCTTAAATATCTGTAATTTCCGTTTGCTATAAATTGGGACCTGATAAAGACTGACAGACCGTTGTTTGTGGTGTGGGAGTTAACCTGACTTTTGAAATATCTCCAAATGCGGACCGTGTCAACATGGCAAAAGTCAACCTCTAATTGATGCAGCCCGGTGCCCACAAGGATTGTTTTTTCCCGAGCAAAAGCCGACTTCTGTTTGTTTATGTCGTAGGATGAGCTGAGCAGGAACAGCAAACAAGTGTTTTTGATGTGAACAAACACTCCGTTTTCTGTTCTGCGTGGTTGAAAGTGCCAGGGCTCGTTTTCTGTGCTGTTGTTTTCCTTGTGAAGGTATTTGAGATGAATGTCGACAGCTGAGATGCCTTGCATGGATTAGCAGTTTGTCATCCAAGATCACAGCCTGGCTGACCTGTTTTGTTGCTTGATGCTTCTTCCAGTTACCTGTAGCATCACAAATCAGCCAAACTCCTTTTCGACAGAAACGTCTGTATTATTCTGTCATTTTGCTTTGGAAACTATTCAGGATAGATTTAGAACATCTGTTTGACTTGTACATTGATACTGCTCATTTCAAGTAAATTGAATTTCTTTGAATAGGAACTGAACAAACAGGGTTGCTCTTATACCAACATTGCAACATTTTGCACAGCTTTTGCAACAGAATGTGATTAATTATTAAAACATAAACAGGATTGCTAAAGTAAATGGAAATCAGTATATGTGTTTGGTTTGTTATCCGTCTAAAATTAGGTATTCTGTTGTAACATTATGCTTTGGGATTACAGCTGATGTTGCAACCTAGAAGTGGAAATGGGTATTTTTTTTAATTACATCCTTGATTGATCTGATTAAAAGATTGTATAGTAAAATATTTATTCTTTACTTATTCTCATTATTCTAACCTACTACAGGACAAAAAGTTCTCAATTTGCTTCAATAGTCATAAAAAAAATCACAAGTGGTTCTAATAAATGGTCATTTCAGCTCAAATCTAAAATTAAATAAAAATGTTGCTCTTTTTTGTTAGATTCTCAATGAAATGACATTTATAGAAGCTTTAAATGTGAAGTTAAACATACTCAAATTCTCTTTTTGAAGGATTAACCGTTTTAGATAAGGAAAGGATGTCTGGCTAAAACTGAAATTATGACATTTTGTTTTTGTTGCTCTGATCATTTTATTAATATTCACAGTCCTTTTTTAAAAGTTTCTACCCTTTAAAAAAAATCATTTCTACTTTATCTCAGATAATTGAATAAAGTAGGAAGCACAAAATAAAAGTACAATATTCTACACTTTAGTCTCACAGTAGACACGGCACTTTGGATAATTGTGTCCACAGACACTCGAGCGCTCTGGGTCAGAACAAAAGCTTAGAGGCAAAAATGTGTCAACAAACAATTAAACACGCAAAGTGGTAGGTGCTGGAACAATGTGGCTTCCAAAGCTAAATGTGATGAACTTCAGCATCTCCATCCATGTAATTGTGTTGAGATGTGGGCTTGTGGAGTGGGTGCTAAAACACATTTTCAAGAATATAATAATCATAGTGTCAGAGCGTTTGTTCAGCATATTTATATGCTCTGTCCTTGGCTATAGAAGAAGCCTTGGCGACTTGTTGCCTCAGGGACTTTGCAGTCAACTTTTAAAAGGTTATTATTTTTTTCCGCCTGTACCAACTCTGTCATCTACCAGCACCCAGGGTGTGGTCTGCCTTTCTAACCACACGTCTTCACCTCTGCTGCCGACTCAGGATGGCTAAGCATTTTCTATTTTGTAAGCTTCATAAACTGGATCCTCCTAAACCACCAGATCTGGTGCTGTGCGTCAGACCAGAGCGCCAGGCTATACCCCGATGTCCCACTTACTTCTTCCTGATGGATTATAAACCGTCTTTATTTTGTTACTCAGCACCTGACATACCTGCTGTGTGAAGAGATTAGCTGTCCACAATTTCGTATAAATACAACAGTTTTATAGTGCTGGTTTATCTTCAATGGAACACGCAGTAACTTTAAGTCTTAAGAAGAGTAAAAATGTTTCTTATCTCCCTGGTTTATTATTTCATTAAAGACCAAAGAAATTCTAGGACTGCAATCACCTGTACTTTTAAAGCTCTTTGTGTTTTGTTGGTTTTAAAAACAAATGTTCTCTCTCCTTTTGTGTTCTTCCAGGTGAGCTGCGACTCTCCCTCTTTGTCTCACTGTGCACCTGCATGTACTGTGAGCAGTCCCGACCTGTCGGAGAGGTGCTGTGCTCGGTCACTGTGCTGCACTGCAGGAACCCATGGCTTCAGGCCCTCCGTCTCCCCTCTTAGGCTTCAGGCTCAGGCTGTTAGAGTTTGTAATTGGGGCTGTGCTGCTGATGCTGGTGTCCGGGATTGGGCCAACATCTTGTCAGAAGATATACACCAACACATGGGCTGTTCACATACCTGGAGGTCAGGAGGAAGCAGATCGAGTTGCCGAAAAACATGGCTTCATCAATAACGGACATGTAAGTGTCTTTTTTAGCTCTTGTTTCTGATGTGACAGCTGTGGTGGAGAAACACAGATCAGGCAAAAGCAAAATAGGGCCCTATCTTTGTTTGAATTTCTAAGACAGAATATATTTAGGTTTTACTCAGGCCCTCAGATCAAACCTTTCTATTCTCTGTTCTATATGGTGTGTGAAAGTACAACAAGATAATACTTTTGTGCCAGGAATCTCCTGCAATGTGAATGCTTTCACAGGTGTGCCCGTCAGATTTTGTTGCCTGCTAAAAGCAGGTTTTTCTTCTAAGGCCTGCAAGTTATAAGAAGTTTTTGTTTTCCTGAGTTGCATACTTTTGTGTTTTTGTTTAAGAATGCTTTGGTGAACCTGTTAAGGTGTTTGGGCTAAACGAAGACCTGTGCTAACTTTTAGTTGTAGGTCAAGTTCGGAAAAAATGTTTGCGTAACTTGTCTACAATTTGGAAAACATTGGTACCGAAAACAAAAATAAGCATAAAAGGAGGTTTTGGTTTTGTGCATAGTTGGATTTGAGGAAGAAACATGCTGGAAATCTGCTTTTTTCCCCTGAAACTTCCTTGTTTAGGTTAAGAAAGCTTTGGCAGTAGTTTTTCCAGTTGAGCGGAGTATGCAGTAATCATTTCTTTTGTTCTTCAGTGACGTCTTCCGCTTTTCTAACATCCTGTTTGACTTGAATTAAAGCTGATCTGCCAATTCATCCTTTCACATCCTTTGCTCCTTCTATGGAGATACTAAAAATAGGTGGGAGTGGGGGTGGTTAGCCTTTAGCTTTGCAGTTGAAGAACTTATTGATTATTCTAATATCAAAAGTACTGTAATGCCTTTTGTGACCCCTTTTACTGTCATTACATCCACAATCAAAGAAATACTTATGAACCATCATCACTAAATGGCTAGTCGTTCTGGATTGGCAAGAAAATGTTTGAAATTTTGTACTTGCTGCTTTATTTACTGAGTGCTAAAAGCTACTTTCACATGAACCCTTAAACACTGGAGCTTTTTATTGTTAGCATGAGTGCCACTTTTCTCCTTCAGAATCTACTGGAATTATGTTAATCGTATTAACGGTTGAAAAGTTACAGTATGTTAAAGATTTTTTGTTTAAATGTCACTGGCGACACCTCGGGTGTTAAAAGGTTAAACCTCAATGACACCCCCCCCAGTAAACAGAAAACTTTTAGTTTTCTTGCTGGTTTTTCCAGGAAACATTCCTCTGCTCTGCATGCAAGGTTTTACTGGTCTTCACTCGGAGTGTACTCTGAATCACCGTGTGTGGAGGCTGCCTAATCCTGCATAGTTACTCTTAAGTCCTCTAACTATATATCTGGACGATGAGGAATTCAGAAAAGGACAATTACACCCATGTGCTCTCACAAGTGCACCTCAGAGAGAAAACTGCAGTGTTGTTTCCTCTGCCTCAGCAACTTTTTTGAAAAATATTTTTGTACTTTGCTGGAGAGAATGTAAAGTATAATGAATTACCAAGGCCAGAATGATGAGCTGGTCTTGACACCGCATGGAGGACATGGGTGGGGGGGCTCAGCACATGTTGCTTGTCTACCAAAGCAGCTCATGTAAATTACCTTAGAGGATGCAAAGGAAACTCTTGAGATCTACAAGGCCAAAGTAATGAAAACAGGTGTTTTTTTTTTCCCTCAAGGCTATAATCCTGTTGGTCATCACAGTACATCGGTTGTATCATTATATGATGTAAAAGCTGTTCATTTTGGAGCTATTTCCCATTTGGCACAGTTGGCTTAAAGAGCTTTTGCACAGATTGGAAGTTGATTCGTTTCCCTTGTTAGTTGCAGCTGGAGTCAGATTTCTTTTTTCAGAGGCTTGCAATTAATTTCATAAGAAATATCAAGTAATTCAAATGAAAATGGAGGGATTTTTTTCTTGTGGATGAGTGTTAAGTCACACTCTGAATCCCTGAAAATTAGAGGGAGGGAAAAGGAGGTGACTCATTAAGGGTTCAGATTGCCTGCCAGCGCTTAGGCTTTAAAAACTTTTTTTGATAAATTACAACTTCTAACAACACAGTTTGAACTATATTAAATGTCCAATATTTTTTTTATTTAAACATGACTCAGTGTGATATAAATCAAATGAATGAAAGTGGTGCAGAGGTAGAGCAATTTCTTGGAAGGTCTGCAGGTTCAGTTCCTGCTTTGCCTGTGTTGAAGTGTCCTTGGGCAAGACACTGAACCCCACTTTGACCTCTATGGTAACAGGGTGGCGCAATGTATTGCAGTGGAATCACTATCAATGGGTTGATATAACTAGCTCAATTTTGCTAGAAAATTGCTTTTACTTGTAAATGATATTTACTTTTTTTTGTTGATTTTAAAAATGTTAAATTAATTCGTTCAAACAAATGAAGAAAAGTGTTAGTCTTCCTATTGCTGGAGTGGTGTTTTACTGTCTTTAAGAAAATGTATAAAACAATATGCCACAGTCAATAGATGCTCAACTGAAATAAATGTTGACCTGAACAGTATGGTATCAGACATTTTTTTGGTCACTGGTGTGACAGACAAAAACAAGTGTCAGTTGCACTTAGGAAAAAAAAACACACTGGCAGTATGTGACTAATGTAAGTTTAGCTGTCATTTGAATGTCCCAGCAGTTGACTGAAATGAAAAATCCTGCTGGTTTTGTTTGCAGTAAATGCTGGCTGCTTTTTGGTAGAGCTGCAATCACTGCCAACTCTACACTGTCATTAATAATCTTATGAATAAATGGAGTTGGACAATTACGTATATTATATTTACATTAAGACTCGTACATTTACCCTCTGTTTATTAACTTTGAAAGATGAGCGTTAGCCACAAGACTAAGATGCAGTAATGGTTTGTGCAGCTCACTGTATTCAGTGATTGAAATGAGGCTATGATTTTAAAAATGGAAACAAACAAATCTGGTGAGGCTTTTTGCCAGTAGCTGCTGGGATTTGACTCATGTCATGTGTGTGATCATCTGACATGAGGTGTTTTGATGTTGTTTGTGTGGCTCATTGTTTAACATCAAGCATAATCACAAGAAAAGGTTTTTGGAACTAGAAATGCTTTTTTTCTCTCTCTTTATGAATTTTCTTTGCATTGTGAGATTTATGCAATCATTACATGTTTTTTATCTTCTTTCTTTGAGATTTACAAAGCATGCAAACATCAAAGTTACTGCAAATTAACATACATAAAAACAAAGTCTAAATTGAACCATATAGTTTGATTGCACTTTAGACTAAACTAGTTGAAAGGTTAATTTTCCTGCTTTTTTGCATTATACAACACTTTATGTCTGAATTACTATAGTTTATTTTTTCCTTGTCTTTCTGCCATATTGGCAGGTAAATAGTAGTTGCGAGTTTATGTGTGTAATTGTTTACTAAATAGTTTCAGAATAATAAAATAGTAATAAAATACGGATCAGTCACCTGATTGTAAATTAACATGGAACTCTAAGGCACGCATTATTACTTCTAAAACTCGCTGAAGACATAATCACTTTATTGCAAGCTCACTAATTTGATAAACTTGGCATGAACTGTTTGTTGTGTGAATACTGTTTGTTTATGATGTGATTCATAGTGCCCCTTTTTATTTTGTTTATTCCATGTTTATGGTTGACCTGCCATCATGATGACACAATAATTACTCGTGTCGGGGAAGCAAAACTTTCTGCTGCACACAATTTTACTCTACTTGACACTGTTCCCTTTTGACTTTATTTACATGAGCCTGTATTCCTGTTGGCTGGTTAATAACTGTATGTCACATCAGCTGCATTTGGAGGAAAACATCCCAATTTTCTGCTAGAAAATTTTCTCTTGAGCTATTTTTTGGTACAAGATTGGTCATCTTAAAATTTTTTTTGAGTATGTTGACTCGAATACCAGCTGTTAAAAATGTTCTTCAAGCACAGTAAAAAATGTCTTACAAAAACTATTTTTTTAAAAAATCTGTTACCAGGTTTGCTTTGATGAAGAAATCAATACTTTTTCTGTTTTTGCACCAAGTTCAGCTATTGGAATAAACTGCCTTGCTAGACTAAACTTTGCATAGACCTGCACTCAATAAAACTGGACTGGTTGTTGGTTCCTTGGTGTGAGAGAAACTCTGAAACCATGATTAAAGCAAAGCAGTGAAATGTGGTCTTTGAAGATACTTTGGGGGGGGAAGTGTTAAAGAAAAAATACATTTTTCATTGGGGAAAAAAGCTGACTTGCTGAATAGCAAATTAACACCAACAGCCTTTTTGCATGTGCAAAAAGTTTGTATAAAAAAGTCTTGTAGTAGCCTACAGTTGGAGTTTTTGTTGCTGTGTCTCTCCCAACTGAACCTTTTAAGAAATTGTTTTCAGATTGGACAGTGTGTATTTGTATTTTGAGTGAAAAGGGGTTAATTGATGAGCTCTAACTTGAACGGATGCTTGACATTGATGCAATGCCATTTTGGAATAATGCTACATAGTAGGATGTAATGTATAAGCTAATATATAAAATATATTTTATTTAATCAGTGTAATTGCTATTAAAACTACCTGCAAATCCATCTACTTAAGTTTTTTTCCGTTGTTCATGTATCTGTTTTTCTTATTTTGCAAAAGGCACATTTTTTTTTTTTTTAGTGAAGATGATTTTATGTAACATTTTTTTTACTGTGGAACAGAACAACTATGCATTTGCTTTGTGGAGAGTTGAACCCCTTTTTAAATTAAAAAAACATCAGAATTGACATTATTTTAGTTACTGTTAGACAGGAGAAAATATAGCAAATATTTTTACTGTGATGGGGGAGTGTTGTATAATGACTGCTGAAAACAGCATTATTCGAAAGATGTGGTTTTTTTTCTCCTTGACTTTTTACAGAATGTGAATCAGGTGCTCATTGGAAGAAAGCAACACAAACAACACCACAGAGATGTAGTTATGATGTCAGTGTTGAAAATTCAAATTAAATCTCTTTTTTTATTACAGAAGCGTTCAATTTGTTTTTCTTAGCAAAAAAGATTTTATTTTCAAAGCAAAGATGTATTCCTGAGTAGCCTGAGTAGTGACGTTTGCTGGAAAAAAAAACTCAAGATGAACTATGGAAAGGCTAATGTATTTAAGGCCTTTTCTTGTAAAAGAGAATTGATCATCATTCTGTGCTATATGTTTCCAACATAGCCCGTTTCTTCTTCCTCGGTTTTTGAAGATTAGTACAATTCTTTTTTACAAGATTAAAGTAGGAGCCGAGGAGATGGATCCCATGTGAACCTACAAAGTACATGGGATGCCTTTATCGTTGTCTCATGACCCAGCACTGGCCTTAGGGGTAGTCACTGTTACAATTTTGTAACCCACTCAGAACCGTTCACTGTAAAAAAAAATGTATAATTCTTATATTTTTTTGCATTCTTTTGCTTTTGCTTTTCCTTTTTTCTTTTTGCTTTCTTGTTTCAAGAATGTCTGGTTTCTGTCATGTTCTGTCATTTAGTGGATTTATCTAATTTGGTATATTTACCAGCACTTACAATTTCATATTTTTACACATATAATTGTTTTTTTTAAATCAGTTTTGCCTTTGTAAAAATATTTTAAAATTGTAAAAAATATAAACTTTTTGATTATACATAAGCTGAAAAACTCAAACGATAGTCTATCAATGCAGCTCATCTCCAATTATCTACTGTAGATAATTTACACATATTAAATTAGAGAATTTTACCTGGGTGTCCTTCAAATTTTATTTTGGTTACATTTTATATTTATTATTAAGTTTTATTTTTAAATAGGTTCTATATTTATGCCTTTAACTTCTCTTTTTTTAATAGTATGCCCTAAAATTCATTGAATCTCTTTAAAAGCTGTACCTATTTATATTGATCAGAGATTATTTATTGGAGGACATGAAGTCTCCATGAAGAGAGGTCTGAACCTACCTTTCCATTTCTTCTTATTGGGGACCTGTGGTAGGGGAGCCCACAATACAGCTCTGTTGGCCAAACTGAGATTCAGCACTAGAAATAGACCCTCCGAACAAGCAGTCTTTGTGCCGAACTAAAAGGCATATAATCTGAATTGATAGGAACTTGGGCTGACACTCGTTTTGCTGTGGTGTGGTCTCTCAGAAAAACAGGAGGTCCAGAGAAATGCCCTCATTTTGTTGTCGATTCACAAGTGCCTGAACTCACATGAATGTGACTTTTACAAAACCTGTTGAAACCTACAACCAGTAAAGTGTATATACATGAGCTAAGATGTTCATTTATTTGTAAAAATAAATGTGTAAAAATACTTAAGCTAGTGTAATTTACAGGTTTGCAATGCAAAATTCTTGCATTCCAGTTTTTAAAAATGTTTTTTTTTCTTTCCAGAAGCTGCTCTTTGGGTTCTCCTAATAAATGCAGATGTATGCCACAGAAAACACATGCACATGAAAAATTAAAAGCGCTTTTCACTAATTATTCTAGAAAATGGTTTTATACTTGCAAAGATAAAGGTTTAATAATTTGGTAATTTTTCTTTCACTTTGATGCAAAATAAAAGGGAAATTGTTAACCATTCAGATCTTACCCATTTAAAGTGTATTTATAGGATGGGAACATGTAATTAATAGCTGGCCTTTGGTGGAAAACACTGAAAAAAATCTTAAGGTGATGAATTCCTTGTCACTACATCAAATTATTTTTTTTCCAACTGTAACTAATTTGTCTCAATTTGCTCTTTTCATATTTTCTTAGTGATGATACAAACAGGACGGGGGGACATCAGATATTTTCAAGCATTACAAAGCCTGTCTAGGAGTCTTGATTCTACCAAACCTACTGTATAGATTGCCACCTCTAAATATTTTATCAAGCTTAAGCATGTTGTGCAAGCTGGTTTGTCTTTGCTATATTCTCATTAATCTTTAACGTGCCACTTTGTTTACTGTGGTTCTGTCCTATTTTAGTCAACAGAAGCTTATGACTCCAATGGAGTGTGCAGCATTGACTGTTTATTATAGTGTGTCCTGGTGAGGTTGGTAATGAATCCTGTTAAATAATGGTCAGAAGTGCTTGATGGAGACTTTGTGTTTTTATTTGTAGAGAGCAGTATACATTTTCATTATAGGGATGCTGGTTCTCTCATGGGCCTCCCTCTCTTGAAGGCTGCTGTGTTCCTGTCAACAAAGGGATTTCTTTTTTGTTCTTTAGTGCTTCAGCATCTACCCCCCCCAACAGTCCCAGATCTCACTTCATCTCAGTGAAGCTTCTCTTTGAAAGTGAATAAACTGCAGAGACAGACTTATCCTCTTTTTCATGTGCATACCTAAACTTAAATTATACGCTGTAACCATCAGAAACATCTCTGTATATTTTAGTCTCAAACTTAAATACAATGGATTGTAATTGATGTCAAGTGAGCACATACTCCTTTGATTCCTCGGAGCATATATATATATTGCAAATGCAAAAATATTGACTGCAGTGTTTAGACTTTGCAATATTTGCCCTGAAGTTAAGCAATCCTGCACCAGCTTGTCGGGAAATGAGGCCAGGATTTTTGCAGGTCAGCAACCTCTTCAAGCCGTTCATTATTTTGAAGAATGCACGAAGAGCAAAATGTTTTACATTTGAAACTTTGTTTATTATAAATTCAAGCAGTTTTGTGTTTTTTACTAAGTCGTTAAACATATTTGCTACACACTAATGATTATGACCGTGTAGCAGGTATTTGTGATGTTTTATAAATAAAAGAGCTTTTTGCTTTTAAAGATGTTTTAAGATCTTTATTATTTGTTGGTTGTCATCCTTCAGAAGTTCAGGGTTCTTCACACAAGTTTAGTACTTGATGGAACACCAAGTTATATTAATGGACATTTAGAAATATTGAGCAGCCAACTGATGTTTCCATTTCATGTTCTTAACACAAACAAATCTTTACACATAGGCTGGCCTTAGATGTTCTTCCTGACACAACTGGACTGTGACTGTACATTTAATTGAACCTGTGAGCTGCTTGTTGTTAGCTCTGCAGTCCCCAAATTACTGAAGTCCGGGGTGGTGACAGAGTACGTACTGGAAGAAAATTGGGATGCCATGCAGGTAAAAAGTCAACTTGGTTCTTAATGGGATTAAAACTAAACGAAAAAGGGCATACCGTCAATCCAGAACAGTTGTATCTGTCATCATGCTAGTAACATATCTTTACTTTCTTAGCTCCCTTTCCATAAAACTTATTTTATATTTAAACCTGATAGCTCTATATGTGACTGCAATTGTTAAGTTTTGATTAAATGAGATTTGTTTGATTAATTTCTCTCAAACCTAAAAACTATCAAAGTTGCAATGGACGGTGGAAACATTGCAGTCTAACTTTCTTTTTTGCAGGAATCTAAACTTTACAATAATTGTTTGTGAAGGCATATCATACACAAGTTATACTGTATACTCACACTGTGACCAGATGAAAAGAAAAATCACAAAATGGTGATTAGGAGCCAAAAAAAAAATCAGACTGTCCACATTACCAGGAAGCATGAAAACTGCAGCAACAAAGACCCAGCAGCACTTGGTCATTATTCTGCTCTCCCACAGTGCAGCAGTGGGGGCTGGGATGGAACACCACCAGACGTAGGTCAGAGGGGCTTTAACAAGAGCCAGATGTGCACCAGGGACATGAAAATTCTTGGACAGGAGGCTCTCTACCTTTTTAAGTATGAGCCTGTTTGCGTGGGGCTATGTGCAAACACACTGGGAAAAGAAGTATTTAAGGAATGCCTAGAGAGAAATGGCTAAAACTATGTTTTACAAAAATA
This sequence comes from Oryzias melastigma, assembly GCF_002922805.2. Lineage (NCBI taxonomy): Eukaryota > Metazoa > Chordata > Actinopteri > Beloniformes > Adrianichthyidae > Oryzias > Oryzias melastigma. The sequence goes on from NC_050514.1 coordinate 19,202,209, forward strand.
TAAAGGACTCAAAAAAGCATTAGTCAGATTAAAAAAAAAATGAATTCGTTGCAGCTTTAAAATATGAATTACCTTGGTAAAGTATAGAAATTTTTAGAGATGAAAACCTACACATTTCATCCTTTTAAGAGGCAGATCCGTGCGAGAAAATTAATACTTTGCAAATGAATCTACCATTTTAGTGAAAGGGAAGACTTTTTATAGAGCTGTAAATATAAAAAAGCATGAACACATTTTTGCCTCTGGGGCTCCAAGATAAGACTGTTAATTTAGAACAGGTCTCTGGTGTGATCATATTTACTGCTAAAAGCAGGAGGCTTGGAAAACTTTCTGCAAGATGCACAAAGGGTTAACCAAAAAACAAAGCATCAGATCCTCAAGATTTTCCAGCACAAAGCCCAATAAAATGAAAGTAGGGTTCTGGCAGCTCAAGTAAGCCTGTTGTACAAGACTATGGAAGGGGTAACTGATCTATTCATAGATGTAATTGGTTTTGGCCGATATCTCATGTCATGGAGCTCCTGACAAGGTCAGGCTGCATTTCACAAACAATGCAGAAAACAACCCAACCTCTCTCTTTATGGTTTTGGCATTCATATACAAGCTGACCTGGGAGGCTGGGCAGTCATCTGTGATGCAATTTGAAAGCTAAAGGCAAACATCTGATAAGCCTCTAGCTATGAACGCAATTAAGTCAATGTTAAAAAGCCTGTAATAATGAGGCAACAGTGTGGAAAGAGACTCAGCTTTTGGGTGGAGCTTTATAGCAACAGGTTTGCTTGTGTTTTTTGTTCTTTGCAACTAGACTCCTGTGAAGTTGCAACAGTTTAAAGAGTTTTGGCCAGTCTCCAGTTAGAAGATGGATTTAGATTTCAGGTCAGGTGTTAATTTCATTGATGGGTTAATGTTGCACTGGAAAATTGTGGGAAGTAGAGATTTAAGGTTCCTTCATTGTTTGAAATGCACTCTTTTATTCCTCTCGGTACATTTGCTTTTTGAAGCTACACCTGTTATGTTTGTCCAATAATTCCCTAAATGTGTTTAACTGTTCGTTGCACTCTAAACCTATTTTTCCAAATTTTGTATCTTTCAAAGACTGTTCCTCTTATACCATATCATACAGCATCTAAGCACTTGTGTGTTTTTTTTCCTGGACTGTTTCCAGGAAGACTTAAATGTTTTGCCAACTTCGGAGAAATGCTGCTAAGATCAGTTGAACGTAATTTTTCTGATCTGCTTTAAAAAGAAAATGTCAGTACAGTTTCACTTTTACATTCTTGTTTTGATTACGGTCAGATGCAGATTGTCTTTGGTTCACTATACCAAACTAATGTTGAGTTTTATAGAAGCTGCTTTAAATCTGAGGAATGAAGTAAGATGAGCTCCAAAACGCCTTATATTTTTTTCTAGGTCACCTATCCATGGTGCAAAGGAAGTCAAATTTATCACATCTGAGTAAAGCACAATTTGTTTTTGTGGGTGTTCAAGTGTTCATGAATATTTGATTACTGGTGTAAGCTTTGCATCAGTGAGTTAGAGCCCTCTTCAGCCTCTCGCTTATATCAGATGTTTGTGAAATTGAATCCCTGGATGCTTGCTATCTTCTTTATTGTCTGTGATGGTTTTGCTGACGGTAGCCATTCTGACAAAATGAGATGATTGTGTGTGTGTCTGTGTGTGTATATATAAATGTATTTCATACGTGTGTGTTGTTTAAATCATGTTAGTCTGCTGCTGAATTGGGAATAACTCTTTAATGTGCATATCTGGGTCTTAGCTGTTGGGGAAAAAAAGCAAAATGTGTTTATAGTTTTGTGTTGTTTAAAACAAACAAAAACAATTCTTAAGGAGAATAGTATATATTTGACATTAAAACTAATGATGGATGTTTAATTTTTTTGTCATGGACTAAAATCAAATCCTAAACTTTAGTGTATCAGCTACTTATACATTTTGTTCTGGAGTTTCTGAGAATATAAAGTCTAGACAAACCCTGCAGTGTCCCCCTGAGTCGAAGTGGGAAAAGTGGAGCTAAATAATGGTCAGAGATTTTTGAAATTTCTTTCTAGAACATTTTCTTCTGGTACTCATTCCTAGTAAACACACAAGTACAGTTCAGCCATTTGTGCTTGGCCCATAAAAATACTAAAGGGGAGCACTATGAGCCTATTGAGGGTGTGTTTCTCTCCACAAATTTGATGCAAATAATCTGTCAAAAAGAACTAATTCATAAAGGTTTGGTGGTTAATGAAATTGTGCATAATTTTTCTTTAAATCTCCATACCACGGAAGGAGTTTATGTCTAAGTTTTGCATATTCAGCTTGGAAATTTGCCTCCATTATCATGTTTACTGAAAGGTGTACAAAAGTTTATTCACTTGCACGTGGTTGCTGTTTGAAGAAGTTCCTTTTGCTCAACTAATTTACATCCGCACTTCAACACCAATACATTGACATAAAGAGAGGCTGTCTTTACTGGAGTGTGCAGGAAACTAACTGCAGAGGAAATACTGAGAGGTTGTTTTGTGAGTATAAGGATCCTCATGTTTGGATCTGTTCCTCTGAAGGCCGGTTCAGTTCAGGGAATTCTACCAATATTTTTGGACAGGATACTGTGGTGCAGCTACAGCTGCTGAGCTTTAGTGGCTCACTGTCATTTTCAGGGCAGTGGTCCAGGCTAATTTAGTTCTTATTCCCTTTGGTTTGTGTGGTGAAACTCCATTTTCCGAGCTTCCTTACTGCTACCATCGCCCATCTCACCAATGCACAATGTAAACCAGGAGGGGTGCAATTACGGTGCATTCCAAATAGCAGAGTCTTGTGCTCAACTGAGCTTTTGGGGAGTTTTCCTCAACAAGTGGGTTCACTGTTTAGTCCACTTCCCACTGCTACAGACCTATAATACTTACTATTAAAACTCTTTTATTAACATGGATACATATACAGCACAGCTTTAAGTCTTTCATTAAATCCAGTCAGTTGGTGTAAGTTGACTTGTCTGCTTTTTTATGGCTGTTTGTCATTTCCTTTCTTTCCTGCCTTACATTAGTCCAAACCTTTGATGATTCCATTTCTTTTTTTTTTTTCATCAATCAGAAATGGGAGGACTGTAAGATGGTCCTGAAATGAATGGTACACCATTACTTTGTGTGATGACTTTGTAAATTCAACATCAAAAGAGGTTTTAATAAATATTCATCCAATGTGTAAATGTACATTAAAAGCAGAGGGATTCACGTAACAACATAAAACCAATAGGTACTTGAAGCTTTTCCTGTTGCATGCAAAACTTGCTTAACTCAACAGGAAACAGTTGTGTCTGCCAGGCATAGTTGGTCCATTCAGGATCTCTGACCGTAGTACTCCTTCAAATGTACCCAGACATCACAACATAATATTCTGGTAATGAAGGATATGAACATCCATGGCCTGGATATGTTAGAATCTTGCTGTATCATGTGATACTTTAAAAGCCTGATGTTAATCCACATTCCAATCAAAGGAGGAACAATCAGGAGCAATCTTATCTTGTGCTTCAGTTAAGGACTTTTGAAGTATGCACAGAGTTTTTAGGCCAGTTTGGATTGTGCATATATATACACTGGAGTTATTAACTTATTCTCATTTGTTCCATGCAATTATCGCCATCTTTTAAAAAAATCACATCCTTTGCAATCTATTTTTTACTGAATTCTTATCTCAAAAATTACTATCAAATAATTCTGTCGAAAAATATTACAGTCCAAACTGTGTGGTTTTTTTTTTTTTTGTTTTTTTTAATCTGACACTTAATGTTTAGCTTGTTAGTTTTTTAACCCTTATAATTCTACTGGGGTAGAAACAGCTTTTTTTTCTCTTTCAAATGTTTTATTCTGCCTAAAAAAAGATATAAATGTTTAATAAAAGGGTTAGTATTTATTTTACCAATTTTTGAACTAATGTGTTCCAAGAGACAGAATTATAGAAACATTTTTAAACCTCGAGACTTCAAGTAAATGGGAAATGGTGAATACTTGTAAAACATTTTCCAGCCCCCTTCGAGGGTCCAAGGCGCTGCACAGTCACAGACCCATTCACCCATACACACACACGTTCACACAGGTGGGAATCGAACCCGCAATCTTCTGATCAGGAGTCGACTGCCTTACCACTGCACCATGGGGCAGCCGTGGTAAGGCTCAGGGAAAGGAAGTCTGTCCAATTAAACATATTTCCTCAACCCTTAAACAAGCTGAACTGCATTAAACTATAATAGCAGAAAGAAAAGGCCAAAAATAAATTTGTATGCAGTACAAAATACTTAATACAAAAGCACTACTGTATAAAGTATTAAGTGTTCATTAGAGCAAACTTTCAAAAGAACAATGAACACAAGAAATTATATTTAACTTTTAGCCTGAGCAGAACAGATTTGCACACAAGCAGACCATACTAGTTCAAGTGCAGCAAAACTTTAACAAGCTAAAATGAAGATAAATGTCTTTGAACTATAAAAAGAAGCTCTGGAATAAGGATGGCGAAACCTGCTTGTTACAAGTTAGTTAAAGTGAATTGATCGCAAGAAATGCACCGCTCTATGTGTCCTGAATCTTCAATGAGCTGCTCAATGAACAAGGACCATTATGACAACTAATGAAGTCATCATTGCAAAAGGACATGGCATTGGATAAAACAAAGGCATTTTGTTGTTGCTAATGAAAAATAAATATATTCTTTTGCAATTAAAGCACTCCTTGTCCCTCATCTGTGGACTCCCAGACCATCCCTAGTTTAATGGCCAACTTGTGGGAATTCTTAAGCTTGTAATTTGCGTCTGTTTATGATTTGATTCTTATTTTAAACTTTACATTATTCAAGCTTGTTTCAGAAATGTTTTAATGTATTTAATCTTTACAAGTGTAGAAAGAAAACATAGGTGGCTGTTTTTTTTTTATAATCAAGATTTATAGTTTGAGCTAACATAGAGTAAATGGTTAGAATAATTATATGTTTACAGATAAGTCTGGCAACTACAACATAGCCTGCTGTGTTCCCTGCAGTGGCTATGTGTGTGGAATCTGTTATGCTGAAGCCCCTCCCTGGCAAAGAACTGCAAAAGCTGCCTTTACCCTCATCACACGTACTATATGTTCCATTTTTATTGTTTTGACAGAACAGTTTAAAAACCAGAAAGGAGTACTTTGCTTTTTGTCATTTTCACAATGAACAGTTGAGTTGAGCTGTTGATCTTAAACTCAGTTTCATTTGTTTGCTATTTGTCAGACTGCAAGTTTAAAAATCAATTATAAAAACGGAGAATACCATGAAGTCAATGCCAGGATTAATCATCTTTAAGAAAAAATGTAAACAAAACTTGGATAACTTAAAGTAAGATGTCATTTTTTTTAGCCGATTTGACCCCGTTTTCCAATTGTGTTTTTATACTTTTTTTTGGTTTGGTTGATTTCATCTCATACCAACATCTGCTGAAAAAGATTTCACTAGAGGGGTTTATTTCAATGTTTTGCACTCTCAAAGGAGATTGTGAGAAACTTCCAAAACAGCAGTTATTGAAATCCATCCACCTTCTACCGCTCTTCCTGAGCAAGGTCGAGGGCGAGGGGGCTGCTGTCTAAGCAGAGATACCCAGACCTCCCTCAGCACCAAAACTTTACCCAGTTCTGCTGAGGATACCCCAAGGTCTTCCTTGGCCAGTTGAGAGACAAAGTCCCTCCTGCGTATTCCTGATCTTCCCTAGGGAATTCTACTTGTAGGACATGCCCAAGATACTTCCCCATGCAGCCCTCTAGGAGGGATCTGAAGGAGATCCCTCCTCAATGAAAACTAGATGCAACATACTTGGAAGCACAGGTTGTTTACTTTTACTTAGTTTGATTTTCTTTAAAATGCACTAATATTAAAATGTTTACTTTTGTTACGAAGATAATATTTGCTGATATTCGAAGCGCAGGATAAACTTTTTGCTGTGTGTTAATATTCTATAAATAGTGAAGGTTATTTACAAGTACATGCCTACTTTACCTATTTCAACAGTCTTGTGAAAATTGATCAGATGAAGAGCTCTCCACCTACTCAGAGAGGGCAAACCAGCCTTTTCTGGTCAAGAACTATTCATTCAGTTGAGAATCATCCTTATGATTGCCACTCAGTGTTACGAGGATATGATTGGGTGATATTCTATTGATGGGGGCAAAAATCTGCCTCTGAAAATAAATACAGAATACAAAATAGCGGTGCTTTAACACTGGCCTGTTTGACCCACACCACAGTCTGTTGTCTCAAGTTTTTTTTTACCGACCAAACGGCCTGACAGCATAAATCTTTACTTTCAAAGGGGTTTACCAACGGTATAGATTAGAAATTACAAATGAATAAAACTGAATATGATCATTAATTTTCTTTTGTACTTAAAATATTGTTTTTACAATAATTTAATCTTTTAAAGGCAGACATCATTTGTCACATAACATCAGGGTGTTGCCCATTTTCCCGTAAAATCTAACAGATTTATTTTGGAAAAAAATCCTTTGACTTATAGTAAGTCCTCTGACTTCTTAGATCAGATAAATATTATAAAATCTTTTAGAAATGGTCTGTCTTTTTCCTGTAACTCAGCAATTTTTGCATTGCAATTCATTTACAGGAAGAGGATGACTCTAATTTCCACCTGATAGTTGACAATGACCTTGGTTGTATTTATTAACTGCTGATGAGCTGACAGTTTAAATTTGTTATTTTTAAATTAGACAATAGCAATGAAGCTTTTTTTCTTCACTGTGGAAAATTGTTTGTGAAAGTAGTTGAAGGATAGGGAAAAAAAATATTAATTATGTGTCATGAACCTCTTCCAAGAGGAGCTTTGGGCAACACTTTCCAGTCCTTATCTTTTCAGAAGGTAATTTAAATATTTGTTAAACAAAACAACTTAAAAACTGATTGTTTTTTTTTGCTTTTCTGTAACCAAAACTACTGGAAAAGCCAATATATTCCCCATCAGGCTTGCTTGCAAGTTGTATTGAAATTATCAATACAATAAGTATTGCTTTAAAGAGAAGAAAAATAATAATGTTCTATATATAAAGTCCAAAATATTGAAAACGTTCAATGTTGTTTGCCGCAGCATTTATCAGGAGTGCTGGTTGAATTCACTACTGTGTTAAATTGCATAATAATTTAAGCTAAGCAGCTCGTCAGTATGATGATCACCTCAGCTTTGTTAGGATACATTTAACTTTCTGAATTATCTGTTTTGTGAACAGTGGCTACAGTTTGGCTGGATTCATTGAAATGAATTAATTCTTATTTTCATTTTTTCCGAAATGAGTTGAGTTAGTATTTACCTTTTGAAATGCTCTTGAAAGAGTCCCTTAGTGTAATTGTTTTTCTCTTGTAGAGTTAATTGATCAAGCCCATCCTGTCATTTTTAAGTATTTTATTTGCAGGTTAGTTTGCAATCAAATTTTCTTAGAAAATGTGTGAACTAAAAGTAAAAATAGCAATTTTCTATACTTCTTTCTTTAAAAGTTTTTGTATTTTATCTGCGCCAATAGTTAATACTAAAATGGGTGGATCTTGTTTTTGCTCAAAAGTTAATGAGATGCATCTTCAACCAACCTAAAAAGATGAGTTTTAAGTTGTTATTGAAACACTGTGCGTTTATGATGCGGAGATCAGAGGTAAGGAGCAGATCTGTTGAAGGTTCTCAACTTGATGGTGGAAAGATGAGCAGTTGGAGTCTAGAGGAGAGAACTTGAGAATCATCCAAGAGCGTGGGAGAGCACACAGAGCTGAAGAAAAAGGACCAGGTCATCAAGAATGTAAAAGAGAGATGAAGGATTTTTTTTTTTATCCATTTCTGAGATGAACTGGTCACAAGTGTAGTTGCCTTTGGACAGAACAAGAGTGGTATGATTGAAGTTAGAGATCCTGGAAATGATGCAGGGAGCAGAGTTTTAAACCAGTTGAAGCTTATGGATGATGGATTTGCATGGCAAGCCAAAAGGGGAAGTAGTCGATATGAAATGTGACTAATACATGTGTGACACAGTCACGTTGTTAAATAAGGAGATGATTGTGCATTTATATGGTGTCTTCAATGTGTAAAAGACAAACATAGACATGGCTTAATGTTTGTTACACATAAACCAGAACAGCTGTGTTGGAAGGTGGAAGCAAGTTTCATATATGGTTAATATTGTGTTGGTGAAAAAGTAATTTGTGTGATCTTACTAATGTGTGAGGCAAAAGAAATGGCACAGTCAAGAATGACTCAGAGACTCTTAACCTGTGAGGAGGGTTTAATGAAAAGCTGTCAGTTTTCGAAATAAAGGATTTGGAGGCAACAAGCAAAATGTATTTTTGTGTTACTCTTAAGTTCAAAGAAGACAAAATTTGATCTTGGATAAAATCTAAAAAAGTGAAGTGAGTTGGGATCGCTGGCCAGGTGGAGTTGGGTGTTATCCACGTAGAGTGGAAAGAAACGTGATGTTTCTTAGGAATATTGCCAAGTGGAAGTGGATAAAAAGTGACAAAGGACAGAGCCCTGCAAACACCATACTGTAATTGAATGAGAAGGAAAATTCTTTAGTTGAATGTCCTGGGCATGACCAGTGAAATATGAATAAAACCAGGTAAAGGCTGTGTTGCTGTTGCCCATTTCAAGGAGACTGGGAGAAGAGTATCATAAGAAATTGTGTCAAAAGTTGCAGTCAGGTCAAGCAGGACAAGTATGGCCAAAAGGCCAGAATCTGTGGACATCAATAGGTCATTGCTCATTCTTATCATGGCAGTCTCAGCACTGGGGGTGAATGAAAGGGAGGTTTAAGCTTTTAATAGAGAAAATTATTGGACAGATGTTCATGCACCAAAGCAGCAACAATTTTTACAAGAACTTTAGACAGCAAGGCAGGATTAGAAAATGGAGAAAAGTTATTTGGATTAACAGGATCAGAGCCAGGGTTCTTGAAAATTGGAATAACAACTGTTGTTTTTGTGGATATTTAACTAGCTTGGCGAAAGAGATGAACAAATACTATTTCTAATGTGAGGAGAGAAAATAGAAGAGCAAGCTGTAACTAAGTTAACTAAGCAGAAGATCCAGAAAGCAAGTCAATGCTTTTGATTTCTGAATGAAGCAGGAAACAGCAGAAACTGTTGGTGGATCAAGGTTTGATTAGGAGTATTTGAGAAAATCAGACTGCACAGATGTTGACATTAAATTGTTGATGAATGTTTTCCACTTTGGTATTAAAGATAGACATACATTTGTTGTAGAGTTCTATCAAATACATCTGTGTTAAAAATTTGTCAGAGGGCTGGATTAGCTGGTGGCATAGGAAAAACGACAGTTGTTGACAATACTAGATCTGAACAGATTTAGAAGTTAAGCTGAGGTAGCAATAGAAATGGCTTCCCTGTAGAAAATGGTGCGTGTTAAATACACGTCTTTATGAGCAGCACTGACAGTTTTCCTGTAGAGACCCTCTAGGGGACAAGGTTTAGCTTTGAGGAGACACAGATGAGGAGTGTACCATTGTGAAGAATGGATGAAAGGCTTCAGGGAGATGCAGATGAGGAGTGTACCATAAAAAAGGAATGGGTGAAAAATCCAAAAGTGTTCGTAGTTTTGAGTTATTCTGATAAACCCGGTCCTGTGTTGAAACACAGCACAACAGAGGACTAACAATTTTGTCCATGTGAGTGTTTCAAAAGGTTGACAAAAGTGAGAGTGATTATAAACTGCTTGCTGTCCAGTCAAAACATTGACAGGATGTGCAACTGTAAAAAAAAAAATCCTGAAAAAAATATGCAAATCAATAGGAGCAGTGGAAAGAGTCGTTTTGTCTTTTCAAATGCTTACAGTCGCTTTAGAGGAATATTTTATTTTATGTGGCTGGGTTCACAGCCTCTACTGCCATCCTCTACATAATGTGAATGTGTTAGAGACTAGAAGCAGGGGTTGTATCTTAAGTTTAGGTTTGAATTTATTTGACAGGTCTTTTTTTGCTTAACTGATTCCTAAAGTATTCACTATGTTAATGAAAGCATTTTTATTTTATCTTTTGTTTTACTTATCATAACTGCTAATACACCTGTTTTTATTTTCAAGAAAACCACCAGTATATACGCTTTTATATGGCATAGATCCTCCCAGTTACTGCGAGATTAACGGAAAAAGTGTGTGTATGTGTGCTTTTTTTAAAGGTCATTTGAAAAAATGAAAGCCAGAGATTCTCTTTGTGTGTTCTTTGAAGTCACTGTCAAAGTAGTGCCACTGTGCCCTTTTGGGATATCCTACTGACAGTCCATTAAGTTGAAGTGTAGATGGAGTCTGTACCTGAGGTAGTGTGCTGAGTGATGAGACAAAAATGCCTTGTCCTTTGTGAATAGAGTAGACAGTGAGGGAAATGTTGAAATCTAATGTTGGCAAGAAATAAAATTAGGGCAATTTTTTGGAATTGACCCTAGTGGTCCCTCTGTGGAGCAGGAAGAACCCATTTGGAGTTTCTTTCCACAGAGTGCTCTATCTTTGCCTTGAGTTTAAAGAGGCTGTTGGAATTGGTTAGCAGATTTAAATCTTATTAGCTTTTGTCCCACTAGCAGTCACCTTTGCTGCCTTTTATTGTGCAGGCTGGATGGTGTTTTGTGAGTGAATGGACAAAAGAAAGAAGTGGGGGAAAAAATCCAATTTGTTGGAAATAAGACTGAATGTGAAATACATTTTCCATGCATGTTCTTCTCCAGCACTAGTTTATAAAGTTATTCTTTATATCCTTAAAATGTAAAGCCTCACAAACTACTTTTCAAAAGTATTTTTTAGTGATTGTTTTGCTTCATCACAGCTTCACTTGTGTTTACTGAGATACAGTATTCTACACACCTTGCCCCAATGTTTAGATTTTCTGGAAAATATTCATGTATCGATATATTTTTACATTTTGGATTAGATTATGTACATTTATCCTTGAGATTATATGAGAATATAACATTATTTGTTAATGTGTAAATGAAATTGAGATAAAAATCATCAATAATGTTGCCATATCTTGTTTTGAATAAACACCGTCTGTTTTTAGTTCAGATAATTTAATAAATGAGCTTTTTGGGTCAGTACAGATTTAGATCTCTGTTTATGCATTATACTTTATGAACTCAGTGTCGGAGACAACCCTTCACTCAGCTCTTAGCATAAAATTGTTTCCTTTGTGATAAAAACCTGCTTTCTTAGAGTTGTTTCTAATTTCTTAAGTTGTTGTTTCATGCCAACATACATGCATGCGCACACAACATAGTGACAAACTGCATCCAGTAATGAACTTAAGACTATCAACGCGTTCACAGACTAGACGGGTATTGGTTTATGACAGCTGTAATAGCTTAATTTTTGGTTTTCATCAGACTGATAAAGAATAGTTACTGCTTTGCACTTCAAGATGGATCACAAATGTGTGATTACAGACTTGGTGTATTGAAAGTTCAGTGTAATTAAAGGGTTCTGCTGCTGCTTTTGTAAAAACTTTCTTCGTACTTTCTTTGAAACATGCTCAAGACACACATATCTATATGCTTAGTTTTCATAGTGTTTGAAGAAATATTTCTTCTCTTGTACTCTGTTGTACAAAAATAGTAATCTATAAAGTACAATTTCAATGTTTTGCTTGAATTTTTTTTTACATTTAAACAGATGTGTTTTGTTTTTGTATATATTTGTAAGAGTTTTAACAGCAAATTAAATGTTAAGGTCTTCTAAATATAGTTTATTGAAGAAAAGTTAGTTTTAAGGATTAGAAATAGATATTTTATTTGGCTGACTTCTAGTTATCTGAAAGCCCTGATTTTTCTAAAACATTTACAACTCTGAAATAGTTCCTCTCGGGTGGATATTTGCTTTCAAAACATCTAAAGACTAAAATACATACATACAGGTGCTTACAAGACCTGTAAGTATCTTTTGCAATATAGAATCCTTTACTTTAAATCCCATCTCCTGCCTTAGGATACCTTTCCTTTCAGGCATAAAGTATTCCTGGAATACTGTTAAAGTTGAAATAAGTCACAGACCATTGAGGGGGGGGGAGTTAATGGTTTAAAAAAGAAGAAAGTTAAGACTTTTTCAAGAACAGGGTAAAAAATGTGCAATGCTGCAGGTAAGCAGGTATAAGAGTGAGGACATAAACCTGAACTTGTGTGAAAGAAAACAACGGGACACAGAAGCTGGAACTTTATCAGATTAACTTCATAAGTTGTGCTGTGGAATTTTTCTGTTTTTTGCTTGTGGCCTGGATGTGTTTAATCACTGACATACCGTATTTTCCGGACTATAAGTCGCGTTTTTTTTCATAGATTGAATGTCCCTGCGACTTATACTCCAGTGCGACTTATATACGAATTTTTAATGAGATGAGATATGGGCCGTAAGTCTAGAGTGCCCTCTTATGGTGATCTATGCAATTACTTTATTTACTTTAGTTATTCAGACGTGACACAGAGGACGAAGAATTTAAGGGATTTAGTGATATGGAGTGAGATTGCGTGCAATTAATTACAGTAAAGATACAAAGTTGATGAGTTCTTGAGTCTATAGTTAAATAAAACTGTTATGTTATATAAATGCTACACCTTTTCGTTTTTTTCATGATGCTAATATGTGAATCTGTGTTGACACATATTCAGCCTGTTTTCTATTCACTTATGAATGTTATAACTTACCTTCCAAGATGATGTAATATCGTTTTTTTCAACCAGTTTGTAAAAAAAATTACTTGAAAAAAATGCGACTTATACTCCAGTGCGACTTATGTATAGTTTTTTCTTCTTCAATATGCATTTTTTGGCCCCTGCGACTTATACTCCGGTGCGACTTGTAGTCCGAAAAATACGGTAGTTTCATTAGTAGACTTGGAATTTCAGTGTTTAAAATATTTATTCTTAGAAAGGTATTTATAAACCTTGTTGACTTTCAGAAACAATATAAATGCTAAATTAAGTATTGCTGTTCTCAGTTTCTGTCTTTGTTCTGTTTTGGTTTAAAAAAAAATCCTGCAGATGCTGCATTTACCCCTTTGATTAAAAAAGTATTATTGACCAAACAGACTAATTGAGTCAACACATTAAAAAAGTGATGGTCTTTACGGATCTAATTATAGTTGAAGCAAATCTCTAATCAGAGCACTTTTTCCAGATGGAATCCGGTGAACCATTTACCAATAATGATAATGTCTTACTATTAGGTGTATACATATTTTTTCTTACTATGTTTAGGATATTACTGATTCACAGACTTGCTTGTAGGTTGGACAATGAGAAAATTGTATAAAAGAATGTCATGTGGTACAGCAGGCCTCTTCTGTTCTATTTCATTAACAATATATACATACCCCCTGAACCAAAGCACAAGCAAGAAGAGCAGTGAAGCAGGACGATCGATGAAAAAGTTCTGTTTCTAGTTTTCATGGCATGACTGTCCTTGGGCAAGATGCTCAACCCCAAGCTGACCCCGGTGTGTTCACTGGTGTGTGAGCGTGTATGGCAGAGAACAGCTCTGCACTCTGTGACTGCACTGGATGGTGCTCGCATTGTAAAAGTGTTCAGAATGGTCAGCAATTTACAAAAGTGCTATACATTTGCAAATTACAAAAGCTGCTTGTTAGAGGTCAGAGTTGTTTTGGAAAATACATTTGAAAATATCAGATGACTTTCTTATCGTACAGCATTATAAATAAAATATAAATGTCATAAATATGGAAGACATAATCACACAGAGTTATTGTAAGACTCTGGCACCTCTCACCCTCATTTATTATACCATATTTTGCCTCTATTATAACATATTTTGCCAATGAAATCAAAATATGGCTCCAGTTAATGCAGTTCATTTCTGTAAACAGAAACTTTCAGCTTTTATGAAATATATTTTACTTAGTGTAATTAGCTAAATACTTTACAGAAATTATTAATATGTGGGCTCAGAATGATGAATATAACAAATTGAATTAATTCCTTTTTACTTCGAACTTCAGTTGAGGAGTTACTGTTAAATGACCTTTAAGGTCATTGTAAATAGTAAAGACATTGGTTGTTAGTCTGTTTGCTATTTCATTCATTTACATACTATATATGTAACAACTTGAATTGAGCTAATTTGCAAGTAGTCTAGAAGTTTAAGCTTTTTATTTAGCTTGAATTTATTTAGAAGTCACACATAACTTGGATCCCAGTAAATTAAGCTGAGAAAGACATATAGAGTGTTAAAGGACAAATGTTTAAGGGGAAATCAATCAACAGAGGGTGTAATAAGTAAATGTAGATTGGTAAAAAGATTGACCATATGTTCAAACATATTTTCAGGTACAGTATATGGCGGCAGCTTGGGCTGCTGTGGCATGATTTAAAATAAATTACTTTTTATGCCCAGCTGCCACTGTAATGATAAGTGCTCCTGTCTTAGACATTTACCAAATTGAGTAATTAAATCTGTTGTATTATAAACAAGTTTCCTAAATAACGTCCTGTATTTGAATTTATGTCACTGATGTGATTTAGAAATGGCAATGGTTGCTTATACTAATACTACTTATTCTACAAGGGATTTGAAGTTGGATCTGAGGTCCAATGTTGTACTTTCCTACAGTTTTATTGCAGTATCAGATGGTTTGAGCTTGTCTATGTTTGGTTTTTAATGAAACAAAAATGTGTATGCAGTCATTGGAATTGAGATATATGACCTTTTGAAAGGCGCTTTCCCACAAGGTAAATTTGCTGTTCGGTAAGGGACCAAACATGCAAATAAGGCAGCCTACAGCCATTTTTCTGCCGTCTGTTCCAGTGCATTTTAATGAAGCTGATGGATTAATGCTTCAATATGGTAGCAATCTAGTCAGGGGGCATTTTGCTGTGTTCTAACATTGCCCAGCTTATCACATCAGTAATGGCCACTTACAATACTTGATCTGTCTCCACATCATTTTTCCAGCTAAGTGTGTCATAAATGCCTTTTTTTTCCCAGTGGAAAACAGTTAAACTTCACAAAAACAACAAGACCTCAAGATTGAATTGTCAAAAACCCAAGCTCCCATGCATTGTTGGTGATTGTAGATGTTGATTAACCTACAGGGCACACATTTAGCGGGACATAAATGGACTTTATGTTACTGGAAAAGGTTTCTGGTTGTGTGCTTGCATACATTTGTAACAGTTGAGCAGGTTCTAAGGTAAATGAAGCATGCCTGTGTGTGTGTCTTACTTATCAGAGATTCGTTTTAGACTAAATCTAATGTTTTCTTCTTTTAGCAGTACATTTGGGAAACATGGATCAACTATTTGCCAATGTCTACATTTGGAAGCCATGTCTAATCATTTTTTATTATTATTTGCAAATATGTACTGATATTTACTCTTTGTCATCTACCTGTCTACTGTCATGTCATTGAAATGATTGAATTTTTAAACCACATTTTCTGGTAGTTATAGTTTTGACCCTGAAGTTTAAACAGTCAAATAAATACCCCTCTCTTTTAACTCTTTACTGCTAAGAAATGTGAAGTTCATTCACATGTATGCTTGTATGATTTTCACTGACTTACCTGAGCACCGTGGACCATGTGTAGGAGTTTGTCTGACATCTTCTATATTTCAATGTGGAGTTATTAGAACATATGCTAAGATCTACAGCTATCTAAAGCAGGAGCTTCAAATACTGTATACATATATTAAAAAAAAAGTTGGACAAAAGTTGAACATTATACATGAAACATGCAGTAACTCAAGTGAATTAATAAAAACTCAAACTTAATTCCCATCTTGTATTTGCCCCGATATGTATATAATAGATTGTCTCTGGTCTGCGTATATGTGGTAATACAATTTATTTTTTCTTTATATGGATTTATGTCACGAAGTTCTAAATCCAAAATAGTGTGTAGAGATGGCATTAGGCTAATCTGAAAAACACAATACAACTGACTTTATCTCTCCTTCTATTCAGGTATTCGGCGATTACTATCATTTCCGTCATCGCACAGTGGTAAAGAGATCCTTGTCAGATCACCGGGGGACAAAAGTTCGTCTACTAAGGGATCCCAAGGTAAGGAAATTATTTCAGGGGTTTTTGGGGGGTGTCTTAAGGTGATATTTCAGTTTCGTTTGTTGTTGCATCACTTCCCCTCCTTGTAAATGTTTTTTCTTTTTCTTTTTGAGGGGGCTGTGTGAAACTGTGTGGGAGGTTGGTGGGAACCTTATGCATTTCATTTGAAGGGTTACTCATTACACATGGTCAAAGGAAAGCATCTTATTTAAGAAGTGTTTTGATTTTAATTGTATCCGTTTTAAGCATGTTTTCTTGTGTTAGCTACTTTAGAAATGAATATTTAGTTGCTGCTTCTGCTTGCCAGAGTCTGTTCAGAAGCTCTATATTTCTTAGACTAATCCTTGAGTCTGTAATCTATATCATGCGATAAGAAATTCAGCAGGAAAAGCAGTTAGCCCCGCCCTTGGTGAAGACAAATTGGTTTGGACAAATTCAGGGATCTGCAATTTTCTGTCAAAAACAACTTGTTTTTCTGGAACATCTTGTTTCATAAACATCAGATCGTTAGATTTTTTGACAGAAGATTTGTGATATTCATTCTTATGTGAAGATCTAGTCCTGCAGTTAAAAAAAACCTATTTATGTCTTTATTATTATCATTTTTTTTTAATACATTGATGGATTTATTTTTTTTTTCCTTTTATTTATATGTTTTTAACAAGAATTCATGTTGTTGCTAATTCTGTTTTTGAATTGAAACCAGGGGGAGGGTCTAAAACATTTTTTATAACAAGAATTGGCTTCTTCCACATCAGGATACCACATGAAACCAACAACCAAAATAATATGAAGTTAATGAAGTTAAGGGAGAATTTACATGAAAACTTCAAATAATAAAAAAAATGTTTTCTTTTTTCTTTATTTTGATGACCCTTAAAAAGTATACCTATCTTGAAAAAACTATGTATGAATCTAATCTTGCATCAGACATGAGTGTAACATCCTAATGCTTCCCACTGGAAAAAATGAAGCAGTTGGAACGACTTCATTTGCTTATCTGGGATTTCCTGCAACACTGCAACTCCATTTCCTGTTGTTAATTTTTTTTCCTTATATCGCCTCAAGGAATATTCATTGTTAGTTCCACGTCTTCCTGTCAAACTGAGAGTCAGTACTTTTTTTTTCTCTTTCATGCTGTTTGGAGTTAGCATGTTACAAGCTGCACGTTTACAAATCCACCCTCTTTTTTCTGTAAGAATATCCATATTTATTTTAAGTGTGGACCAATTAAAAAATAAGCTATTTTTACTCACAGATTTTTGTTTTTTTCTTTTTTTATCAGCCATAATAATCGTCATAGAAAAAAGCAAATAGAATTGAATTTGAATTAGACGAATTATGGATTTTAGAGAGGGTGCCTAAAGCTCTTAAAATGGTTGAGATGAAGTCTGAACAAAATGCTAAATAAACTATTTGAAAGCTGTCTCAATTACTCCTAAAAGCATCTGGACTACTGCCAAATCTTTATAGACTGACAGCAGAACACTCGGATTTGGTTGTGACTCCTTTTATTATGTATGCCTTATGCTCTTCTTAATTTTAACATTTTTATACTTTTGTGTTTGCTACCATATAATTCCATTTTAAGTCTTTTTTTTGCTTGTTAAATTGTAACGAAGGAACAACATTGAAAGCTCTGACTTTTGAAACACAGGATTTAACCATTCACTGCAACGAGATACCAGCACTTGAAACATTTAACAAGCTGAAGCAAGAATTTAAGGCTTAGTTGGTCCCAGAGGGATGATGCTTTTCCCATATTTTAGAAGACAAAGAAACAGTTGGTCAAAATAAGTATGATGAATGAGGTTTCTGCTTCTTTGATGAAAAGGATATTCCATGAAGTCGTGAGGCACTTCATTCCATTGGAACAAAACCTCCCTCAACAGTGTGAGGTTGCGGTTTTAATTATTAATATATTGATTCTTGCTATCTATTAGACACAACTGTTGAAAGAAAAGAGTGCAAGATTATTTGCTTCTGGTTAGTTGGCCAACCAAAGCATCTTCAAATCTTAGCTCAGAGTTAAATCTGGTATTAAAAAAATAAATAAATAAATAACTACAAAGATTTCAACTGCTGCATACATCTCATCAACATTGCACTCATGTCCCAGTTTTCTTTTTCTGTTTTTTTTTTTTGTTTTGTTTGTTTTTAGCACAACTTGGCCTTGCTTCACTCTTTCTGATGGAAATACATTTTTTGTGGAATATTACATTTCTTCAAAACCTAATATTTGTCAAATTTGTATTTCTTTTAAACTGTCCCTCTCTCTCTCTCTCTCTTTTTTGAGAAGGACATTTGAACATAGTTCCCTTTTTGTCTGCATGGAAATCAATGTAGTATTGACATCTTAGACAGAAATAGGTTAAGGAAATATGCAAAAGGTAAAATTTTGCATCATGGCGCAGAAGAATTTTTTTTGCTGTACTAAAAAAAAACAATTAGAATTCAGACTGCTTAAAATGTATTACTCTTCATTTAGATGTGATTGTTTTTTTTTACTTTTTTAATACTTTTTTTATACATTTGTCTGAATCTAATGCTGACATTTTATTTCAAGTTTTAAGAGCAAATAGTAAATGGGTCCATCATTAACCTTTTTAAGCCAAACTGCTTTGATCTTTCTCAAAATATTATTGTGATCTATGTCAAATTCTTAAAACAATGGAATGTTCAAAACATACAAACTATTCCTAAGCAAAAGAATATGGCTCAATTTAAAGTTTTAACATGCTAATAAATTTGTACATGAATTCTCGAAAAAAAATTAAACATCATCCTTTTTTCTATTCAGTAATTAGCTAAAATATCCATCACCTAAAATACAGTGTTATTTCAAAAATGTAATATTACCAAATTCTAATTTGTCTTAGGGCTGCATGGCGGCGATGTGGTTAGTGCTCTTGCCTCAAATCAAGAAGGCCCCTGGTTTAAGTCCCGGCTGGGGGACCTGAAACAGGATCTTCAATGGGGGACCTTTCTGTGTGGAATTTGTCTTAATGGCAAAACCCTCTCAAGCTTATTTTAATTTGAAATAGATAAAAAAAAATCCTTTTTTTCTTTTTTTTTGTTAATTTGTCATTTTTGTGCTTGCAAACAACTTCCTTCTTCAGAAATTACCTTTTGTTTTCCCTTCTTTATGCTGGTTGTCTAAATCTTCCTTTAGAATAACTGTCATGTCTACACTCTCCACGATTGTTTGGTCCACACACCTCCAGAAAACATCAGCAGGTGTTTTAAATCAGTTGGTTGATTAGTGCTTTCAAAGCTCGACATTTTGACTGTAATAATTGATCAAAAGCTGTTTTTAGAAAAACTCCCCACATCCATGGCTTCTCACTTGTTCATCCTTCTTATTAGATTTTACAAATGTTTTTTTTTTCTTTTTGAATATTTTTATTCTTGTGAACTTTCCTGTGAATTTTTTTTGCATTAAACACCATCAGACCACCACTCATTACATTTTAAAACTGTATTCTTATTGTGCAAAATGAATTTATTTTCTAGTTTTCAAACATAACAAAAAAAAAATCCACAATTGATACATTTTCAAAATATTTTCCTTCCATCTGTGAAATAATCAAACAATATATTTTTCTCTTTGTCCAAATTAACTTAAGACCAGCTAAATGTTTTCTCCAAGTTTAAAACTGCCTGGAGTTGTGGCAGAATAAACAGAAAGCTGTAGGGAACGGTGAGTACTTATTTGTTTATCTCAGCAGAAGTTCTTTAACTTAATTTGTCAATTCTATTGACTGCCTAGCTCCCCTAATTGCACATGTTCCGTGAGAACAGACAGCCTTCTCGTTTGAAGTGGGAACTGCTGCCGCGACACCTCCCAGGGTTGCGCTGATCTTGGCAGAAAGAATCTGATGAAAACATCTCCTCCACTTTGACTGATTGAAATCACAAACTTTGAGTCCTTTGAAGTGAAATTGTTCCATTATGACATTTCTTGCTAGTTTATTTTGAATACTAAGCTGGCATTGCTTCAGTGTAGCAGCTAATATGACCTCCATTGCTTTTTCACTCTGTCACTCATCTCTTTAATGATTTGCAGAGGTGGAAGGAAATAGAGACGGGGAGAGATGAAGGATCTTTGTGATTTTTGTTGCCCTCCAAATCAGACATTGTTCCTTCAGCGTACTGTTTTATCTTTCCTCCTTGACTCTTCCTGTTGTCTGGAGCAATTTTCGAGTCAGGTGCCTTATTGTACAGAAAGCAAAAAGTTACAAAAATGTATGATTTTATGAATACTTAGTTTCTGCAATAACTTTTGCTCTTCAAAGTCTACAGGAGAGTTGTTTAATTAAATTCAAACTGTTCCTCAAATGGCACATAATGGCACATTACTAAGATAGACTTTTGGGAAAGTAGGTGAGCAGAATTTATGGCCAGTTAAATGCAGTCCTGACTGTCTCTGCTGTGTTGTTAAGTGTGTTGAAATTGCACCTCCTTTGTATCAAGTTCCACACGGGGTTCCTGTTTTTAAATATGCCATTAAAAACTGTATTTTTATCTTGACCTGCTCTGGAGTTCATGTGCTTATCTCATTAGTGTGGAGTGCACATTGCCCCTTGTGGCTGTAATCTCACGTTGTTGGCTGTCGATAATTAGGATCTCTGTTAATTTAAATGACATGGTTGACACTCATGGAAAGAAAAAAAAAAGATGATTTAATTCTAAGATTAGGCGCATTGGGTTTTTTAATTAAAAATAAAATCTTTTCTTTATTAGGGAGTTTTCTGTTGCAAAAGCAGTCTCAAGTGCATGAAAAAAGTCATATGTTCCTGCATTTTTTTTTAAATATATTTTTTAGAACAAAGCCAAAATGAACAGTATATGCTCAATTTACAAAATAAATGACACACTGACAGATGATATTATTGGATACAAAATAGTTGAAACTTTAAGTTTCTATGGAGTACATTTTTCTGTAAGATCATTGTCACATGTTGAAATGCTCAGAAAGTGAGATGGAGAGAGGGCGGTAAGGGACTCTCGCCTAGACTCCTAGGGGAATTTAATATGCTTAAAGGGATACCTGATAAAATTACAAAATGTCCTTGACAATTTCCCAAAGCTAGGTCTTTTGCCGTTTCATAAATGTTGCAGTATGACTAACATTTTCAAAGTTGTATTGAACAATCTGCAAACAATTTGGAACAGTTCCTTTTAACCAAGACTGAGTTGGAGATATTTGGTGATATAGTGCACAGCACAATCACATAAATATATATTTTTTTTATTAATACTAGGTCAGCTATATACTGTATGTAGTACTATAATCATGCACAAATGTCCTTGGGTCAACTACAATAATCTATCCAACGAAAGCTTTGCAGTTCAATTTATAGCGAATGGTTTGTTTAAGTCTTCATTTTATTGTATTTCTTCCCAGCTGGAGAGAGTAAAATATTTCTGTTCTGATTTCTTTGGTTGTTCATTTATTCACTCAGATTTCCACATGTTCTCATGTGTAATAGTCAACTTTCTCATGCGTTTGTTCTCTCTTTGTTTAGGTGTCTTGGGCAGAGCAGCAGGTTGTCAAACGGAGAATTAAAAGGGATCTCTCGGATGAACCTTCAGATCCAAAGTTCAAAGACCAGTGGTACCTTGTAAGTTTTTACATTTTACTACTGAAATTCTGTCTAACCACAAGACTCAGTTTAGCATTGCAGATCATTTATATTGACCAAATATTTTAGCTTTGATATTTCTACAAAGCTGAACAGTATATTGTGATGGTTCAATGTTTGAAGAGCTCAACGCCATTGATGGGATGTACATTCAGTATTTATTTTGAGTAGCAGGCTTAAGGAAATGATTCAGAATTCCACACAGATGAACATTGAGGAAAGATCAAGACAGTGGTCATTTATTTTAAATTTTTCTTCATCTTCTTCTGAGATTGATTTTCCCATGTGGTTTAAGGAATGCAAGTTCTACATTGGTCTATTAAAAGTAGCAGTTCCAGCTCCTGAGAGCATTTGCTGAGCTCCATCCTTCTCTCAGTGTTCGACTGTGAAGTTGCTTCAGGCAGAAAGCAACTCATGCAGATGCTAAACAGACTTGCCTTGTGAGTTCCTTTAAATAGCCATACTTTAGCAGATTATTTTTCTTTTTTAAAACTTTCAATAACTTAAAAAAATAAGAAAATTCTTTTGTTTTAAATCCTGCTTTTGGCAGTGGTACAAATAGTTTAAGGTGACGCTAGTTATTTAAAAATGTCGCCATGTATTGCAGAATTGCTATAAATATGGGTCTAGAAAATAGCATCGCTGTTAGTGAAAAAAGTTATATTTTCACAACCCATACTTAAGGTTTGATTTTTCTATTTCTGACAACTAACCGGTGCTCTTTTGGATGCTGCATTTCAGTTGTTTTCACATTCTTAAATGTCTTTTAGGCAAACACTCTCGGAAATCAGAAATTCTTTCACTATTAAACAAAAGCCATTACATTTTTAATTGTAAATATGGAAATAAAGTTCTTTAAAACATTTGAAAGGAACCATGGCTTTTCAAAAAAAGGTCAAGTTAAATGTCAAAATCTTATCTTTAAGCTCACAGAACTAAAACTGCGTTCCATCTTTTGCTTTTTATTGCTTTGCTCCAGCTGTTTAACAACAAAGTGGATGAGGTAAAGGATCTGTGTCAATGTTTACAGAATATAGGGATCCTTGCTACAAACAACTAACCTATTTTTATTTTAATCAAAATGTGAAAAATCATTAATTTTACTCTAAATATCTATTTAAATATCAATGTATTTTTCAAATCTGCATTTAAAATCGTTTTTGGATTCTAAACATTTTTTAACATATTGATATAAACTGAACATGAAACTAAACTGTTATTTTACTTTTATATTAAACACTAAATAAAAGCTGCTTTTTTTGGCCGTAAGATTTTGCAAAGTAAAATCAGTTGATAGATTTCATATTTGTTTTATAAGTTAGGATACATTTGAATATTTAAGAATAATTTTTCCTTTTTTAAGTCACAGTTTTATTACGCACATGATTGGTTCTTACTGCAACACAGTTAATTAGCTTTCCTCTCCTTTAGTACAACAACAACCACCGGGACTTGAATGCCAAAGCTGCTTGGCAGTTGGGCTACACAGGCAAAGGTGTGGTGGTGTCCATTCTGGATGATGGAATCGAGAAAAACCATCCTGACTTAATGCAGAACTATGTGAGTATAGTCACTACATGTACTTGAGCACTGATTTCTATACTAAAGTTTTTTGGATCTAACATTAAATTTGTCTCTTGAAAGGACCCGGATGCTAGCTATGACGTGAACGACGGTGATCCAGATCCTCAGCCTCGATACACACAGCTTAACGACAACAGGTACAGGTTTACTCAGAGAACACTCAAATATCCACTCTTTCCAGTATTCACTGATGCTACCACTCGTTTTTCTGCAAACACTGTTTTTATATGAACTCTTCAAGAAACGATTGTAGGTTTCCACTCTGTTTAGACTTTCTGAGAACTAAACTAAAACACCTCAAAGGATTTATTCACTACAGAGACAGTTTAGGGCTTCAGCTTTTTCCCCCCAAATATATAAAATCCTTTTTGCTCATAGTTTTGTGTGTGTCAGATCAAACTTGTTGGATTTGATTTGATTAGATTTACAGAAACTCAAAAGTGCCAATGAGGGATTTCTTTACTTAGAGTAAATCTACTCTGAGATTAAGTTATTATTTGTGGAAAACGGTTTTACCCCTGTGCCATCTCCAAGCAGAATTAAGTGCATTTCATCAGCTCTGTGATGTCTTGCAGAGAACTGGATAGAATTAAGTTGATCAGCATTGATGAAACTGAAACTCTCTTGGATCAGGAAGGATTTTGCTGACCTTCTTTTACCCTCACAGCCTGCCTCCATCTCCACTATCCTTTCCTATTTACAGTAATCTACTGCTTATGGGTTGCTGTCACAAGTAAGGAGGTCTAACCTGATCAGGGATGATGGGTAGCGAAGTTGGAAGTTTTTCATGCAGAAAACAAACTTTTCCACCAATGATGGAAGCACATTTCTGGATACAGTTACAGAACGACCTAAACATACCGCAATTACAATAGCTTTGCATTCATTGGAAGGGAAAATGGTAAAAACTGTTAATGTATTCATACTAAAAATAGATTTTGCCAGTTGAAGATAGAGCCACTATGGTGTCAAAGTAATAGTTTTTAAAAACAGGGAAGCAGAGTTCAGAATGTATTATTTCTGTCTATAGGAGACCAGTGTTCCTACTTAAGAATTAGAAAAAATTTCAGTGCTCTATTGTTTTTTTTTATAATTATTTACAAAATATTAGATGCTGGATTTAATTTTGTAGCACAAAAGAACATAATACTGGGTGAAAAAAGTATTTGTCAGTCATTCGATTCTGCAAATTTTCCCACTTAACAAGATGAGGTCTGTAATGTTCGTCATGCATGCAGAGTCAGTGACTGACAAATACTTTTTTGTACTACTGTACACAGGGACTTAAAGTCTTAGACTATGGTCACATATTTCAAAATGCCACTGTGTGGCAACCTAAATGCAAGTTTTCAACATTTGGTCACACAGCAGAATTTGTAATCGTGAGGCGGCAGTCGTATTTTTACATGCTGCGCGGTGGCCATGAAGGTTTTAAGAAAAAGTTAAAATTTTGCAGCGACCGGACGATTTTTCTCTAAAAGTTTACATTGGGCATTTTTCGAGGTTGCAAGGTGGCAGTCCAGTGACAGGACAATGTGTAAATGTCTCTGGACGGCAGCCGTCCATATCAAGTACCACCAGCTGCCCAGTAGCCTGAGGGCATGGAAAAAGCAGGCTGTTCTGCACTACTGACTGCCACCGTCTATATTCATGACCACACCAACGATTTAAAAAAAAAAAGAAAAATTGGGCGATGGCATGAAATCTTGAAGAATCTGCCGATGCCTCCATATTGTGCGTTGACAGTTGTATTTTTGAACGTTGGTTTAAAGTGACGGGACTTTTTTTTTTTTCTTATCTTTTCTGCTGCATTGTTTAATTGTGTCATCCATAATTGGAAGAGACAATTTAATAATAGAATTTTACTTATCCTTCAGTACAAATTAAAAGCTAAATTAACTCTAAACTTTCCTTCTTAGTAGATTTTGTGGATT
The DNA here is from genome assembly GCF_002922805.2 of Oryzias melastigma. NCBI lineage: Eukaryota > Metazoa > Chordata > Actinopteri > Beloniformes > Adrianichthyidae > Oryzias > Oryzias melastigma. The sequence goes on from NC_050514.1 coordinate 19,227,453, forward strand.
TAACCTTTTTCACCTTTTTTTTTTGTAATTTACAACAACTCCATTCACCTGACTGAAACACAGATTGCATCTAGGTGAAGAATTTCCACACTCATTAATCTTTGCTTTGTAAATGCATGAAGGTCCTTATTGTTGGCCGTGTTTATCAGGAAGGAGAAAGCACTTCTTTTGCTAACAGACCATCTTTGTTTCATGAAGATTATGACTCCTGCCTTCTCCTTACAGACTATGATTTTCTCTCTTCATCAGCAAATGTGTTTATGACAGTGCTGTTTGTGTTTTTACTAGCTTAAGCAGCTACATAATGGCTGACAGAAAGTTAAACTTGGTGTTGAATGTTTTTGCGTGAAGTTTGTTTGAACAAATTGTAAAGTTATGGTTTATTTCAGAACACAAACTGAGCTGCTGTTGTTCAGAATATCAAAACCATTCACTGCTGTTTTAATGTGAACTCTTCTCATACACGACTCATTTAAACCTTTTGCCCTCATCATGTTTGTTTTATGACATAATGGTGTCCAGGGGAAAATTTGTGCGCCAAATAAATAATTTAGTCAATTCAATTTTATTGATAAACTTTTAATATTTGAAACTCACTGTATTAGAATCCAAATTCTATATTTTCCAGCTTTTCAAAGTAGGAATGGTCTTTTTTTATCATTTTTGAATCTCAAGTAGTAAAGTGGATAACTGTATACTTTTTTATTTGTGCTTTAGTAAAGCAATCTAACCCTGTCAGAAACCAAGATAAAAACTTAAGCCTCAAATCTAACTTGTTGAAACCTGTAGGAACCTAATATCTAAAAGCTATCAAGTTTGTTTCCTTTACTTTGCCTCAGAACCTCATAAATCTCTTTTAATTATGCCATCCCAACCCAGCTCTGTTCAGCCCATTACATATCTAAGCTCTTATCTCCTGCTGCCTACCTGTGTGTTGTTTTTGTTGCATGTTTAGTTTTGAGACTGATTATTTTTGAGTGCCAGTCTCTTTCCTTTTTTACTCCTGTAGTGTGCTTACTGCAGAGGCATGTGAAAAACAGCTCTGAGGTGGGCATAAAATGGCAGAACGGTTGTGTTTAGACTGTAAGCATTTGATCTCCTCTAAAAGCCAGAGTCTGTTCACCTCCACAAAGCTGATCTGTCTTTCCCAACATACAGTCAGCAGTGAGAAGCCTCAACCCTCCCGTTTATCTGAAGCAACTTGCGATCTAGACGTTACTCTTTCCAAGGTTCTCACAGACTCCTATCAGTGTGCTTTCCAAGACATTTTTTTTTTAATTTATTGAGAAAAGTTTTCTATTTTTCCTCTGTTCATTTTCTCCTGATTTGGTTCTTCGATTGTAATTTGAACTGTGAAAATCACAATTTATTCCTTTCACAAATCTCACACTGAATAAAACTTAAGAAAAAAAGTTTAACCTTAAAGTGGAGAAAGGACAGAATAGCCCACTTATTCATCAAGTTTTAGAATTATTGATCGATCACACAGTAATAAAGGAATGATTCTGTTTCAAATTGCTGCAAGCACTGAGGGTGGTAAAGTCCAACTTACCCCAATCTAAATTCACTTTATCTTATTTTTTTATGCAGCTCTTTCTGCTTCATAAACACTTTTGACCTTATAAAGTGAAGTGTTTTGCAGATTTACCTTTGAGTTTCAGTGAAGAAGAGAAAATAAAGAACTAAAAATGGCACAGCCTGGAGAGAACCTCAGTGATTTAAAATAAAACATGTACACAAAATATAGTCATGTCCCCACAGTGACTTTAAATGTGTTTGGTAGTTCCTGTAAAAATACAGAGTTTGCACTCATTTGTGTGACATCATCATATCTCCGTTATGACCTCAAAAAGGCAATTTAGGTTTTTCAGAATGTTAATAGTTTTCCTTTTCCAGTTAACTTCATTTAGTGTGATGGAGGATGCGTTTGATTTTATTTTTTTACAGTTTCTATGAAATGATTTGTGGTTTTGAGGTTTCCATGAAGTGCTACTTTCCCTTACTGCTTTATAGGAAATGATTTAACATTTGTACTTTCACACCCTCGTGAAGCGCGAAGGTGTGAAAATACAAACGTTTTTATGGTATAACTGAAAATCCATCTGGAACCAGATTTAACCAAGATCCGCCCGAAACCTTGCACTTTAAAATGCACACAAAAAGTGCAACATTTTGTTTTAGTTTGTAGCCTCTCTAAATGTAACGGCAGCAGCTTTTGCAACAAAATCATTTTTCTCCAACAATTCTAAAACCTTAAAAAGAAGAACCTGTTTTTTTTTTAGTAGAATAATTCATTTTTCACTGTATTTGATCATTGTAGCATAAAATGGATGAATTTGCTGTTTGCTGATGTGAAATGTTCTGAGCATCTAAATTTATATTAAAAATAACAAAACTTGTCCCACTATAAACATTACATAAAACAAATTTTAATGCATCTAATGCTTTGTCATATGTCTTGTTTTGCCCTTTTAAAAAGTAATAATTAGTTTCAATTGAAAAGAATCAATGCAGTCGGATTTATCAGTGATAATTTATCTTTAATTTTTTTTTCAAAAGTGCATAATTATTTGCTAAAGAAAAATAAAATGAGTCTGGGTGACTTTTCAGCCACTGAATAAACCCTGTTGCGCTTCTAGTGACAGAGAGCTCTTTGTTTCTTCAAACAATGTGTGTTTTTCTGGGCCACTTCCTTTGTGATCTTCCCCACTATGCCGTCACTTCTTTCTGTAGCCTCATTTCTAGATTCCGAGCCTCAGGGCCAAATCCAGATCTGGTTTCACCATGAAATCCCTCCTGTCAGGACATGAACAATCAAAATACGGACAGTCATTTACATTTTTTTTTTTAACTCTTGTCTATGATTTGTCTTGTTGGATAATTATTTTGTCCTTCAGCCAGATACGTGTGCCTTTCTGACTTGTTCAGAGAAGTTTCGATAAAATATGAAAGTATTTCTGGCTTCTAGAAAAGTTCCTTATGAATTGAAAAGAAAGGGAGAAAACTTTTATTTTATGGATCTGGTCTTTCTATTCCATCATACAATTCTTCTTAATGAACCCCTATAATATGATAATGACTTAACTTTGTTTAGCAATTTGGTCATACTACAATGTTGTTGGTATAAAAACTGAAGGACTGCAGACTTTATGGTGTGTAGAGCAAACACTCTTGCTTAGAAATAAACTACATTATATTTCTGAAGTATATTTAACAGATGATGGCATTTTTTTTCAATCTATCTGACATATGTTAAAAAGAAGCCAACACAAAGATGTTCTTTAGCAGTTTTTGTAAAATCTTTACAGAAATCTTCAAGCATAAGATAAGTAAATATGTGAAATCTAAAAGCACTATTAGAGCTGCATTTAAGCAACATCACAAAGCTTGTGTAGCAACCGAACTTCATTTAAAAATGACATATTAGTTCTTTCCAACGTGCTTAGTAAAAGTGTGTTTTTCCTTGAACATCTTATACACCTTACATTGTAATAGTTAAAAATATGTCTGCTTCTACATTCTCCACTACTTTTACTTGGTGGGCTTGAAGACTGCAGACCATTAGCAAAAACATTCAGTGATTAGGGCCCACCTACTGAGAATGCACAAAGTAAAAAAACATTCTTTACTAAATAAGCTGAGTGTTTTGATTTTACCTCTGATAAATGTTGTCATTACAAACATTTAGCTTTTTAATCAAGATTTTTAACTGTTTGCTTTCTCTGCCAACTATTGAGATTAGCTCTGTGTTCAAACAGTGTTCCTGCAGGGTTTGTGTCACGCTAAACCCTCTGTATTTGTGGGGGGGACATGCTCCAGTGCCAAAAATAAGATTTGATAACTGCAGACCTTATATGTACTTTGCTATTTACCAAATTAGAGAACATTTTTTTTCTATTATAAAAAAAACACTGTTAAAGAAATATCTTTATATCAAGCAGCCCTTCCCCTATAAATAAAATTTATGTCAGAAAGCTTCTTACACGAATTAGTGAGTTCCTCAATGTTATCACTCTCAGGAAAATTACTCCTTGGACATTGTAATTCAACAAAATCTTCCATAGTAGTTCTGTGGTGTTGTATCTCATAAATCAAGAAAACAGGTAAGTGAGCTTCATGAATTTCTCTGGAGAAATTATGGAAATTATGGGTTTTAACTGAGCATGAAGGCATCAGCCCGGGCATGCCTTGGATTTCACTGCAGAAAGCTAACCTGGCTATCAACAGAATCACAAGTACACATACCTAAAGACAATATACTTTTAATGTGCTACTGCTAACCTACTGACATCCTTCAATTTATACTTCATTGTAGAAAAAATGCTGGTTTTGCCTTTGGCAGTGACATTAAACTTTCCATTATTAGCAGAAAACTAAATGTAAATGAATAAACAGTCCCAGATACAATGCAGCAGCTTTCCCTTACTATATTTATACTGTATATTTATAGTGTCCAGAAAGCTCGGAGTTTATTTTAGTTGGAAGCATCATTTATGGTAGAATCTTTTTATGGGTTTTTGACCTCCTTTTATTTTTAAGGCTTTAAATGCACTTCCTGTAACATTATCCAGTTTTTATTTAGTGTCTTGTGCTTTAAGTTACATATCCTGTAACTAGTTCACAAGTTCCTTCCTTGTGTTGTTGCGACACATCACACTGTCATGTTTCAAAACACATTTTTATGTGAGTTTCAATTAATCCAAGGGTCATAGAGCTAAAGCAGATACAGTGGTTTATGTACATTGATGAATGGGTGTTTTAAAGGATCCAGAGCTGAGAACTGTCATTGTAAGTTTCTCTTGGTTTAGCTGAAAGCTTTAGTATAAAACATGAGACTATTTGTGAAACCTCATCAGGAGGTAAATATTGAAGTGTCTCTCTGCATTTCTGTAGATTTGTATCACTGTTTTATAAACAGAATAACAAGGATTAACAATGGTCTTTTTGCTTTGTGCTCTGGTTTCCACTCCAGGCATGGAACACGATGTGCAGGAGAAGTGGCAGCAGTGGCCAGTAATGGAATCTGTGGAGTCGGGGTGGCCTACAATGCAAAGATTGGAGGTAAGATTTATTTAAATTGTGTGTGCGTGTGTATTTTTGTACTGCTTCAACCAAACAAAATCTATTTTCAGAAGATCAGTGTTGTTTTCCTGTTATGCTTTTTCCACAACATATATTTTCAATCTTTTATTAGCAGCTGTAGTTGTTGTATTAATTGCTGTTTACCAATTGATGTGTTTTTGTTGTGCTTTTGCAAGTATCCATACAAAACAAAAACACCCATAGTCAACTAGTTGAGTGTGGTATAAAAGGTTTGAAAAGACATGGTGCTGTAGCTTTGATTTAATCTGGATTGATTTTGTGTCAAAGTTTATGTCGTCAATTTGGGAATATGTACACCAGAAATAACTGGTGTAATGCTTTTCTCATGCTTTTCCTGCCATGTAAGAGGTGGGCAAACATTCAAACACCTTTCTGCACAAAACCAACACAAGCAAACTCCCACCTACACTTTGGTTTGACTCATATCTCTGGCTTTGTTTCTCCAAAGATTCAATAGCACAGACTATATGAGGACTGGGCTTTTTTCTGAGCAATTATATTAAACTTAAATGCTCACTATAAACTGCGAAAAGCAATTAATTCAAACACATTTGTCACATTTAAAGATCTTGTGTTTATAATTGTCTAAAATCAGAGCACATCCAGAAAGAGGATTATGATTAGAGATTAATTAGTCATTTTAGAAAAGCTGTAAAATTACATTTCCATCACAGATATCAGTCAGGTTGTTATTGGAATCGACACAGAACTGTGTCCCTGCTGTTCCGAGGGGTTGCAACTGTCACTTTAACAAGTCTTGCATGCATTAAACATGCTGGGTAGACTGTGACAACCCACACGGTGAAATTTCATCACACTTTTACAGTGTTTGTGCCTGTGGTGCTGCAACACTCAACCAAGCTCCCTTTGAATGTTCCTTTTTCCTTTAGGTTTTTGTTTGTGGTTGCTCAAATTTCCTTTTGTGTTTGAAAACTTGTCATGCCGCCTTAAAGGTGCAATGTAATTAGTTTTCTGTTTTGTTTGAATTTTAAGTTTTCCTGGTTATCCATTAAATTATAGGGAAAACTAAATAGTGCATTTTTACTATGTTTTGCAAAAAACAGTTTAAATATAATTGTTCATAGCTTGTAGTTTACCAAGTATAATTGTTTTTTAATAATTCAATTTCTATTTTTCATATTTAAATTTTGTAGCACTCCTGCATAAACTAACTTACTGTTCTCATCTTCATTCCATTGTATCTTTTTTTTCTTTCTTAAGTTTTTGGTTTTAAACCCTGCTCACATAAAGGAGGTTTAGGAGGAAAGTTGTCCTTTAAGTTCTACTGCAACCATTTCCACACAGGCAGCTTATATTGCTTATTTGTGAGTCTGATTGCGTTCTGCTGACATCAGGATGCGGCAGAACAACGTGTTCTTAAAGAAGCCAAATGCATCCTTTCACTGTCTCTGTTTATAACGGTACTCTTCTCCCTCTATATATATGATACACGCTGAACCTTGAGTTTATTGTCAAAAAATAATGCAGGACTTGATATTAGAACTTAATAGGATTCCAGATGGCAATTGTGAATAAGATAAATGACAATGTTTGGTTGATTTATTGGAGCAGAAGGTGTAATAGTGTACTATGAGATAAAAAGTATCTGTAACTCTCACTTAAGTATGTCTTTTATCTGTAGATCCTAAAATTATAGCTTCAATTCAGAAATGACTACATTTAACCCAAAAATACTGTTTTAACAACACAGTAAAAGAAATACAGTTTCTGTGATCTATTACCCACCATTTACACGTCAAGTACAGCTGCTGCTTGTTCAATTGTTGGAAGAAATGCAGCAATGGCAAATAGTCCCTGAACAGTGGACTAATGCATATGGAGAGCAGAAACACAGACTGCATACATCAAGGAAAAACATTGAACCGCAGAAAGCCTGACAAATTAATATTTTTCTACAAGCATAAACATTTAGATACAAATTAAAAAAAAGAGTACTGGGACACATGTCTATATATTTGATATTTTTCCACTAACAACATGTTATTTCTTTAGCGATTGTTTCACACAAAAACCTCTAGAGGGCACTGTAGGTGTGCG
>NC_050514.1:19235561-19285008 GCF_002922805.2 Oryzias melastigma
CTTTCATCTTGACCATTAAATATGAAACCACAACTTCAGCCGCCTAGTTGTTTTTACACCCACTTGTTCTGTATTGATTGCATAAGAAATGTGTTGATTAATAAGCTTTTCAAAGACTGGTTTGTTTAGTTTTGATGCCTTCAGTCAGATCATAGCTGTCTGTTTTTTAACCAGCCTTCCAGTAGTCTTAATCAAAGCTTGCGCATGGAAAAAGTGAAATAAAAAATTTAAAATTACCTTGAGAAAAGACAGCGGCAACTAAGGGGCTGTAAAATAGAAGTGTAATATAATCCTTGATTACCAAGCAACATATAAATAAATATACCTTCTGCCTGCATTATCTCAGCATTTAGAAATTCCTTTGTTGTTTGATTGGAGTGACATTTAAAACCTGTTTTGTCTGAATCATTTAGGAGACATCTCAGTACTTATTCAGACTTGTTTATTTATATGCAATACATATAAAAACTGTTCTAACCCCGGGTGATATTTTTTATCATCTTGTGTGTGTAAAAGGCTGAATATTTTAGATTTTTGTTCCACAAATTGCATATTTTAGTGCAGGTTGCTGTGGGAACAAAAACAGCTCCCTGTTTTTAGATGCTTTTAGGGATCCTCAAAGATCTTCCACTGGGGTTCTACTTGGACCGAAACATTGTAATTGACTAGCCTGTTAGGTTGTAAGTAGAAATTTTTATTTTCAAGTTATCTTTTCTAACCAGTGGATCTGTGGGTGATAACTACTAAGACCATACACACATCTGAACTCATACGAAGAATAATTAACTAAAAAAAAACAGCTTTAAATTGACTTAGATGACATCTGTGGTTTGGCACTGCCTGAGCTGTTCAAATTTCTAAAAATACAACCAAATCTTATCCAATTTACTCTGTGAGAGATGCACTAATTTCATCTAGAGGAAGTCAGCTAGTGTTTTCTTTCATCTCCCAGATAGATTTTTGGCCTCAAAGGAGTACTTTACACTTGAGGAGATGGTTCACTCATCATGCAGCAGATACTCTCTCTCTCCCTCCTGCAGCCAGCTCAAACACTGAAGGAAAATCAATACAAATACCGTTTGATCTACATGGTTTGGACAATAATAATATCACAGTCGATGCACAGCAAATGAATGCCAGCAGTATTTTATACACCCCTAAATGAGCTTTCCTAATCCACAAGAACAGAAATGGGGTAAAGCGGGGCAAATAATGGGGCACATATTTAAATCAAACACCTTTGTCCCCTCATGTGCCCATTCTAGTTTTGTGACTATACATGTGCTTAGCTGCAGGTCAAAACGACTGATGGCACCTGAAGAGATCTTAATTCAGTTTTAGAAAATCATTTTTAAAAGTGTTTCTGCTGTTATTTAGATGTTGTAAGCTTACTGACGTCCTGCTACTTAGCAATTTTCTGTACATTTTGCTCTATAAATGCTTTAGTCTGAGGTTCAGGTGCAATAAACAGCGATGGCTAACATAGTCTGCACTGGTAAAAACTTAAGGAGAAAAACAAGCAGGGTTGGTTGGATTCTTTCCTTTCAGTGAAACCACACTATAAAAACTTTACAGTTCTTTTTTTCCATGAGACTAACAAAGACTTGCAAGAAGGCTTTAAAGGGTAAAATTATTGGTGTTTCTCTATCTCAATGCCTAGAATTTAAAAGCAGCTCAAGTCTTTAGTTCTCTTACGGAAAGATGGAGGAATTGAATCATTGATCGAGCCAGAAACTTGAATGGGAGAACTGTTTACTGAAAGGCTGCAGAAAAGGATTGCACATTTAAAGTAGTAATGAAGCTTCACAGGGAAAAGCAGATTTTTTTTAACATTTTAGTAAAGACTTTTACTATTACTGTATGCACATATTGTTTAAAATGTGTAGGCAACGTTTCTGCTTTGCTTTGGTGATCATCAATTTTTGAGAGTGATGAGTTATCAGAAATTGTTAGGAAAAGTGTGTCAGCTGTTTCTTCTTCTGTTTTTTTATGTGGTGGCTGAAGGTGTGCGTATGCTGGATGGTGAAGTGACCGACATGGTGGAAGCCCAGTCTCTCAGTCTAAATCCTCAGCACATCCACATCTACAGCGCGAGCTGGGGCCCAGAGGACGACGGCAAAACAGTTGATGGGCCTGCCAAACTCGCCAAGGAAGCCTTTTTGCGAGGAGTCACGGAGGTCAGTGTTCAAGCAAGGCCGTGATTGATGTGCCGGACAGAATTATTTCTTTTTCTTCTTTAGGCAGGAAAGTAATTGATCTGTTTCAGCTGAAAGGGCCAGAAGCTGAAAGAACAAAGCAGCTTTTGACTGTGAAAATTATAAATTGGGGGGAAATATCTGAAATTCATCAAGTACAACAATAGGATAATGAATTGAAGCAGGACTGTTGTAAGTTATCTTTTTAGCTTTTAACTTTTGGTAGTTTTTTTCTCTTTTCTGTCTTTTCTGCTTTTTAAGCTCATAAAACCGGCCTCCCTCTAAACATTTTAAAGGGTCCACACTTGCCCAATGAGTGCTAATATTCACATCTGTTTAAATGCCTTTGTCAAAATTAATCTGTCATTAGTGAGAAACGAACAAGTCAAGCTGGCCATGAACATGAAGAGGACATTCTGAGCTGTCAGAGGTGCCCTCCACGAGAAAAAAAGGATGACCAGCTCACACTGACTCCAGCTGAAGGGCTGTAGTATTCAGAGCATGTGCCATATAGCTGATTAGAACTGCTGACACTGACAACTTTGAGAACTGGCACAATGACAGCACTGTCAGATGGTGGTGTGGGTGGTACGTAGCTGTAATTGATCAATGTAGAGTGAGACAGTGCCACTCAATACAATAAAGCAGCTCTCAGATGAAAATGATTGCACTTCAAGGGCTGAGAGGTTGGATGATTTATTACAATGAGCTGTTGTCATTTTGAGCCTTTTTGAATTGCGTTGCTGTCATGCAATATTTAGCTCTTTGAAATTCACTGAGGGACCACCCTGGCCCTGCGATGTACGCTGGCTTTTAATGGGCCATTTTTGAAAGGAGCCCTGGAAATGATTTTGCTCTTATAATTGGGATTCCTATTAAAGATTGAATGAGACTTTGTTCTTTTCTGTGTAATGGTGGCCTGCAGAATAACTGAAGGAAGGGACGTCTGCTCGCCTTTCACGAGTGTGTCTGAAGGTAGTAAAAATGTTTCCAGGGTCGTGGCGGTTTGGGCTCCATCTTTGTTTGGGCGTCAGGGAATGGAGGACGGGAGAAGGACAGCTGCAACTGCGACGGCTACACCAACAGCATCTACACCCTCTCCATCAGCAGCTCCACACAGAATGGCAACGTCCCCTGGTACAGCGAGGCCTGCTCCTCCACCCTCGCAACCACTTACAGCTCAGGCAACATCAATGAGAAACAGATCGTAAGTTGTGGCTGTGTCTTGTATTTGTCCTTTACACCAGATATTGTGATACAGGCTAAAATATTCCCTTACTGTCACGTGCTGTTCTTAATATCTTATTATTTTGTGGCATTTACATAAGTAAAATTGATATGAAAAGTGGACAAACTTTATTTTTCAATCTGCAACACATTAGTCTCAGACATACACACACTTACCTTCAGCTGCAGAACACACTTTATTTGTCTCCAGCAGCCAGAGCAGCTGGATGGACAGCTTATGGCATTGCCTCGGCATATGCCTGCTCCCTCAATGCTTCTGTGGCACACTCATTTAATTGTCCTGTCACTCATGAACCTGGGAATGAGAACCCAGAAGAAAAGGAGTATTCCAAAGCCTCTAAGGTCATGCACAAGAGGGTATCTTCATGTCCATTAAGGGTATCTCCTGTTTCCCGCTTCCCTTTTAATTTAAAGCAATAGAGATATCATCTAGGAAGATCAAATTGGGAAAATTATAACACATCAATCAGTGCGTGGAGGCAGTGAGATCGGTCTTTTCCAAGGACACTCAGACACCCAGAGGATCAAAATAAATTTTGTGCCACCTAAGCTACATTTGTACACAGTCCATGTAGTCCTTTAAAGACTGTTTTTAATGTTCTGCACTAGTCAGCAGACCTGCAGTCCCAAGTGCCTCTTCTTTGCTATGTTTATTTGCCCCATCCCTTTTTTGTTAAAGAAATTCTTTTTTTTTTCTTTTTTCTCAAAATCTTTTTCTTTTTTTACTTTTATCCTTTCAAAAGATTTGTCTCTCTTAAGACAAACACTCCGGTGCTGCTCCACTTCACCTTGTATTGATACATTGGGACATGCTCACATCTGTCAACTGCTCTGTAAAACTGCAGTCTCCTGCTGTGGGTCATTTAGGGGGAAATCTTCTGTAAACAGTCTTGCTGAGGAGAATTATTTCTTCGGTTTGATTTCATGCTGATGTGTTTTTGCTTTTAGACTCTTGCTCCCTCATCCACTTGATGGTTTCTGCCCACCTGAATGCACTCAGTGTGGGATAAATGTGATGGCAAATGAAGAGAAAAATGCCCACTTATTGCTTATCAGTTCACCAGAGCGAAACAAATTGGGAAATTTTTCAATACGAATGCAGAAGTATGATACCAATAAATTAAATGGTGCTGGGAGGTTTTTTTTTTTTTTTCTTTTTATAGATGATGGTTGGGAGCACACCAATCCATTGCAGTTGTAGAATAAGTGATTAATGATATTGGAGAGATCTTGCCTACTGAATCCCTTTTTGGTGTAATTTTTTAGGTGACTACAGACCTGAAATCGAAGTGCACGGACTCTCACACCGGCACGTCTGCATCCGCCCCTCTGGCTGCAGGGATCATTGCGCTCGCCCTTGAAGCCAAGTAAGTGCTCACCACTGTGTCATATGTGAGTTTGGCCACATATTGTTTCCCAACTCATTGCATTTTAATCTACCTTTCTGCCATTTATAATAATATATATATATATATATATATTTGAGACTTGGAAAGAAATGTTTAATTTTCATTTTTGTTCCCCATTTTTTGGTTAAATACAATCACTGCTGATGCAGTTTCTGTCAATAGAAGAGTGAATTAATTCAGTTCACTAATTAAAAGTGGCTCTTCTCCTTATTTCATCTAATATTTCAACGTTTTTTAGTTGACGTTTATATGTGACGCCAATCACTTTTTCAGTTATGTTGCACCAGTTGAAAAACACTCATAAAGGTAAAAAACTCCTTTAATTATGTATTTAGTGGTGTGAGATAATGATCTGCTGAAGATAAGATGCCATTGGAAATGGATGTAAGGGAAAATGCTTATGTCTAGGGTAGAACTTAAGTATTTTTATAACTGAGTTACTGTGAATGAATGCTTCCTTTGTTAATCTCACCAGAGAGCCAAACTTTGACCATGTGGTTAACTCCTCTTTGCACCCGATCAATTCCAGCTTGCAATGCTGTTAGAAGAACTTTGGAGTAAAACCTTTTTTAAGGTTTTCTCTACAGTAAATATGCTGCTAAAGTTCAGACGCAGAATTGAAATACATTTACTAGATATAAAATGTCAGATTTTGATTGGACGTCATGTTGGCTAGCTGTACATGTGCAGTTTAATGCTGAAATGTGTTGTCAGAGGCTCTTTCTTTGATCCATTTTATCACCTTGAGTGTTTTTTTCAAGCCAGAGCCTTACCTTATGTTACTTTGTGAGTGTATGTGTGTTGGTAACTGTGTGGTACATTCACATTGCAGTCAAAACCTAACTTGGAGGGACATGCAACATCTGGTTGTGCAAACTTCTCATCCTGCTCACCTGCTTGCTAATGACTGGAGAACCAATGGTGTCGGGCGTAAAGGTACAGCAAATGCCTTCCACAAGTGTTTACAGTTTTAATGCATCTTTAAAAAAAAATATGTCAACCAGAGGATGATACGTTTTCAGAACCAACATTCATGCGTCACTTACCTTCCCTTTTTTTTTTCTCTGCAGTTAGCCATTCATATGGGTATGGACTGCTTGATGCTGGTGCAATTGTATCGCTTGCAAAGACATGGACCAATGTGGGCCCACAGCGAAAATGTGTGATCACCATGCTCACTGAGCCGAGGTTAGTGCACTGCAGCCTCACAGATAACCCTGCTCTGACGGTCTGATCTCCATGACAACAAGTTTTAATTCATATTAACAGTTCCTGCCAACGATTAATTAAAACTAATAGATCACTTTGCATCGGCTCTAAATAACTGCCTCATTCATATTGACTAACGTAGGGCAGGCAGGACAGTCATTGACCAACATATGATGCACTTAGTCTTTTTACAGCAGCTCAGCTGTAGTTTTATAGATGTTATCTCACCTTAAATAAGCATTTTATTGTCATCACTTGCTAGATTGCGTACATCGTTTTTATTTAATTTAAAGACTTAAGTCAGCACAAAATAATTGAACAGTGCACGATTCAAAAAGACTATTAGCCTTTATACTTGTCCTTTTTTTCTCACAAACTAGACACTCTTGCTAGATTGCAGAGATCTTAGTGCCTAAAAAACAAAAGAACTCTTCAAAACCAGTCTGCTGCTCAGACACAGCATAGGGTATGAGTTGTGCAAAAGTCTCAGGTACCTCTCATTCTTAGACTACCTTTTGCCTCCAAGGTGCCAGACTTTCTTATAAAAGATCTTCACCAATACATCTCTAAGAAAGTTTTTCATGTCACTCAACTTCAGTTCACCCTTTTTGAGGGATTTCTTTTCACTTTCTTACTTTTTTGCCTTTTTTCAGTTCACCCTCTTAAATCTGGCCTTTCTTTTACTGGCAACAAATTTCAGGGGTAACCCAGTGACAAAAAAAAAATCCTAATTCAAATCCTTTGAAGCTTGTCAAAAACAAGGTCTTAATATAATTTGTGAAATAAAAGCGAATGTCTTAAGAAAAGCTTCAAAAGTCCTTCAAAAGACCAGAACTGTCAATCAAAAATGAAGATTATAAGAAATCCTTTCTTCTTACAAGCAGAAAAGGGAATTGAGGCAATTGTGGGCTATCTGCAATTACAAGCCAGCAGTGTTTAGGATCCAAAGACTTTAGGAGAAAAACAGTGAATGATTTTACCAACATCTCTTCCAGCACGAAATAACACTAACAGCAATGTTTTTACATTTATTTTCTCTTCGCTAATTTTTGCACTTGTTCATTAAAAGAACTTGGACAAACTGCCTGTGTTTGTCAATGCAGACATTCATCTTTAAATTAGAAAATATATACACTTCCTGTGTACAAACATTTTTTAGAAGTTTCTTGAAAGATTGTTGAAAAAGTTTGCCCAAATCCCAGTCTGTCTGGCGTTCTTTAATCTTGCCCCTCTTAAAATCTTGGAAAATCCCTCAGAAAATCTTGCCTGCTGTGAAAATGGGCTAGTCCCAAAACTGTACAGGAGAGAAGCAGTGCTTATCTAAAGAACAGGGCATTCTGTGATCTCCCAGCACCGCTATGGAGTTGATCAGGTCTGCAGATGGACATGTAATACTTCCTTTCTTTATATGCTTGTGCTTTCACGGTTTCCCATTTGTATTCTAAATCCCTGAAACGCTTCACACAACAAATGTGAAGGGGAGAAAAGCCGTTCCAGCTTGGAGCTCTCTCGTTTGAATGGTTTCAGCAAACCTGCAATGTTCCGCCTTCAGAAATACCACATGAATATCATGTGAACACATTCAAGCCTCAGATATTTATAAGGTTATTAGTCGACGTCCTCTCGGGCTTCTTAGATTTGTGTTTCTGAGAAAATGCATAAAATGAGAGTCGGATATTAAAACGGTGTAGATCAGTGTGTCTGTGCAGGCAGAGTGAGCCACCATGGTTCACTGTAGTGACACGTCATGCCTTCATTTTATTCAGCCTGCAGGTAGTGGGGTCCTGTTGTGAGCATGTGTTTGTGTTTAGCATTAGGAATGGCTTGAAGATCACATAAACCCAGAGGAATAGGGGTGAAATATGGAAATGTACGTGCATTAGTGTAGGCAGCTTGAGCTAAAAAAAAAAAGTAATTTTAGGAAGGTTTCTCATCTGTATTTTACTCAGACTCTGGATTTGTCCTCAACAATGTGCTCCTCCTGGTGTCTGTCCCACACCTCCTCTTCATTATGCACTTCCAGAAACTTTTCTGCGTGTTGAAGGTTTGTCTCTCTCTGCAAAGAGCAGATGGTTCGAGCATCTGGGAGCTGCAGTCAAGGCACTTTATTCAATTTACATTTTTGCTATTTAGTTTGACTGACTTATAAAGAGTGACTTGAAGTAAGTGAGCTTCAGGGGTTGCAGCCTTTCAATAACTCCAGGTCATTACTTCCAAGGGAACCATGCAGTATATCTGATGGAATGATATTAAATTCATACATTTTTCAATGTTGCATTTTGCTACTTCAGACATTTACACATTATTTTTATTCCCCTCTTGGTTTGTGTTAAACCTAGCTGTTTATTTGAAGAAAGGGGCATGATGTTAATTAGATTTTTGCTGAATTGTTGTTGTTTTGCTTCTAACTTAGTTGAAGCACTTTACATTTCTGTGATCTATATTGTCTGTTTGTGATAGAATTTGCATTTTGAAAAGCTGTTTATCAAAACTGTTTAGTGTTTGACTTCTGTATTAATTCTCAGTGAATACCACAAAAGCTCTGCCAAAACTAAGATAGATGAATCTGTTTAAAGCTCCTGTGTAGTTCTTTTTAAGTGAGTTTATTTTTTTAGCACGCACATTTTTCATCAGAGGTGAGAAACTTTAGGCATCAGAAGATTTAATTACAACTCTGAGGGCAGAGATTATTGATCCATTATTTCAAATGAGACTGGGGTTACCAGAGTTTGTTTTTTTTGTGCCAGTGTATTTGTACTTTCAAAGAAAGTATTTGTTTAGCTGTATAAAAATTCGTGGCTAATGAAATTCCTCCGACTGCCAGAAGAGGGCGACAGAAAATTTCCATTGATGTATACATTTAATGATGTTTAAATAATCTAATAAAACAAGTGAAAATGTTTGGAGTTTTGAAAACTATTAAATTCGATTTTATTAGTAGGAGTTTGTTTTTTTAGAGGTATTCTGATGATTGAAGAAAAATTGTGAGTTTAGCCACAAAATGTAATGAAGTTAATATACTGTATGAAATCTGTGTTGACGATGATGTGAAGTTTAGTTTTAATATGTTCCTCTTTTTTGTTAGTTTTACACAATTTTGAAATTAAGTTTACTAAATTAAGTTTTCTGCTTTGTGACACCTTCATTAGCCTGTATTTTTAATGTTCTTACTTTGACACAAACAACCTAAAAAGAATGGAGACATTTTAAGAATTTCCCACTCACTCAATTTCTATTTTAGTCATTATGTCAATGTAAGACTGAAGTATCTACAAATTGCTTTTAGCAGACCTTGTCAATGTCTTCAGTTTAAGGATGATACAGAAGTTACTTTCATTTATCCTTGAAATGGTAGAATCGTTCAGGCTGAAATGGAAGGAAAGGTTTCTGAGCTTCCTGAGCATATAGAGTGAACTCCTTCACTTGTTTGTAATTTGGTCACATCCGTGTCACAGAAACCCCATGCCGCCGTCTTCCTCAGAAATGAAAAGTCTGTAATCTCTTAAGCGGATTTGAGGTGTAGCAAAAAGAGAAAGGTGCTTTACTCCTCCTTAGAATAGTGGCGCTACAGGTTGTGAGACACTAATCCTTTTTAAGGCCATAAACTCCTCACCTTGTTAAACTTCTCGCAGTGGGCAGCAGGCAGAATGTCACACCGACAGATTTACAGAATTTGGTTTAAGGTGAAGCTTCTTAGATTCTAGTGAGTTCTTCATCGATTTAAAATATTCTCTATGTTTTATGACTCCTGCTTTACAGGAACATTGGAAACCATTTATATATCAACAAGAGTGTGGACGCTTGCATTGGATCAGACAGTTATGTGACCTCGCTAGAGCACGTCCAAGCCCGGCTCACCCTGTCCTACAACCGAAGGGGGAACTTGGCCATTCATCTCATCAGTCCTGCAGGCACTCGCTCCACCCTTCTCCACCCCAGGTGCAAACCCACAACTGTGCAAACACTCGTGGGCAGCAAGCTTGCTTCAGTCCAACCCCTTTGACTCTCCTGTTTGCTTGGTTTCTCGCAGGCCTCATGATTACTCATCAGAGGGTTTTAATGACTGGGCTTTCATGACCACCCATTCCTGGGACGAGAACCCCACTGGAACGTGGAGGCTGGAGATTGAAAACGTCGTCGGTGCAAGTGACTATGGTAAAGCATTGAACATTTGTCACAACGGACATGCTCCCTTTTCTGCCCTCCAGAAAGCCTGTAAAGACCGTCCTTTGATGTTATTTAACATGTAATCTGTTGAGTCTGCTCTCCAGCTTCAGTGTAAGGAGATTAGTGATGAAGAGGCTGTTGAAGCCAAAGTGTCTTTAGAGTCAAACCCTTTACAATTGGCAGACATCAATATTTGTATTTATTATGCTTCGTGCACATGATAAACTATGAAGACTCTTTGAGGGTATATCCTTGTGCTGATGCATTTACCTGGTTTGGTGCCTTATGAAATGGAAGAGTTGAGAAACTCTTGATTTTAAAATGAGACAAATAAATCACAAGTTATAATCCTTTAGGCTTGCCTGTCAGTCATTTAGCAGCAGTCTGGACTTGGCTGCTCCACCCACAACACGACGTTCAGCCAAGAAAGATCCAGTGAACAAATCTAGATTATTTGCTCACAAATCCCCCTTTGGTAAACGCCTCATTTATCAAAGCTGAACCTCCCAGCAGCTTCCAGCTTTGAATGATTTCGCAGGAATGTCAAATTGATTCATGAAGTTGATCTTAATGTGGCATCATACTAAAAATTCAGCCTCACATCATGGAAAATATGTTTAGAGTAGGGATGGGGACATTTTTTAAATGATTTGAGTAGTCTTTCGTTTTTAAAGTCCCTCTCCATCTATATTTTTATTTATTGTAAATTCGTCACCTGTGGTCTTTTTAACCATGATGATGCAGTTTTTATCAAAAATCAAAAGCTAGCAGCTCAGAAAAAGAAAATGAAGACGTTAATGGATTTGTCAGCAAGTGGATGATTTGGAACCGGAGCGAAGAGGGGAGATTTTCATCCACCCATGGCAGTTGCTGTGTCCCAAACCTGTTTTCAAACCACAGGTTTACTTCTGCTCTTGATCCATCATGATTTGAATAAAGAAATACTTAAAAATGCAGATCTTAAATTATTTCATACATGTCCATCATGAATGATGAAAATGCTACAAGAAGATGTTAAAAACAGCAAAGTTTCCTAAAAAAAAGATGTTGAAAAAGGTTGAAAGGTGGTTTGTTTTTGAGGTCCACTCTAATTTTTTTCTGTTTCCCTATAAAGGCACTCTGACCCAGTTTGTCCTGGTGCTGTATGGCACTGGCACTCCAACCACCAGCTCTCCCAATGATCCCCAGTCTACCAATGACAACTGCAAGACCTTGGACTTGAGGCAGATATGCATCGGTAAGACCGCTGTCTCCTGGCTGCAGCTTCCTCCTCTCAGGAGTCACGGCAGATTGAAAAGAATCTGGTTATTGTGAAACCATGAGTAAAATGTTCAGTTTGCTCACTTGAAATTAGATTTCTCTTGATTTAATTTCCTCTGTAAAATTGCAGATATTTTACTTCAAGACAATTTAAAAAAGATGAATTACGTTTTTTTTTTTTAGGTCAGTTAAGCTGATCTTGAGTCTCTTCTGTAGCTTTGCTGCTCCTACCTAATATAAATAAAATCTGTAGGGAAGGTCTGAAGATAGAGGTGAACAGCAATGCAGTGGGAAGTCCTTTTACATGTGGACAGAGACGGTGACAGCCCGACCCCTACAGGCCGGCAGCTGTCACTACATGCTGACAGTTAACTGCCTGTATCATATTATTTTTTATTATTATATCAAACAGTATATTTAACAGTTATTACGCCCACAGTATGCTCACACTAAAGGTCAAATCTGCAGTTTTCTGTTTTTACAGAGTGACAATAAAGTGCAGTAAATCTAGTTTTCATCAACCTGTTCTGTTTGCAGCTGTTAGCCGACATGAAGGCAGTGATCAGTGCTTGAACAATCCAACATGGAAGTTTGTTGGACTTAATTACATTTTATTTATTTATATGCACAAATGATAACTGCAACTATGATTACTTGAAATCTAATCAATTTTTAACATAAATTAAAAAAAAAAAGTTGTTAGATATCGTAATATTTCAAATCTGCCATCTGAGCCTTGGTAGTCTGGGTTAGAACCCTTATTCCCTACCATCAGTTTAACAGGGCTCAAATGATGAAGCAGAAGCTGATGGTTTCTTTGTCTGTTTTCAGAGTGCAATCCAGGGTTCTACCTCTACCAGCAGGGCTGCGTCAAAGAATGTCCAGCAGGCTTTGCGGTGGGCTCCCAACCTCTCAACTACACTCTGGGAAACTTCATTAAACCTGTTTCCGTCCCAGCCTGCCTGCCCTGCGCGCCGCCCTGCCTCACCTGCAGCAGCCTCAACCCTCAGGTCTGCCTGTCCTGCCCCCCTCACAACTCCTTAGAACCCGTCAGTGGTACCTGCCTGCACCTCAGCCACGCCATGCGCGAGTCGCCCGGCGGCTTCACGGTCGGGCAGGGGACTCCGACGTCGCAGCTCGGCCCGATCTCGGGGCTGCCCATCACAATCGCTGTGTTCAGCTGCATGGCCATTATCGGCACCTTTGCTGGCATCTTCCTGTTGCTGCAGCTGCGGTCGGGCGCGCTCATCAAGCTGCCGTCTCTGGAAGCTGGAGGCAAATTCAGCTTAGGAGGGAATAGGGTGGTGTCTTACCGCGGCATCCCGACGGTGTGGGGGGACGAGGGGTTGAACACTGACTCTGAAAACGAAGAGTTTGATGTCCAAAATGAGAGAACTGCCTTTATCAGAACACAAAGTGCTCTTTAATGCCTCCCTTTGTCCCTCCCTCTCTCCTGCTTTTAAAATCCTCTCACCCTCATTTGTCTGATGATTCAGGGCTTTGGGATCTGTTCTCTTTTTTTTTTTTTTTATCAGATCTTCTCTGTGTCCCATTCTGGGACCCGCTCCTCAACCTTGCTGTGGAAGACCTAATGGGAAGCTGTTGTCTGTCAGAGATGAGGATGGCTTGAGCTTTGCTTTGTTCACACTAGGGTGCATTTCTATTTACATTAAGTGGCTATTTACTTCCTTTTGCCCCAAGTCACTAACGTCTGTCTGCCTGGAGTCCATTTTCCTGCCAGCTTCAGTTTCTTTGCGTGTCAGTAAACAAATGAATTCGTTTTTTTCAACTTTAACCCTCCTTTCTTTTAGTCTCAGTGCAGTAGCCAGATGAGATTGTTGAATGTGAGCTTCGGGGGTGTGAGCATTTTTGTGTACATATCAGAACAAATGCCTTCGCTTGAAAATACTCGGGCATCCCGACCCAGCGAGCTTTGAAATATATACAGCAAAAGCTAAGGTTTAGTGTTTTAACCCAAAGTTATTTCAAAATAAAATTTGTAATGAGGTTGTGGAGTTCAAAAGAAAACATTTCTTCTGCACGCTTAAGTGAGTAACCAGGAAATCTGCATAAAAATACTTTTTTTAAATAAACGAAAGATCCACAAATGATACGTATTCAGATTGACGACCGCATCCCCAATCAGAGGAACAAGGATCTTTCTTTAAAGTCTGTCATCCTTCATTTTATTAAAATGGCACTATTTAACTCACTTTTTAAAAGTCATTCTGTTTGCTCTGGCTCAACAAAGTCAAATCTTCCCTCTGCATGTTGGATTCAACTTTAATTCAACAACTCTTTAGCTTCATCAAACTCTAAATCCTCATGTGCTTCTAACTTCTGAACCAGCACAGGGAAATGTATCTGAAAGTAAACGACAAAAGTCTAAAACTATCACATACGTGTTTCTTGGTCAACCCTGAGGCAAAAGCCTTCCAGGGATGTTTAATGTCAGCGTCTGATGTCCTCACATCCTGAGGTTGAGACGGGAAGCAGCTAAGATCCAGGCGTGTGTGTCTTTTAAATGAGCTGTGACTGATTTCTTGACAGAATGGACGTGGTAAGCGTACATGAAAGTCCCAGCACATCAGCATTAGAAACCCGCCGCGTGTCTTAATGAGTCAGACACAGGTTGTGGGTATGGGTTTGTTAGTTTGCTTGTTTGTTTTTCCTTCTGTGTGAAGGTTTTTTATCCCGTCAGATCTCCAGCATAGTTAAAAGATCCCGGCTCACAGTGCCTCCTCACTTACCCTCCAGCTGAATCTCCAGATAATCTCTTCAGCACACTTGGCAATTAAACCCCCAAATGATGCTGCTGCAAATTTCTTCTGAAAGATTTTGATCGCACGTGCAGGGAATGGATTGTTCTCTCTTTTCCTCTGCTGGTTATCATCTGAAATATTCTTCCACTGTTGCCACTTTTCTTCCACAAATCTCCTTCTCTTCTTCTGAGATTTTTCCCTTTTTCTTTTCCTTTTAATTTTGAGCACAAAAAGAGCGGAGCTTGCTGAGAGAGGTTGTCATGGCGATGACGCGCACAGAAGACTGCAGCTGCTCATCCTTTTATCTACCTCTCTTACAGCAAGTTTTCACTCATCGTAGGGGGAAATGTTCAACGATTATAGAGGTCAAGCTGCGTTGGGGGTTAAAAAGCTCCTTGGGAAATTTTTGGAGAATCGACCCACTGCAGTTCAGAAAGCTGCTGTGTAAGTTTCCCAAATCTCTGAAATATACTATCTGCAAGGAGCAGCATTAATACGAGGTCACATCTGGCTTTCAAAACCAGCTAGTGGGTGGAAGACTCATCCATAGACCTTTTAGCAATTAATCATCAATCATTGTAGTTGCTAAGACGACATAAATGCTTATTTTTTAAATCTGGGACTTGAGGTTGTTTCATTGAGCTGAGGCTTTCTTGCTTTTTGTGTTCTTGTCAGAGACAATCAGTTTCCCTGTCTTCAGAGCAAAAAGGTGCAGAGGAGCACAAAAAAAGAGAATTTAGCTGGTAATTGAGCTGCTTTGTTAAAGAGCCTTTAAAGGCTTTATTCTTAAATATGCATTGAATGCAATAGGACGTTAGGCAGTAAATTGCATCAAAGGCAAAGTGTAATGCGGTAAAACCTGATTGTCAGAGCAGTACCTTCATTAATCCCTCCTCAGAGGAAGGAAGACCCATTCTTCTAGATGCTGTCAAAGCAGCAGCGAGCCGTAGAATCCGTCAGCAGGTGAAGCAGCATTTCCTACAAAAGGAAGCGGCTCTTAAATGTGGATTTGGAGGAGATGCCCTCAAGAGCAGCAAAGTTGCTGTAATCATCATCTGCTGGAGAAGTTTGCTCACGCTCATTAGTGCCTATTTCCATTTAAATGTCGATTGGTCCCAATTTAAAGAGTTTTAGTTTAACTCCCGTCTCAAAACTTCAGCTACAAAATCTTCCCGACTTCATAGCTTAGTGCGGTGGGTGTAAACAAAAGATAATGAGGTAATGCAACAAACTCGCCCCCTAATTTTTGATCTTCTGAAGAAAAGAAAACTCTTCAAACGCATCATCGCTTACTGTTTTTGGCACCCACAAATGGAAACTTGATGCTTTCACTGCAAGGTTAAAACATGAACTTCTTTGCATTCACTTTTAATGAAATCCTGAATGTAGACTTTATGAAGTAGCTTGTGCTTCCAAAGCTGCAGAAAACTATAATGAGCCAGCTCATTCCTTACACTACGAGCACCTGATCGAGTCCACTCACAAAGAAGAAGAAAAGTGCTCTAATTGTGCCAGAAAGCAGCTCTTGTCAGACCATTACCTGTCAAAGGTCTGCTTTTTTTTCTTTTTTTTTTCTTTCTATAAGTGTCTGAGCAGGAGACGCTGTGATGTGGATCTCGATTTTACTCCTGTTTCCAACGCCGTCTGAAGCTGGATGTAGTTGATTGCAGCAATATCTTTGGCATAACCAAAGACAATCATTTTAATGCTGTCTGTTTAGTGATGGAGGATGTTGCTTTCAGGTCGCCTCAGTCCATCGTTTCCCTTCGCTCATCTTCAAAGTGTTCTATCGAAAACGTATCTGTCATTTCTGCCTTTTTTTTTGAGGGTTTGCTGTGTGTGGGGGGAGTAGAATGTATCACCGTTACCTTAAGGGCTGAATCAGATCTGCGTGCACATGCTTGCTAAAGTAGAAATGAAACACTTGGAGATGGAGGGCCTGTCAGCCGAGCAGCTTCAGTCAGCTCCGCTGATCTCTTCTGGCCTCTTGGTGAGGCTCCTGACCTGTGGCTGCACAAAGTACCTTACAGATTTGTGATTAATGTACAAAAATGAATATCTTAAATGGGACATGACTCTAAAATAAGGCCTATTTTTGTACTATATGAATGGTGCAGTGTAATTTTCTTGTAATTTAAATATTTTCTCTTGTTTTTTCCTTTTTATTTAATTGATGTCAATTATAGATTCTACTAAAAAAATAAAGATCTATGCAAATTTAATTGTGTTCGTGTTCATTTGTGTGTCAAACATTGTAGAAGGTTGTGGTTCTTCTACATTTGCTGTCCATTAAATAATTGAAAAACTTTTATATGGTTAACCCTTTAATCGCTGGTGACACTTGAACACAAAATCTTTAACTTACTGTAACTTTTCAAACATTAACACGATCAACGTAATTCTAGTAGATTCTGAGCCGCTTTTCTCCTTCAGAATCTACTAGAATCACATTGATCATGTTACCGATTGAAAACTTCCAGCAAAATGGTGTTAAAGGGTTAAAAGTAGTTGACGGAGTTTAGCTACTTTGCAAACCATGCAGGACTTGCAAGTGAGTGTAAAAATAGCTGCATTCTCAAAATAAAGACATGAAAACTTATCAAAGTGCTTATGTAAACTCATTCACGCTTTTATTTGTTGTTCTTTACCAAATTACCACCATAAAAATGTACTGTAGAATGTTAATTTTGCTTTTTTCTCCTTCTTTGATCTGCTCTTTAACGGTGTTGAGGTGTGATGACAGTTGTCATCTGAACTGAGTGATTTGATGCTCTACAAAGCCTTTTCTAAACTCGGCTATTGTTTCCCGTGCAGTCCATTGCTTCTGTCTTTTTGTCTCTCTTGCAACAGCTGGTATAAACCCACAACAAAACACACAAGAACTTTTACCTTGTGATGTTAACTGAGTCTGTGTAGTTTAATCCAAATAGATGAGGCCTTGTGGATCCTGGTTTGTCACTTTATAGATTGATCATTTAATGCACAAACAAGTGACCCCTTAAAATAGATGTAGATTCTCTTCATTCATACACAGTTTAACCAGATCTCCTCTTTACACCTTATAAATGTGTGTCCTTTGGCTGTTAATCACATTTTCCTATGTGACTTATCTCTTTATATTTATACTCGGTAATTTCAGACTGAGCCTCAAATGAATAAAAAAAGCCTGAAAGCTGTGGATCTGTTCAATCAAATCTTTGTATTCATCATTTACAGCTTTAATCTCTGGTTCCTTAGCTGCACTCTAAGCTCTAAACCTGTTACTTTTATCCCTTTCTTCAGTTTTGTTAATGTATCAGGTGAGCTCAGTGCACAAAGTATAATCTGTGTGTTTTGCATTTCAAATGACTGGATATCTTTGCATCTCCCTCTGTTGCAAGTTTTTATCTCCTCATCTCGATGCAGCTTTCGCTTTTCTTCATTCTCTTGTTTGTCCTCTTTATTATTGGGTTCAGTTTCTCTAAATAGGACTTTAGGACTGAGTTATTTTAGCCACTTAGCTCCTTTTGTTTTTGCAGAAAATGTACCACCAAGGATGACCTTAAACACATTTCATACACAGTTCATTACCTAAAAGAATATGTCTGTGCTGGTTTCACATGATTGCTAGCATGACTTTCTTTGTAAGATTTATGTAAAAAAAAAGAAAAAAAATACTTCTTTGAATAAGCTAGTTCATGTTGGAGCACATCTTGACTGAAAGTAACTGTTGTCTTGAGATAGTGTTACATTTTGTCCTCCTTTGTAATACTTTGTGTAACATTATGTATGGATATTCCACCTTACAGGTTTTCATCTGCAGCACACGCACTTTCATAAAGCTGAGTTGTTTTGGATGCAAATTATCAACGGCAGAGAAAAAAAAACAAGCAAATTTTAGGATTTATGCATCTTCAGTTGCTCCATTCGTGCACAAGAGTGAACTAAAAAAAAGCCTTTGAACTTGTGCTGCTTCTCATTTCCACATTTTCTTATCTCTTGTTGCTGTAATTTGTTAAATTGAACACCACAGAAGAACAGTTTGTTGAGATGAATGTCATGTTCTGATCCTGGAAGGTGTGAATGTTTAGCAGAAACCTAATGAACTGCATCAAAGTCTGAAGTTCTGAAAATGTTGAATCATTCTTCAGTTTTTTTTTCTAATGTCACAGTAATGGTGTTTGTGTTACTCTGCAGTTTTAAAAGCTTCTTTTTTTATACTTCATCTAAAGCGTTTTTCTTCCTCCTCTTCATCTACTTTTTCCTTGGTAGCCGGTTGACCTGAATGACCAGCAGCAGCATGTTTTTGTCCACTTTAGGAAGACTCTTCTCAGTCTTAAAACATGCAGCTAACTCTCCTAACAAAAAACATAAATTAGAGCTCACAAAAACAACAATACATCTAAATAAAAAAAGTAAACTACATTTGTTCAAATTGGTCTAAAAGACAAACTGTTGAATAGATGATAAGTAAACTTCTTTAGTGCAATTTTACAGAAACTGTCGACACTTTCTTTCTCAAAACCAGTTGATGAGGAAGTCTGACTTTATCAAAAACACCCAGATGTTAGAGAAACTGAAATTCCAAGTTCTGTAACTACAAACTGACATTTCACAGAGAGCATTTTAAAAAAAAAAAAAAAAGGATCATTGGATCTTCTGACTCATCCTAGGAAGAATGTCTTTACTCAGACTATCTGACGTTTCTCCACAGCAGCAACCTCTCACCTGATGTCACTAGCAACACTATTAATGGATCTAGAGAGCAACACAGGAGGAAAGCCACAGAGGAGAAAAAAAAAATATATTCTGATGCGACTGTGCATAAGTCACAGCACGCATGTGTGGGCTAAAAATACACAAGGAGCGGTCCACTTTCAGATTCGTCATCGATTTGCTCAGACACCACGTCAACCAAGACTTTCTCCCTGAAAAGAAGCAACTTTTTGGTAATTAAACATCATGTTCACCTTTGAAACAAGGAGCTTTAACTGGAAAAAAAAAACAAAAAGAAAACAATTTTTTTATTAGTTTAAAAGATTTCCCCTGCATCATTATACTCACACCACCAACATCATGGACTCAGATGTCAGAGGACTAAACAAACGGGGGAAAAAAAGAAGCACCACAAATATTGGAACTAGATATCTGACTGTGTGGAGGGATTTCTGCGATAAACACAATATCTCTGTAATCCAAATGACCACAAGAGAGAAGCTGGTTAATTTCCAGAAGAAACATTTAAACAAAATGCATGCTCAGACAGATGGTTTGAGGGTAAAGCAGAGACTTATCTCACATGCTGGATGCAAACACTGAACATTGACCTTTAAGATCGACTCGCTAGCAGCTGGGTCACAGCCTGAAGCAACTTTCCACTAACTCGTGTGAAAGGAAAATCAGAGATGCACATCGCTCTTCACGAGTCAGAACAAAACAAGGAAAGACTTTCAAACAATTGAAATGTCTTGAAGAAACTTTAGTCCAACTGGACGAGCATTAGTACAGGTCACTGTATGGGTTAAATGTTCTGGAAATAGCTTGTGTGCTGAATTTCTGGATGCAACTCTAAAAATGTTATATATTTTTTAAAGATTCAATTCTTTAAAGATTCGGCAGAATCAATTCTGAGACAAATAAGGATCTCAAGTACAGAGGTGGGATTTGTTTTATAAAATAGTTGAATACTCAGAGATTATTTCAGTAATCCAAAAACAACTCACTAGACGAGGAGGTGAATGTAAAAGCAAACAACAAGAATCGGTTCAGACACAAATATTGATGTGATTCCTCTGTTTGTGCTCTTGTGTGTGTGTGCATGTGTATCTGCGTACTAAAACCATAATAAAAAGGACTTTTCGGAGAAAACAAAATATAATATTTGCAGTCCATGAATGAGCTGCCCTGCAGAAAAAAAAAAAACACACACAGTAACTTATAATAGTCGTATATATGCTGTTCTTTGCACAAGGAAACAGACGGCTAAACTCCTTATTTCAAACACGTCTTTATTTAATTGACAATGGAGCAAAACTGCAAAGACAGAAAATGCTATTTAGAAATTCACACGTATAGAATTAATAAACGATTCTCACTTATAGTCATTGCTTTCCATAGGACTGTTAGCTGAAGGAGTAAAGAATAAAGGTGCTGACGTTTGTTGCTATGACATGGACAATAAAGCTGGATTCAAAATAAACTTTATCGAAACTACAAAATGAACAAACTTTCTGGGCAGAACAGTATATGTATTTAAAAGTTGTGTGTGAGTTTGAACATTTTTTTCCCAGATATTCTAACTCAAATTTAGCTTTTTTTTTAAATTAAACTTAATACCTTTTAAAGAAGCTTTTTAAATATATAAATATAAAAACTGGTTTGAAAGATTTTTTTTTTATTTAGGGTGGCCTTGATAGAAAAGGAAACAACAGAAACTTGAAGTTTAAGCATTTTTCAAATTGAGTGCATCTCACTTGAAGCACCACCGCGTTTGTACAGCAAACATCAGATAACGGTGGTCAAGAACAAAAGGCTTTGATGTGCGACTCGTGTCTTTCCTCTTTTATCCGTTTGTGCAAAATGTGCTTTTTTTTAGGCAATAAAAGTACATTTTATAGAAATAACATGCACATAAATTAAACGTTGAACAGTCGTTGTAGCTTTAAAGTTTGAACGTTTGACCAAACTTGCATAGGATGAGGAAGTGCTGCCTTACACGAACCACTGTGTGCTTTTTGCTGATGAGGAAGTGAAACCCCCACTAAGGACAGAGAGAGATAGACACTTGTAGTCATTGGGGCGGCTGCTGCTGCTGCTGAAGCTCTTCAGTTTGTTTCAACTCCTCTCAGGACGGAGGAGCAGGACAGATGGGTTTTGGGGAGGACCTGTGGTGTCCACAGGCACACACAGCCGTCATGGGCCTGCTGGACTCTGAGCTCCACCTGATGGAGGTCATGAAAAGGTGGATGGGTCAGCGAGCCAAGAGCGAGCGGGAGTTTTCAGTGCAGCTTCACAGCATGACTGCTTTGGTGGAGAAGATGGACCGACCTCAGAACATTGCTGGACAAGATTACATCAGTCAGCTCAACAAGGTGAGATCCTGTCTGCTCCTAAATTATCTGACTCTGTTCCAGATACTCGACATCCAACAACTTTTTTTTTTATTTGATAAGATATAAAAACTAATTGAAGAGATACTCTGGACCGGAAAAGTCTTTCTGCGGCTGCACATTCCTTTGCATTTTTCATCAGCAGGGCTTTCAGATCCACTGAATATCTGATCAGCACATCTACATGAATTATTTAATATTCCTAGGGATTAGGAAAGAAACATTACTGTGGGGCTACCTGGAGGTGAAATGTAACTGAGTCTATGATGGACAGAACTGCAATTTTCATGGTTGCTGCAATCTTGAAAGTAGAAAAAAGAAAGTTAACTGGACGTCCTGGTGAGCTGCGAGCTTCACCGTCTCCCTGGAAGATGTTGAGTGGAAAAAGCTTTGGTCAAAATCTAATTAAATTCAAAGTATTTTTCAATGAAAAATGTGTTTTTGTTGTTTTTAACAAGTTTTTGTAGCATTTTTCTCATGATGGAGGACACGTATATAAAAAAAATTAAGCTTAAAATCCAATTTCTTAGTTTTTCTTTTCTCACATTGTGGTAAAACGAGCAGACAAATAGCACTGTTTAAAATACTTGTAATTGTTACATACAAACTACAATCAACAGGCCTAAATTTCCCTGCTCCACTCCATTCTGATGCAACTACTTACAGACCAACTGATCAATTTATGTCTTTGCTTTTCTTGTCTGAGCTGCATCTGGCTCAAAACTAGATATCTTCAATATTGCTCGCCATTTTTGTTGCACTGGTAATGTTAGATTGGGGGTGTGAGGGGCTCTAAGATGGCGGGAGAAAGAGTAAGCAAAGGGATGATGGGAAATGAGTGCAGGCTTACTTTCCACCAAGTATCCTGTCAAACTAAAATCTAGAAAACTAAAGTTTAAAAAAAAATAAAAAATGCCTAAAAACAGCATAATCTTAATTAAAAGACCACTAAGAACGCTTTAACAACAGATCAAAAGATGATTTGAGTGGAACTCTAAATTAAATCAGGCTTGTATATATATTTTTTTCTTTTTTTGAGCATCTCTCTGACCTTTGCTTGTGTCTGACAGTCCTGGGAAGTCCTGGTCTCCCAAACCGAGTCTCTCAGTCAGCTGATGAAGATGCGCTCTGAGGATCTGCTGGACGGTCCCATCAGCAAACTGACTCTGCTCATCAGAGACAAGCAGCAGCTCCGCAAAAACTACGCCGAACAGTGGACACTTCTGAGGCAGGAGCTCAACAAGGTGCGACCAAACAAACACACAACCACACAGAGTTTCCGCCGCCTCAGAGGACTCCTCTTTGATGTGACATTTTTTTTTCCATGTTTACAGGAAACTTGTTGCAATGATTTGAGCTGAAGGGGACATATTTGTTTTGAAGAATGTTTATTTGCAGTTCAAAAAAGACCTAAAGTTTGAACGACGTCCAACACTTTATACACAGATGTCATCTGTATGACTTTTTAAATTCCATTTCCTTTGTTTAAACATGCATTACTCTAACTGAAAATTGACTAATGCATAAAAATATAACTGAAATATGGGAAATATGTTGAATAAACTAATAATTAATATGATCAGTTTACTGTGCATGAACATGAAAGTTAAGATGCATATGACATTTTTATAGTGTTTGTTTTATTTTGTTTTAGAAAGCAAAAATATATGAGTTGATCTGATACTGTTGGACTAATTCACAGACACAGACGATTCTCTCTGCAAAGTCAAACACAACCTCCATATTTAAAGAGAATTTCTCACACACAACAAAATGCTAAATTGTCTGTAAGATGAGATTTGCAGTGAAAGCTTCATAAACCAGTCAAACCGGATTTCATGGACTGAAATGAATGCTAAATGTACGGTGGGGTTGCTGTCCAACACTGTTTTTATTACCCAATTACATCAAGCAAATGATGTGTACGTTCTCAGTGATCCTTGCTGGGCTGCAGCGCGGCTGCTTGTCAGGCTCTTTGTTTATTTTAACGTTCTTGCTCAGCTTAGTGAGAGTCGCCGTGTGGTTTGATAAGCCACTAACAGTGAGGCGGACGCTATCGGACAGTGTTGAAACCAGGCCCCGAGCACGCGTACGCTGCTTGTTTTTCACGTACCTTAGGGGAAATGTCAGAGGTTTGCTTTTTATGTACTACTGTCCGTCTGCGGCGTACTTTCATACTGTCTGTACTCTCCATTTCACCATTTATAATCAGTTTGTGGTCTGCGTGCTTTAATTTGATTTTGCATTTCCGTTCACACAGTGAAGCCCTTGTGTTGAAATATTTAAGGATATTAGGAACTCTTTTTATTGTTGTTACTGATTCAAGTTCTACTACAGGCTCACAGCATAAAACGAACCAATATGACATGGAAAAGGGTGAAATGTAAAGTATTAATCCAGCTCAAGGATGTGGTTAGATACTTGTGGGTCTTAACAAAATAACATTTAATCACCCTTTAAAAAAAGAAAAAAAAAGGATTGTGTGCTTCAGGTGACCAACACAGAGCTGGAGAGGCAGAAGAGCAGTTACAGGCAGGCGGTGAAAGATGCAGCTCAGGCGAAGAGGAAGTATCAGGATGCCAGCAAAGGTGGGAATTCCAGCTTTTTTACTTCTCGTAACAGTCAGTTTCACATTGATGACATGTGTTTTTTTCTTATTTCTGGTGCAGACATAACATTTACTTGTAAGTGAACTTCTGTGTGCAGACAAAGATCGAGACAGGAACAGAGAGCGGTACATTAAGGCTTCAGTCAAGCTGCACGAGCTCCATAACGAGTACGTGTTGTCGGTGCGAGCCGCTCAGGTTTACCATCAGCACCACTACAGTCAGATCCAGCCGGCCCTGCTCAGCGCGCTCCAGACTCTGCAGCAGGAGATGGTGCTCATACTGTAAGATCCCTTCACACTCCATCTGTCTATATACATATTTATGAAGTCAATAAAAGCAAGCAGCGGCTGACAAACTCTGAGGACATTTTAAAGCCAAAGAACATTTAATCTTTGCTCAGGACTAGAGTAATGACGGTTGAGGGAACAGAACCAGGGAAGAGTTGTTTGCTTCACACCAGAGTTCCTGCTAGTATTCAGATTTGTCAAATAAAATATCTGAGGAGTCTGGAGTCGACCAGACAAGCCAGTGTGGAAGTGAATATAAATACAATACACAGACAGAACATATCATTATAATAAATCTCTTCAGAAAGCAGAAAGGAAGGACGGCTGCTGAGGTAAAGAGCTGAGAGAAAACCACAAGCAGCAGAGGCCCAACATAGAAACGGAAAGAATCACCACTGACGGACAGAACTGATCCTGAGAGTTCTACTAGAGCAAAGAAAAGCTGCACTGAAAACAGAACGGAGCCACTAACAATGAGTGGTTGAAATAATGAGAAGGAATAGCTGTAGTTGTTGCGTACAAACTAAAGTCGGCAGGCAACAAGCGCCTCTTGCTCCAACATTGCTCACCATTTTTGTTGCTCTGTAATGTGTGGTTGTGGTGGGGATTTCACTTAGAGATGAATTGATGACCAACTCTTGCAGCTGTGCAGAAAATATGTCCTAGAAAACGGCATAGGTTTTTTGATTTTAGTTAAATATAAACAGTATAGTTAAGAGACCACTGGGGACACTTTTAAAAACAGATCAATAGACAGTCAGAAGCAAACTCCTTCAAGAAGTAACAGTTTGTCTGTCGAGGCCTGTAGAGCGGCTGAAATGATAGTGTGGAAAAATAAAAAAAATACGTAAAAAAAATCTTCATCTCACATTTTTGAAATATTTAAAATGAATAAATCACAAATATTTTTTCAGCTTTTATGAACAAATAAAACCATTTTTTTCTTCGCACAGATTTCTTTTCACTTTGCAGCATTTGTCAAGGTTCATTGAAAAAAATGTAAAATCTTGAAATAAATATTCTAAATTTTTATGTTTATATCCTTCTTTGAAGATTTAAAAATGATGAAGCCGCCGGCTGTGCTTCATCATGAAAACAAAACCTTTTGCATGAAATATTTTTTCCTAACAGCGTCGCTTTGCTGCTTGCAGCCACAGCGGGGCTTTTAGGAGCATTTGTGAAGAAAAATTTGTGAGAAATGTATGCTGAGACTTAATGACTTGATGGCTAAAAATAACATTTTAGTTGGAGGCAAAAACTCAGCATTGCATCAAAATACATGCAGAAAAACTTGAATTTTTAGTTTTAAAGCCTTGTTTATAACAACCAAAGAGAACTGTTAGATTACAAGTTTGTACTTTGTGTTTTTCTGCATCTCTTACAAATGATTTGTTACAACAAACTGAAACTCTTAAACATTTTATGGTAACTTGTACATTTTTTTTGTCAGTTTTATTGGACCATGACGTTCTTATCATTAAAGTGTTTGTGAGTGAGAGCTTCCTCATGTCGACCAGCCTTCCTCTGTTCCACCCCGTAAAGCATTTTAAATGTTTGACCAGTCATGCAGGAGTTTCCACACATCGGAGCAAAGTTTAGATAAAGTATTATTTTAGAAACGAGCAATTCATATGTTAACTGAAACTCAACGACGACATTGCTCCGTTCTCATCGTCATGCATCCAAGACAAAGCGTCTCACATTGAGGTGCATGAAGCTTTGAAGCTCCACATCCAACAGCTAAATCAGGGGTAGGCACCTCCAGGCCTCTACAGCTGCTGTGTCTGCATGATTTCCAGATATCCAACTCATGACTGACTACCTGGTTCAGGTGTGTCCAGCCAATTGGAACATGCCAGAGCAGGGGATGTTGGGAAAATATGCAGGAATACGACCTGGAGTTGCCTATCCCTAAGCTAGGCTTAAAAAAGTTGACCCCTGACCTTTCAGCAAATGGGTTAGAACAGGAATATGCATCCTTTCATGCTAGAAGAGCCATTTGGAACATTTTTCTATGAAAAAAACAAACAAAAAAACAGCAAGAGCTTAATAGGCCTAGAAAAATACACTTTTATTTATCCTTTTGTGACAGTTAAACCATTCATTTTTAAAATTAAGCTTTTAAATATTTAAAATAATTCAAATATAATACACTGTTATTTTTTCTATATTTAGCCATTTTAATTTATTTTACTTTTAACAGCAAAACATACTTCTTTCAAAAGAAAATACACTATGAGACAATTGAGATCTTCCTGCTGCAACGGATTTACTTAAATTGAAAAATCCAGGTGAAATTCTATTTTCTATCATTATGACTTTGATGCACCGTTGTACTTTTTTCTTTTTTTTTATTATATAATATAAACACGTCACCTCTGGTGTAAAATTACATTTCTTAAAAAAGATTTACACGTGTAAGAACTCAACCAGACGCTGTTGTGCAGAAGAAGATATAAATAAGAGTTTTAAAATGATTGTAATAATAGACCACTCTGACAGTAGATTAAACATTTGGGTCACTTAAATGACATTTTAAAATATAAACTGAATCATATAAAACAAATAAGCCAAAACTACAAATGTATTCAAGTCTTTAGCATATGCTGCTGCAGCCAAAGAGCCACAATGGAGGGATGAAAAGCTGCATGTTCCAGAGAATCAGGCTGCAGACCCCTGAGCTAGAAGATTAATTAAACAGCTAGAAAGACATTTAAGGACAATATTCACTGTGGTCAGCTATTGAGGGGCAAAATATTAATAGGGACCATTAGAAAAGGGCAAAAAATTGACATGGAATAAAGATGAAATCACATAATTACTGTACTGTATGTCATAACACTTAAGGCCTTAAACTATGTAATTTATCTTACTATAAAGGTTAAGGTTTGATTAGTCTCCAGACCAGTGTACCACACCTTTAGAGTAATATGCCTTTGCTCTGGAAATAGCTCTGAAATAACAGAAGAAAAAGAAAGAGGGAACTTAGGCAAGTTATTAACAAAAAGGAAACGGTCAGAGCTATGTGCTATTTAGCCATGTTCATGGCCTGAACGGGGACTTCACGGAGCTTGACACCTCCCTTCGTGTTTCCACACCTTCTCTGCACTTGGATTGCAGGTTTGGCAACTGAAGGCTATCAAACTGTGAAATTAGGAGCCACATTGTGAAACATCAATGCGTGAGAAAACTTTAGTGAGGTTTAACTCAAAAAGGAAAACAGGCTTTGGATTTTTTTTTAAACTTTTAACAAGTTTACCACATAAACATCAGAAGGTGTTCTAAACAATATTACATCAAATGATACTTTTATTTTTGTTCTGTTCCGTTGTTGGTTTGAAGGAAAGCACATCAAGACGTAATGCATCTAAAGGATAAAAGAGAGCTTCTGTCAGATCAAGATCCAGTTTTTGACTCTTTTCTACATCTGTTCCAGGAAGGAGATCCTGCAGGAGTACTTTGACATCTCCACCCTCCTCCATCATGATGTGGTGCGCATCCACAGAGAGATGTCCAACGTCCTGACAGTCATCAACCCCAACAAAGAGTATGAGAGCTTCGTCCATCAGAACAGGTAAGCCCAGCTTTCCCCTCAACCACATGAAACAATCATAAAAGGATGAATCCTGACCAGAAGTCGGCCTGTTTGTGACTGTAGGTCTGTGGGGGAGATTCCTGCTTGTGCAGATTTTGACTGCAGCCTTCTGGAGGATGCGGAGAATCTGAAGCCCAGAGAAATCGAGCTGAACAATCTCACATATGAGATGATCCAACACAAGTAAAAACAATCTTATGTAGATCACATAACTCCAGTTTCCTTTATTAGTGTTTCCACAACTTCTTCTTTGCTCTTTTTTTAGTCACAGTTTCCATCTGTTTGTGCAGTGAACTTCCCCTCCTCACATCACGTATTTGCTTTCATCTCCCAGGCTGACGGTGATAGAAGAGGAACTGCTGGAGCTGGCAAAGACTCTGGGCTCCCAGCAAAGCGCAGTCGAACAGCTGGAGTTGGAGCTGGAAGAGGAGCAGGGGGGAGTCAAAAAAGGGCAGAGGTGAGATGAGGTGGTGGTTACAGATGCAATTTTTGCAAAGGAGACCTCAAAGTAAAAGCATGCAAGTTTTTGCACCTGCAAAGACAAATTAATAAATGACGCCCCTGCAGGTAGTCCCTCCCACTAGGAGAGTTCAGTCTGCTGTTAACTGCGCAGCAGCTAATAAGCAGTGAGGCCCCCAGGGGGAAGTGAGTGCCTTATTAATAATAACACAGCGATATGTTCGGAGTTATGAGGCTCAATCCCCTCATTTTTCTTGGTTGATGAGGCTGTCTGGAGGTGGAGGGGGCTTGCTGTCCGCTGGGAGTGATTGAGTGATTGCAAGCGGCAGAACAAGTGGGAACAATGTGTTTATTCACAAAAAGGTGATTATTCAGGGCAGCAGGGAGCTCGTACGGTCGTGTAAGGCCGGTTGGGTAAAGGTTATGCTGCCCTTTGATGTGTGTTTTGAAGACGCATTGTGAAAAGCAGCAGGTGAAGCCGCATGACGTCTGGACCTCATGCAGCTGCTAGATTAATGTTTTTCTCTGAGATCAGGACGAGGTTTTTTATTTTATTCATGTAAAACCGTTTTAACATCACAATGCTAACAATCACAGCACGTTCTTTACCCAGCAAAGCAGCAATAAAAAGGCATTTCTCTCTAAAATCTGTCAATATTCTTTAAATAGCTGCCATGCACATTAATTGTGGGCTGTACGTTCTTTGTTACTTCCTGTAATGAAATTACCTGCAGCCACTGACTGGAATCTCCTCCTCTTACGGCTGCTGCCATTAGGATGTCATTACAGTAGATCAGTGACCGCCCCCTGCATCGTTTTTGTCAAACACCCCCTCCCATGCAGCTCCATTGTCTTCATCATCTTCCACCCTTAAAAGCTCCGACCTACTCACTCTCTTTGTCTTCCATTTATCCTTAAGATGTCATTCTGATGGAGCGCAGCACTTCAAGCTGTTTTAATCATAGACCTTTTTAATTTAGAAAAGCTCCAGTACTTCCGTCTTTTTCAATGGTTTACTGTTCAGACATTGATAAAACAGGTAAAACGTCTCGGCTATAAAGCTTCTCCACCTGGATGATCTCTGCTAGCTTTCCACACAGAAACAAAAATCTGTTAAAATTACAAAAGAGAACCAAATATGAATTATTTGTTGTGGAAATACTTTGTTGTTTTTTGTGGAATCACAAAAGAATAAGTGGTTTTGTGCTTAAAAAAAAAACTTTTAAAAAGCCCTTTTATACTTACAGTAAGTGTTAAAAATGTTTTGTGTTCACATCTTTAAACTTTACACTAGAATCACATAATCAAAAATACTGACACATTTACAGCTTTTTTGAGGAAAATACAGGTAATGTGTACATGTATTGCCAAGCAGTCAAAGTTAATCTTTCAGGCTTTTAAAAGGACCATACCATGAAAACTCAGTTTTTTGAGGTTTTAAGTGTATTTTACTGTTCACTCCTCATAAAGAACCCCAAAGTGGTATTTTGGTCTGTTCACGCATTTAAAAGTAATCCTCTAAAAACAGCAGCAGCCCCTCTTATACCCACAAAAAGGAGCGGGTCCTCACAGTCTGACGTAACATCATGACTTTCAGGAAGAGTCTGCCCTGCCAGCTCCGTCCCCAGTCTAAAACCAACACTCAATTTCCCCACAGAGCTGATCAGCAAAAAACTTTCATTTTTAGATGCACAGTGAATTCTCTTTTTCATTTTTGGTCATGTCAAGATCCTAAAAAACCCTTCTGCTGGTGCACATTGGGGTCAAGAAGGTCATAGTGGTCAAAAGCAGTTATGGATGAGGTTTCCAAGGACGACCACAGACACACTTTCTAATTGACTCCACTCTCCCACAGTTATTGGATTACTTATTTGTGTCACTCCAATTATTCAATCGCCATGTCCAAATTCTTAGAACCTAACTGTTCTGATTATCACTCTATGTTTCAGGGTCTACCAGTTCAGCAAACGACATGCGATGGAGGAGTGCAGGCAGCAGGTTGTTCTGTCTCAGGGAATCAGAGCCAAGCTGGAGGTTCAGCGGATTCTTCTGAAGGAGAAACTGGACCAGCTGGGCTCCAGAGAACCTCCCAGTGCTCTGGACATCGACTCTGTTTCCCTGACGTCCACCACAAGCAATGTGAGCTCCCCCAGTCTGTCCATGAAACGATATGTGAAGATATTTTTTCAGATGTCTATGATGGTGAAGGCAAACCTTTAAAATGCTCCAAAAGGTTTTTTTCCCTCATTTTTGTGGTTAACACAAAAGTTATTGAATCAATGTTGAACAAGATAAATAATTATCACCTGATAAGAAATTTTCAAAATAAGACAAACTTTTAAACTACTTCTGTCATAGAGGAGAGAATTACAGGAAGAAATATTAAGAGAAACGTCAAACTGGATTAATGTTGAAGATGTGAGTGCAGGATGTACACAGTAATAAATTAGAATAATTTGAGAATAAACCCACTTTAAATAAAACATGTATTATTACTTTTTTTACTTTTCACTATTTTTTGTAAATAAAGAAACACTGTTTAGTCTAAAACTATTTTTTTTGTTTTTACTTTAAAAAAACACTTAAAATTTGTCTTTTTTATTATTTAATACATCTTATTATTAAGTATTAGTTGTAATGAAACTTCATACTTTAGTCAGGCTCAGCTTTAAATAAAAAGTAATGTTTTCAATGTTTTTGTTCAAATCTCTGTGCACAGAATTCTGCTTCATTCTCTAAAAAGTTTTTTTTCTTGAACAGAATTTATCTTTTTTTATTTTTTTTTGCCTCAAGGTTGTTGTAAGAAATGATGAATCCCAGCTGCCTATTTTGCCTCTTTTCATGTTTTTTTGTTTGCTTGTATCAGGAAAACAATCTCCCTCCTGGTAAATTCCTCGTGGATGGGATCCTCAATAACCTGAGCAGCTTTTTCAGACGTGAGGTAAGTTTTCATGAAGAACTTCTGAGCTGCGTTAATATTTTAGGAGGAACAAATCTTTCTGCTGAAGGTCACTGCCCCCCCCCCTCTCCGTTGCCTCCTTTATTGCAACTTCGCCACAGTGTTAGTTTGTGGACGCTCAGACTTTTGGCTCCAGAAGCCATAAATCATGTTGTGCGGAAAGTGACATAGTTTAATGGGACATCCTTTGGGGGTTCCTCGTGGCACACTGTGACTTTTTGAGGTCGGCCTTTGTCAGCCAGGATTCTGCTCTCGAATCATACCTGCTTCAAATTAGTTCTCTCTGCCAGGTTTCTATTTCTGTGATTGTTAGAGGGGAAAAAGCTGTGACTCTTTGAACTGTAAAGTCACTAAAATAGATATTTTCTCGAGTTTAATGACTCATTTGTGAGTTTTAAATACTTCCAGAATCCCTCTAAAATCACGTATTATTTTTCTTTTATGTTGAGTTCAGTAAAGATGATGACTTCTCCTAATCTTGCCTCCAGGTTCCTCTGACCAATCCCAAGCAGGACATAAACCGGCCTTTGGACGAGCAGGACTGGTACCACGGAGCCATTCCCAGACTGGAAGTCCAGGAGCTGCTGAAACACGATGGAGACTTCTTAGTGCGGAAGAGTCAAGAGAAACAAGGTTACGTCCTGTCTGTGCAGTGGGATGGATCCTGCAAACATTTCCTCATTCAGGACACGGATGTAAGTCAAATCGCTGAATTCAAGAGAGGATCCTCAGATGCATTTCAACTTTTTACATCATTCAAGTCAATATTTTTTCTCCATTTTTTTAAATGCACACAACTTTGTCCTGATTGATGTGACCGAAACAGATGTAATAACTTTTACTGCGTTTGTACATGAGAGGGAAATGATAGATGTGCTTTGATGTGACTGTCCTTAAGGTACGGCTTTTTTTCTGCATGTTCACAAGTAAAACTGATTTAAAAAATGCCTCACAGATGTTTCCAGGAATACCTCTCAGAGATTATCCATGTATATATTATTCTTTCTTCCATTTTTTCCCCCATGATTCACCTCTGTTAATGGTTTCTGTGTGTGTCAGTAGAATTTCTATCGTCTGGACGGTGAAGGTTTCCCCAGCATCCCACTGCTGATCCATCACCTGCTGTCATCACAGCAACACATCACTAAGAGGTCGAATGTTGTCTTGAAGAAACCCATATTGAAAGTAAGGCTGTGAAACACCCGACACACACAAAAACACACGTTCATTGACTTTAAAACAGTTTCCTTTATCGAATCACATTTAAATGTTATATTATCATTCTTTGTGGTTTAAAGCTTCACTGCATGATTGCTACTGAATAAAGGATGTACAAAAGAGTCGTATTTCATCCAAATCAAAACTGATGTAACTTCTCTGTTGTAGGATAAATGGAATCTGGAGCATGATGACGTCGCTTTGGGACCTCTGATTGGACGGGTGGGTACAACCATGTCTTTTTAGAAATGCAGAAATGATGCAAGAAAAAAAAACTGAAATAATATTACTCTTTTTGATTTGATAAAAGGCAGCTAGAGCAAAATCTCAAAATTGTTTAGGAAAAATAATACTTGTGTAATCGCTGGATACAACATTTACAGGACCAAACAAAACAGCTTTTACAGTCACTTTAACTCAACTCACAGTATGAGACCAAAACAGTATTTAATGTCGATCATTGAAGATATCAAAAAGATGATTGATCACAGCGAGTCTGTATTAAAAAAAACCTTAAAAATAAATTTCCCCTGATCTCCCCGCTAATTTCTCACATTTTATATTGTTAAAACTCTATATTGAGTTAGGTAAATGATGTTTGACTCCATACCAAGATAACCAAAGAAAATAATTTCATATAATTTAATTTTAATTACTAGGAGAAGTGTTGCGATTAATCAATTTTATCAATGAATTAATTTTACGATCCTACCAGATCGAGCTATTAAGTTGTAAATCAAATAGACCGAAACGATTAGAAATCATTACAATATGGAATAAATTGATTATTATTTTAAACTAATATTTGGATTTTTGTAGGTTAATTTACTTTATTTTTATCTGACTGCATTCTAATAAAAATGATAAAGCCCAAAAATCTTCAAATTTTTCTTTCAAATTCTTTTTTGACCTACTGGGTGAGTTATTGTTTTGATTTTAGAATAATTTTAGGTCTGGTGACCAGTTCTGGATAAGTTCTCTGTTGTTGTTTACATCCACACTCTTCCTTTACTTTAAATACAGTTTTATTTCATTTTTGTTATTTGAATGATCACTCCTTTAATATTTCTGTTGAATGTTTCTTTTAATGTTTTATGTAATTATCTATGTACACAAAATGTGTTATACACTTAGACTTTCCTTGTTGAGTGTCTCTCATCGTGGCCGTTTAGAATCACACTTAAAGAAATTGGTTTACGTTCCTTATCGAGGCCATTAGCCAACTACTTAACTTCTCATCAGTGGAGGATTTTGTTTTTTTTTACTTTTTGAGTGCTTCTTTTACTCAGAAAAGTTCTATTTAGGAGGATTATTACTTAACAAGCTTGCAGAGTCTGTTTAGCGAAACAACACAAATGATCTCTTTATTAAGAACCATGTTCTCTGGAAAGGTTTCAGCAGTGAAGGCTGCAAATAAAGAGTGATTTGTTGCTTGGTTTGACACATGCTCCGTTCAGTTAGAAAGAAAAAAAAAACAGCAAGGAAATGAAAACAAAGCTAAGTGTTTTGTTGGCTGTGCAGGGTAACTTTGGAGAGGTGTACAGAGGTCGGCTGATCTCTGAAAACACTTCTGTGGCTGTGAAAACCTGCAGGGAGAATTTGGCTCCAGA
Source organism: Oryzias melastigma (assembly GCF_002922805.2). Classification (NCBI taxonomy): domain Eukaryota; kingdom Metazoa; phylum Chordata; class Actinopteri; order Beloniformes; family Adrianichthyidae; genus Oryzias; species Oryzias melastigma. The sequence continues at coordinate 19,269,637 of NC_050514.1, forward strand.
GCACAAGAGCAAGTTCCTGATGGAAGCCAGGTCAGTGCACAAACCTCCACACACACATACCGGTGCACACACGCATCACGTGCAGAATCTCCTCATGCGCTCTGCAGGATCTTGAAGCAGTACGACCATCCTAACATCGTGAAGCTGATCGGAGTTTGTACCCAGAAGCAGCCCATCTACATCATCATGGAGCTCATTCAAGGTAATGCCATCTCTGCATCTAAAACCAACACCTGCTGTGATTAGTTTATCTAACATTTACTGTTCTCTCAACATTTCTTCTTAAGGTGGGGATTTTCTCACATTCTTGCGGAACGAAGGCCACAGTCTGACGACAAAGTTGCTGGTCAAAATGACCGAAAACGTGGCAGCGGGCATGGAGTATCTGGAGAGCAAGAAATGCATCCACAGGTGGGTCAGTGGGGACGCTGCTCTTGTCTACTCTCTTAAAAAGCCTGACTCAGAGTGGTGACGCTTACTTAATTAATTGAGCGGCTCTAATTAGCTCACACTAATCTGTGCTGCTGCAGTCTGGAGATGTTTGTCCGCTGCATGCCTCTAACCTTTCATTAAACTGCAGCAGGAAATGACTGAACTTAGACTGCAAAGGACATTTTTGAGAACATTTCAATAAAAATAGTAATACTTGATTGGGAGAATAATATTCTTGGCTTCCCTCTTAAAGTATATTTAGTACAGCCTGCAGGATAGTATTGACGGTAAGACCTTTAAATATCAATCTAATAGGAAAAAGAAGTTCATTAAATAACTTTGGGGATTTGGACAAACACATCATCCATTTTAACCTGTTTTATGTCAATATGTTTTTGAAGTTTTATTTAAATGTCCTAGATTATTTTAAATTTTTATTTTGTAGGATTTCTCACTTATAGAAGGATATTCCAGATGCTTTCTTGCTGGAGTTATAGCAGACAGAAACTTGAAGGGGTTTTAAACCCGGAATTTTTACAGGATGGCCACAATAATTAAAGCTATTTTTCTTGACAGACTCCACAGTGATCAGTGCTAAAATGTAAATGACCTGAGGCTTTTTGTTTTTTAATCAAATGTATATGTGTTCAGATAATAATGTCCAAAAGTTATTTGTCATTTGGTCACATTATTAACAAAAACTGACTAAAAAAGCACTACGGAAAACTTTGAAAAGTTCCTTTTTCATGTCTTCCCGAAGTCCCTCTTGTTTCCAGTGGACTTTTAATTATGGTTATGTCGTTTTTTGTCAAAATCTGAAAAACAAATGTCCTTCTCTAGGACATAGATTCTGCAGAGCAGCCTTATATCCTCTCATCCCTTTGTTTACACACTAGCCCCTTACAACCCCAACCTAACATTAAAGTTGTAACAAAAATGGTGAGCAATATTGGAGTTATCCGGCCATACCGTTTTAAGGCAGATGTCGGCTCAGACTCAGAAAATGACGACATTAATGGATCTATTTGTGTGCGAGCGGACCACAGAGCTTGGGTTTGGCCGTTGCAGGTCCTACGTCTCATTTACAAGCTTTTACAAATGGGATTTTTTTTTTCATTTGCTCCTGTTTTACAATTATTTGAGTAAAAAATTACTCAGAAATGCTATTTTAGTCCACATATGTTTTATATATGTCCTCCAACATGAGAAAAATGCTACAAGAATACGTTAAAAACACTGAAAAAACAATTTAATCAAATTGGATCTTAATGTAAAAGCTACCACTGGTTAAATCTGTTCTTATCAGTCTTTGTTTAATCATTACATCTGATTTAATTAACCCCTCAACTTCTGCTTCCTCCATGTACCTTCCTACGACTTTGATCAGTCTCATCAATGTCTCCTCAAATCCCCCCCCCCCCCTTCAGCCGAGTTTTCCTTCTGATCCATATTCATTCTCATAACTCTGTTTGTATTGAACCACGTTAACTAAATTATAAAATCATCAATTCTGATTTTTTTAAGCTTTTTTTCTCCTCCTCCTGTTTAACTTCCTCCTTTCAGTCCTTCCCTCCACTCTGCTTCATCCCTGTCTGCCTCCTCTTCCTCACCTCTTACTTTGAAATCTTGACCTCTGGCATTTTTCCACCTACTCTGCCTCTACTCCTCACATCTTCAATCTTTAACAATTTCCTCTCCGCTCCTCGCCAGCATTAAAGCAAAGATTTCATCTGTGGCGTTCTCTCCTGACATGAAGCTGTGCTCTCCTCACTCCCTGCTGCACATTTATATGATATGAGTGATATTCATCTGAAACTCTTCTAGCTATTACAGCTGCACCAATCCACTTTGTTTAAAAGAAAAGGTTACATTTTACTGGCCTTTTTCCCACGCTTCAAGATCAGGTTAAATAGTCTGATCAGAAACTGCTCAATTCCCTCATCACCACACGAACACTGTCTGAATTTAGGAGCTTTCTGTTCTTAATTCTTATCATTACTGCCTTCACTTCTCCCTTAAAGTCCCCCTCTGATCATCTTTGATTGGTTTTAAAAGCGTTTGCAGTGGTCTTTTAATTAGGATGATGCTGTTTTTAGCCAAAATAAAAAAAAAAAACTATTTTTTTAGGACATAGTTTCTGCAGAGTGGTAGTAGTGTGTTAAAAATCTGCCTTTGAATTGGCAGACAAGGAAAACAAAGACGTACATAGATCTATTGGTCTATAAGTAGAAGCATAAGAATAAAATGGAGCAGGCAGCTTGTGGTTTGCCGATTGTAGCTTTTATGTCACAGCAACAAGCTTTTTTCAAAAGCATTTTTGCATCTACTACTGAAGAAATACTCAGAAATGTCATTTTAAGCTTAATTTTATTTATTTATGTCCTCCATCGCGAGAAAAATGCTACAAGAACATGTTAAAATCACAATTTTCATTGGAGTAGGTCTTTAAATGGCAACTATGAAGACTTACAGTTGAAACTCCACCTATTCTTCCCTTTGGCAGAGTGAGAGATTCAGAATATTTTTACTTCATGGTGGCCATGATGGATCATAGGATTGTTCACTTTATTGACAATAACAATGAGTGGCAGCACAATATAACGATGTGTGGAAATGCAGACCCAACTTTATTGATCCCGTTTGAAATGGTTAGAACTGTAACAAATTCCATTTGCTTCCTTCTCTCAGTTTAAACAAAATTAAATCAGAACTAAATTAAATAAGAAACTTTGCACTTCCGATTTGATTTTATATTTCTCAGCTTCTGCAAACAGAACAGAAATACCAAAGTTCACACATCAGCCACACTGATACATTTCATGGATGCATCAGTTGAAAAGGCGTTTAGCCTTGCATTTCCTCATTTATATATTCGGACTTTTTTTTTTCACTCCTTGATACAAATATACCTCTGTTCTTTATTCCTTAAACCTATTTTATCTTCCTTTTTTATTGCTGCATATCTAGTTGCTCCTCTGTCTTCTTTAAGCGATATTTTAGTTTTTATTGTCAGCCTCCTCCTCTGAAGGCTTTCCTGTACCTCCTTTTTCCACCACCAAACCTCCGTCTTTTATCTTCTTTCATCTTCTTTCATCCTCGTCCTTCTTTCCAGAGGTTACTGCCGATTTCTTCTTTGCTGTTTCCCCTCATTGCTCCAAATGTTCTTTCCCCCCGTCTTCTGGGACCTTGGCTTTTCTGTTTCAACTCGTCCCTGAACTCTAGAAAGCACTGCTGCTTCTTTAGCTTCCACTCTGAAACGGTTACGTGGCTTCAATCGCTTTTTTGTTAACCTGCAGAGTAACTGCAGGCTGATGCTGCACAGCTGCACTCTCAGCTGACAGCCTCTCGCAGCCTCTCTGTCAGTCACAGCTTCTTTTATAAGATACATTTTGGTCTTTTCTTATTGATCATCTGTTTTCTGTCATGTTCTTGTGAATAGACAAATTCAGATTTTTTTTCATAAACTGTTATTTTTACAATTTTTATTTCATTATACATGAAAGGTTTACATGTCTGTCTCTCTGTCCTAAACTAATCTTTCTTCTTTTTAGTCCATAACTTGATAAACAAGTCAAACTCAGTTCTTTTTTTAATTTAGAGCTCCATCCTCTGATTCTCCAGCTCTTTTCCACCTGTTAATGCACACAGCACAGATCTGCTTTCTCCTTCAGATCTCTCATTAATCAGTGATGGACCCTATTTTAGTTGCACTTTTAAACCTAAACTCTTTTCTTCCCCTGAACATCCTCATGCTCCCTCTTTTATCTTTCCTCTAGCATGTTTTCCACATCTGCTAATAGAAAACTTTGACTTTTCAGTCAAAGCTGTTTAAATTTCATAAGTTGTTGTGAGACTGTTAGTAATGACGCACATTCCAGAAAACATTTTTGTTCCAATTCAACTGAAATTTTATTTAAAAAGCAAAATTTCAAAGGATTCAGTTTTTCTCTTCTGTGTAAAAAATACACTCTAAAAGATGACAAGAAAAGAAATAAAAGTTAATTATTCTTATAAACGAATTAAACATTCTAAAGTTCAAGCGTGTATTAAAATGATCTTTTTAAATTGTATTAGTCATCAGAACATGTGCCAAAAAAATGAAAAACTGGGAAAAGAGAATTTTGACTCCATGAGTTATACAACATTTATTGAAAAATATCAAAAAAGGATCACATTTCATTAGAGAAAAAGAAACCAAAATGTTAAAATATTAAGAATATGTCTGGGTTTCTCTTTTTTTGCACTTTAGTTGTGGTTGGATTGAACATTTTTAGTTTGAGGCAAATCACTTAAAATGCTGACAGACCATTCTGGATTTCCTGAGTTTTTTTTTTTAAATTAATTCTCGCACTTCTTTTTTGGGAATTATTACAACATACAATGTTTTTTTTGTTTGCTTTTTAATCAAATGTTTTTCCATATCATGATCCAGTCTGAAAGCAGACAACCACAAAAATCTGGATCTGATACTTTGTACAGATCATGCATGGGACTAAATATTTTTAAATGTGAAAAAATAAAAATCCACAAACATGAAAAGGATCAGGTTTTGCATAGAACTGTGAAAAAAAGGGTTTTTGTACCATTAAAGACATGTGACTAAAATGTTTGAGTGAGCCATTAGTGGAGGATGTGAGGATTTGTAGAAGAGAGAAGGCTGAGATCTCGGGATCATTCCACCAAACTTCTCCCTCCGTGGGGACGGATCTGAGGGAGCTGCTGCTAGCTGCTCAGACTCAAACGCTGCATGTCAAAATAAACTTGCACTCACTACCAAAAGAAATGACAAGAACACTTGTTTCTGCACCCCTCTCAGTTCTGTCAGTCATCTTCCAGAGTTTTCTGTCTGTGTACATCACCATGTTTTTTTGATCATCTTTTGTTTACGTTTCCCTTCTTTTTTGTTGTTTTCAAGGGACCTCGCAGCGAGGAACTGTCTGGTTGCAGAAAACAACGTGGTGAAGATCAGTGACTTTGGGATGTCCCGTCAGCGGGATGATGGCGTGTATTCGACGGAGGGTGGCCTCAGACAGATCCCTGTCAAATGGACTGCTCCTGAGGCCCTGAACTATGGTAGAACACCTCCTGCCTTTGATATGATGTCACAACCAGAAACATCTCCCCATCCTCCTCCTTGCAATGATCTAGTCTTGTGCCTTTGTCAATGCTGCCCCCTGCTGTTACCAGGTCGCTATACCACCGAGAGTGATGTCTGGAGTTTTGGGATTTTACTCTGGGAGACGTTTTCTTTGGGAATGACGCCCTACACGAGCATGTCCAACCAACAGACAAGAGAGGAGGTGGATAAAGGTGAAGACTCGTGATGAGCATTTGGAATGACCCGCCTGAGCGTCTGACCCGTGTGTGGCTCCTGTGTTTCAGGGTACCGGATGTCTGCTCCACAAAACTGCCCCGTGGAGATTTCCAGGATGATGAGCAGCTGCTGGCAGTATGATCCCAAAAACAGACCAGGTTTCAAGAAACTCCGTTCTGAGCTTAGTGTCATATACAAAAAGATTACGTGATAAAAACTTAAGTTTGATCCTTTTTCTATTTACATAACAGTTCAGTAGTTTAAATAAAGACACTTTTTATGCCATATTTAATGGTTTCGTCTCCTTATGTTGTGGATGAAAAATGGTTTTGCTTGACTACATTCTGACTTTTCAATAGAAAGCATAATTTAGAAAGTAAATGACCGCCTCCTGACGATGCATCACTCAACAGTAATGAAGTTCAACCAGTTTTTAACTGATTGCAAATATATTTGATGCAGCTTACATAAAGCAGCTCTTTCTTTGCTGTGGATGTAGATCTGCATCTTTTCCAACACAGTGACGGAAAAAAAACAACATTTTTTTCAATTAGGAAAGCAGCTAAAACATCAGAAAATATGTTTAACATCCTGACTTAAAGCACTGCTAATTCTATTAATTTTTTAGGTTTTTAATTTAATTTAATTTTGTCTACTTTGTACAATTAATTTTAAGAGAAGATTTGCCAAATAAAGGCCCTCTGTATCTGCTATAGTGTAGTCACAGACCTGTTGTCTTGTCAACATAATGCTCTTTTTTTTTACATTTTGCATCCTCCTGGAATATCCTCTGCTGTCACTGTCCTAGAGAATTGCTATAAATAGCATGACATGATCTAAGTCAGAATAATAAAAGATAAATTCAGGATCATACGTCAGATTGTGCAGTGGAGACAGAAGCAGCACATCTTCAAATCGGGAAGACACTAGTCGTCTGTTCCAGTGATGCTCTTCTGTTTTGATTGTTTAGTGTCGTGTTGTTGTTTGACTCTTTCATTGACTCTCTGTGGATGGATTTTTGTATTTTTGGCACATTGTTTCTTATAAAGATGGTGAGAAGCAACACCCGGACCGAGAGGGCTGTTGGAGCTGACGAGCTGCAACATTGCGAATACTTCCCCTACTCATTATATCAGTGTTCCTCATTCCAGGACCTGTAGAGCCACCACTACCTGTTTTCCAGATCTCCAAGTCCTGCTAGCTGCTGATTAGTTCAGATTGAATGAACACACATGGTCCAGGTAATCAGCGGCAAGCAGTACACATGGAGCTGGAAAACAGGCAGGGTGGCGGCTCTCGAGGGCCTGGAGTGAGGAACACTGCACCATATAGTGCACGGCATAGTGCGTTTAACATTTTCTCGAACTGCTCAAGAAATGTCCCAGAAGTCTTTGTTAAAACCCAGCATGCGGTGATGCTCACTACATTGGTGAATATAGACCACAATGCATTGCATTTGAACAATTTTTACTTAAAAAAAAGTTTAAATTCATTTATTTATTTATTTTTAAAATCCACAATTCCATCATCAGAACACAGTGGAGTCATAAATAGACAAAATGCTCATAGATTTTCAATCTTTGAAATTAGTGATTCATATTTGCTGTCTAAAAAAAAGAAAAAAAAATAGTGAGCATGGCGTCCAAATTGGTTTAAAAATTCAAGGCACTAGATAGTCCTGCACTAAATTTAGTTGATTTAGTAGTTAGGGATTAGGGTGGGAATTTGTACAAATAAATATGTTTAATTTACTTTAATATTCTAATCAAAAAATTAAAGAAAAGGTTGAAAAAAATACAGAATCAGCTTTATCTAAGCATTTTTTTTTAGATTTTATTCGAAAGAAAGCAAATAATTAGGTCACCGTCACATTCTGGTTGGTACCTTTGCCAAATTCCCTCGTGAAATACTTTGATGCGGCAAACCTTCTAATAAATAGCCTCCAGATAAATATAAATATATTACAAAATAAACGGATAAAGTCACTTTGATGTACTACCAGCTCGATGCTCGTGTGGTTGGTAATTTTATTTGACCAAAAACAGGATGTTTGTTTATTTAAATACTATGCAGGTAAATGATATTTCCTGAACACTTTTAAAAGGATAACAACTTTTCAATTTAATCATTTTTTAGTTAAATGTTTTTGTTTGGACGTGGACACTGTCCGAACGTTTGGACCTTTCCAAAACTGCAGCAGGAGTTGTATTCCACCAGGAGTGACAGAGAAGAGTTGTGCCCTTTGCTTCACAGGACCAGACCAATAAAAATTAAAAATGTGTTTGCCGTCACGACAAGGCGGCTGACAGACAGTATTTCAGTGGCACCAATGGGCCTGCCAGAGATGGCTGCATGGGTGTGGACTGTTATACAACGGGTTACTGCTACAGACAAACGTGACTTTCTGCTCCTGCTGAGGACTCCGAGTTTCACTGAGAAGTTACTGTAAATCACCATTGTTATTTCTAAAAGGTCTTGCACACATTGACAAGGATAATCCCCTTCATGGTTCACTGATACAACACTTTGGGAGGCTGCTGGATGTTAGATCTAATCTAAGATTAAGAACAGAATGAGCTCTAAGTCTTTGTGTGTTTGGAAAAGTTTCATAACTTTAGGATTGTTGGCTAATATGAAATAGTTTGTAAATTTAGACGAAAAAATCTGGCAGAAATGTACTTTAAAATGTTTGAATGAATATATAAAAATAAGCTGTCCATATATATATTGAAAGATACTCCTTACTGTGATATAAATGGCGGCATATTGCAACATATTTTGTTACGCAAGGCGTCTAAAACCAAAATGTGAATCAGTCACACTTGGTCAACTTATTCACAATGAAATAGATTAATTAATTATTTGCAAAGTTCATGAAGCTAGTGAACATTCTGTAAGATACAAAGATCTGACTTACATGGGGTGATGAAGGCGTGGTCCCCATTAATCATCATTCGTCCTGTTGCCGTTTTGAAATTGACACCAAACCGGTCAAACGTGCTCTGTGGGTGTAGTTGTCACATAATTGTCTTGTGATTCATATAGATCCAAAGAAGAGCAGCATAGTTTCATGGAAATATGAGTCTCTGCATGCAAAGCAACTTTCTTGATGGACCAAGGTGTTCTTTTTTTATTTGTTAATAGGATTTCTCAGCTGGAGGAGGCAGCTTTTTTTAAATAACATTTTATTTAATATCTGATTTGGTTCTGAAGAATGAGCTCAAGCGTGACCTTTTTTAGTTTGGTAAATATTTGATCTGTGCATGAGACATAGTACACCCGTCACAGAAATATTGTTTTGTTAAAACAAAATCCAGATCTTTTTTTGTGTGAAGTTTTGCATAAACAAATGAAAGAGAAAATCCATTACTTACTTTTCAAAGGTACTTTATCTTGTTTAGTGTCATGCTGCAGTGTGCTTGAGACTTTTACCAGCTACCATTAAGCAGGAAGAGATGCACAGCACCGACAGTCTGCAGTTCATCACAAGACCACACATGAGAAACACCCGTAGCTACTGAAAAATGGAAATAGAATCGATCCAGGCTCTTGTGAATCAAATCGTTTCTGGAAATTATTATTTATACCTGGCCCTAGAAAATACAGGGCTGTGCTGTGTCAGGAAGGACATCTTTCTGCTAAACCACCTGACAGGATAAACCAAAAAGTGAACAACAACCTACTCAGACTCTCTTCTAAAAGTTGTCCATCAGTCTGGAGGTTTCCCGCAGATTCGTCTAAATACTTTTTTAACCTATGACTTATCTTAAACATCAAGTGAACAGACTTTATTTAGCAACAGGAAGACATCCAATACCAGCATCGTAAGAAAATGTAAACACAACAAAAAGAAGAAGAAAGAAGTGGCTAAAAGTTAAATAATTGTACTGAAGATTAATTACTTTGAACTTTAAAGTTATGTGAAACATGATCAAGCCTTTGATTCTTTGTTAGTACAGGAGCTGGGTTTTTTGGGGGGGGCTGGGTTTAAAGGCACACTCCATCAGTCATGTGATCCTCCTGAAGAAAAAAAATACATTCAATGAAAGCAGAAAATGTGTGTGAGTTTGTGGGAGTTCATTTCATTCTGGTAAAAGCAAAAAAAAAAAAAAAAAAAAAAATCCCACCAAAGAGGAAACTTGACAAACGAAAGCAGGAATTTCTCCGAGCACGATCGTGGGCTGCCAGCTAAACCAAAAACACCAGCAGACCAGGCGTCAAGACAAATGCAAAAGATGGCACCAGACTGAGTTTCAAGACAAAAAAACCCTCATCTGAAATGTTCCAGTCACAAGAACCTGTGCTAGATTATCACCTGTGATAAATGATGGTGTGAACAGATAAATCCCTTCATTTTAGAACTCTCCGGCTTATATTTAACTCATTTTGATCAGAAAAACTTTTGAAGTCAACTCGAGAGCAAATGAGCATTTAACTGGCAGTTAATCTTGCATTATTGAATATTTTTTGCTGAATTAGCAGAAAATTGTTGAAATGCGTACAAAAGGGATAAACAGATGAGTGGAGATTAAACTGATCTTGATAGGTGAGTAGGAAAACGAAGAGATTTGATATGAATCACATTCAGATAGAACAAAGTGATCATACTGACCTTTATTTGTTTGTTTCATTAGTTATGTTTAAGTTTTACTCATAATTAACACATAAAACCATGTGTAAATGTTTATTTTTTTTTGTCGTCACGGTGGAGCAGTGGTTAGCACTCACCTCACAGTGGAAAGACTGGTTCACCTTTCTGTGTGGAGTTAGCATGTTCTTCCCGTGCATGAGTGGGTTTTCCCCGGGCAGTCCAGCTTCCTGGGTTCTCTAAAGAGTCCCCAGGTGCATGTGAGCGTGTCTGCCTTCACCCCACAGTAGCTAGGGCGAGTTCTAGCGACCCCATGACCCGGAAAGGGAGGTTAAGAAAATGGATATTTTGTCCTCCCAGTTGTCATGACGCTCTCTAGATTGTAACACTAACTTTGTGTTTGCTTGTGTATGTGTTGTACTGTTACACTCTGCACATTTTTTTCCACATGGTTAGTTTTGATTTAGCTACATTTGCTTGCACCAGTGTTTCTAGTTTTCCTTTTTGATTTTAGATAAGTCTACTTCACTTATTTTCATATGATTTGTGCCTTAACTTGTTTTTTTTGTCATGTCCATTTTGCAAACGTTTCCAAAGAAATGGAGCTGGTTGGTTTTTCTGCTTTTTTTTTAATGTGTTTCCTAATGTTTGTTGATCTCGGGGGGTTAGTGTTTGTCATTGTGTTCCCTTTTCTTTAATTTGGAGGTAAGATTTCTGGGTTTAGATAGGCGGGTTTTGATTGTTTTTATGGCATTTGATTCACCCTGAAGCCTTTTTGCGTCAAATCTTTAAGTTATTGTTGTTTGTTCATTTGGTAAATACGTTTTATAGAGATGATCTCTCTGTGTTTTTATTTTATTTTATTTTTTAGGCTATTTTAATGTTAATAAAGCAAACTGTGTGCAATCTCACATTAGTCTTTTGTTTTCTGCTCTAGGACCAAATTTCAGTTATAATCTAGTTTACCGAAATGATAAACACATAAACATATCTAACATTGTAGTCGTCACATTATCATTATTAAACACAGCTCAGACACGTGCCGATGCAGCTTCACGCTCGGATGACACCTGTGAGTGTCTCCTGAACGTGAAGTGGTGCACTTGTGTAAAATAAATGCCATATCTGGGAGCCATCTCTGTGAGGAATGCAGCCTTTTGTCACCGTGACACAGCTGACCACCCCGTGCGCCCGCATCTCAACCCCATCTGTACTCTGACGCCGATGGCACCTGCAGACTTCTAAGAAATTCCTGTGATGAGTCGATCTGCAGCAGGTAAAACCAACCAGCAATGGAAGTATAGGAAGTTTTAAAACATATACAGTTTTTGCTATAAAGTAGAAAAATAGTAATGAAGCAATTGTTTTTCTGCAGTAAAGAATGCAAAAAGGGCAGAAATTGTGTTTAAAAAAGATTTCCACACCTGAAATGAAAGAATCAACCGTTTGAGCATGAAGCTCAGTGACAGATGATAGGATCTCTGTTTGATGCCAGCTGCAAGACTCCTGCAGTCTTTATGAGATACTGGTTGAACAAAGACACTTCACTGTTTGTCTGTTTTGACAACTGCAGAGAACTAATCAGTGTCTGAGTCATGAGGAGATTGACAGGAGGCTCTGATATCTGCCACGGCATCGTTCCTGCTCCGTCAGGATCAACGCACACCATGTGACTGAGACATTATTAAAATGCCTTCAGCAGATAAGATCTGAAACCGCCAAACTGTGAGCAGTCACATGCTTGAACGCTCAAATATTTCAAAGTTGCATTGTTTCGATTCTAAGCCATTATGTAAGACGGAAATTCATCCAAATCACTGTACAGGTTGTTCCCTAATAGACAAAACGTCGAACGTTTCAGCTGCAAGGAGGATTTTTTTTTTGGCAGTGTTAATGAGTAGAAATGCTTGGCATTAAGCCTCAGAAGTGTAGAGTGACACAATTTTGATGATCCAAATTATAGCATGTTTGTTTTACAAATTACTAAAAGATTTTTGAAAAAAGTACACATGCTTTGTAATTGTGATGGTCTCGCCATTTTTTTTTTCTTGTGGTTTGCAATTTTAGGATAAAATTAGTTCATCGTGTTTTCAAACTGCTTTGAATCCATCAATCGTAGCCTCTCAGTCATTTTAGATTATGATTTTAATAAATAATATGATGCCTGTGTTCAGGTTTGACAAGAAAACTAAATGAAAATTAATTTAGATTACAGATGGATAGAATGAGTGCTTAAAAAATCCACTCCAATCATCTCACCCAGTGGTTTTTAACTAGTATTATTCAATCTTTAGCCACAATTTAAAAATCCTGTCATTTTCCAGGACACAGTTTGTGTGTTTATACTCTCTCCTGCAAGAATACAATACAATACCAACCTTACAATACAAGTGCAACAAGAATGGCAACCAATATCCGAGCTATCCAGCCATAGAGTTTTGAGCCAGATGAGGAAAATGAAGACGTGTATGATCTATTTGTCAACAAGTGGATGTATCGGAATGGAGCAGAGCAGAGAGCTGAGTAGCCCACCAATTGCTCCAATTCACCATGATTTGCATAAAGAGACGCTCTGAAAGGCAATTTTAAGCTCAGTTTTCTTCATATATGTCCTCCATCGTGATAAAAATGCTGCAATAACATGTTAAAGACACAATTATTTTGGAGTGGGGTTTTTAAGAGTAAATAAAGAGCAGACATCCCAGCTTGTATAGCGCTACAGGCCTCTGACTATTTATCAGCACAAAGACATTTTTGACTTTCACTGATCTTCTCTTTGGACTCCAGCTGAGGCTTTTTCTGTCAAATTACCAAGAGCTTCCATCTCTTGTTTTTACTTTCAGTCTTTGGTTTGCTGGATTGTTTGTTTTGCATTCAGACTGTTTAAACCAGAATTCAGCTGAGCTTTTACAGCTGCCCGTATTCAGAGCTGACTCAGGTCCAGACCTGACACTCCTGTTGGGAAGTCCTCTTCTTAAGGGGGTTTACACCCTTTTCCTTTCAAAACACCTCCAATTCTTTCTGTTGAAATCGGACTCAAATTTAGAGGATTTGTCACCAAAATCTACATCTTGGTTTTCTTCTGGAACACGACTTTTTTCCAGTTTTTTTAATATGAAAGTAATAATATAATTTGTTAAAAAATCACTTTTCTAAGTCGCTATAAAACCCAAAACGCTTTACAGTCACAGTCCCATTCACTCAAGCTCACACACATTCACACACTGGCACTAACCTATAACCACCAGCAGTAATGAGGGGTTCAGTGTCCTGCCCAATGACACTTTGTCACCAGGGCGGGAAGGTTTGATCCCTGTGATCGTCCAATCAAAAGGTCGATCACTCCACCTCTACTTTACAGAAATAATCCGCACCACCTTAAATGTTTTTGTGGTTCTCAGCAGTTAAATTGTTCTCTTTTCACCAATTATCACCTGTAAATCAAAACAAATAAATAAATTAATAGACTGTATGAGTGCTTCTTAGGATTGCTTAGAGGCTGCAGAAATCCACTAAACTTTTTTTTTACGTGGAGGAAAAGCATTTTTTGCAAATCATTCTGGGGCTTCAGGGCCTCTTTTTGCCGGAGGGCGTGAATGTGATCTAAGTAAGTGCTTCCTTTGAGAGTTTAAATGATACCTTGTGACTGTTCAACACTTCCTTCTCAAGGCATGCTCCCGTCTGTCAAAGAACTCTCTGGAGAACTCAGCACCTCCGTATTCCCATCACCTGAGAGGAGAACAGCGAAAGGACTCTGATAATCGTTAACAAAACGGAAGCTATGCTTTTCGGCCTTTTCAAGAATAATTAGTCAGGAAAACTATTTTGTGACTGTAGTTTATACTGTGATAGAAGCAGGACTAGTGTGCAGTCGTGTCTAAAAAATACAAATTTAATTTAAGTTATAGCAAAAGTTCGTTAATGTGTTCAAGGATGCAACAAAACTGAATAATTAAAAGACAAAAACGACAGAAAAAATAAACATATTCATGGAAAATTTTCTTTTTGTTGTTTTGTTAAAAATGTCAAAAGTTTACGTTTTTACTTCTTTAACACTTTAGTCTACCTATAATAAAACTCATTTAAAAAATCAACAGTTTATTAAGATTTAAGACTTTTTTCCCCTAAAATAAAGAATATTTTTGTCGAAGTTCAATTGTATGTTCTCTATAGGAGGCTGTATGAATTAGAATAAAATGTTAAACACTTAATCATGTGACTTCTTGTTGCGTACTCGTATTACGTAAAGAGCTTCGGGTCAAAAAGCCAAAGCAGGAAAACAGATATCAGCTGGAATGTTCTCCATGTCACTCAGAACGCTGCCTGCAACATGTGATGAATCCTTAGCGTGAATCTCTTTAACATACTGATCAAAAAGATTTGGAACAAGACGAGAAGTATCTGAACAAGTGGTGAGGAAACAGGAAAAACCCTTCTGCTTTCAGTACATGAATGTACAAATATATCCGAAGCAAAACTCTGATTTCATGATTTTATTCTGATGGGATGCAGTGACAGATAAGACGCATTATTTAACCAGTTGTTTTTTTTTCTAAATTACAAAAATAAATTGTTGTAGGACAAAACACTGCAGGGTTTCCTACAAATGTTAATTATTTTTCTATAACAAAGACAGTCAACATTACATTTGAGCTTTTATTACCTAATAATTCATAATAATCAACTATACTTTAGAAAACTAACATTTTTTTTTTAAGAAAATATGTTAGTGGCATAAATATTAGACCAATATCTGATGAATTAAAGAAAATAGACTAAATTTGTTTGTAACCATCTGCACTGATGTTGTTACTCTACGGATCAATACTGTATAAGGTTTTATTTAAGTGTTCAGATTTTTTATGAATTTGTCCTCACCTGAAAAGCTCTAATCCTCATCTGCTCCTCCATCTTTTTAGGGCATAATAAACTTATGCATGTCTCTGATGCAGCAGTTATTGACTCGAGCCACAGCAGAAAAGGATGAGTAACTCCTGTTTATTTAATTTGTGATTCATTAAAGCTGATTTGACGTGTT
>NC_050514.1:19285053-19345190 GCF_002922805.2 Oryzias melastigma
AATCTGCCAGACGATCCACCTCCTCCCTGTAGGCAGCCTCATCATTGTCCTTGATGAGGCCGATCATCACCTATAACAAAGACAGTCAACTTTACATTTGAGCTTTTATTACCTATTAATTCATAATAATCAACTATGCTTGTAAAAATAAAATAAAAATTTTTTGAAGAAAATGTGTTAGTGGCATAAATATTAGACCAATATCTGATGAATTAAAAAAAGAGACTAAATTTGTTTGTAACCATCTGCACTGATGTTGTTACTCTACGGATCAATACTGTATGAGGTTTTATGAGAATTTTTTATGAATTATTCTCACCTGAAAAGCTCTAATCCTCATCTGCTCTCCCGTCTTTTTAGGGCATAATGAACTTATGCATGTCTCTGATGCAGCAGTTATTGACTCGAGCCAGAGCAGAAAAGGATGAGTAACTCCTGTTTATTTAATTTGTGATTCATTAAAGCTGATTTGACGTGTTCAGTGACTCAACCGTGGATAAACAACCTCACTACTGTAAACCTGATCCGTAGTCTCCAACTAACTGGAGTCAAACACGACTCTGCACATAAAGCGGCTACCTTAACTATTAAACTATTTAGTATATTAAGAATAATTGTGTATTTATATGCACATTTTCATCCTGTCTCTATCCTGTACATTTGTTGCTGTTCCAGCAATGGTGATCACTGTTCCACTGTCTGGGTCAAGAATAAATAAAAAATTACTATGAGCTAAAGGTTATTGCACGTACTCACAAGACTGTTTTGTCCTTAAAACATTTAGCTACAAGTGACAGGATTAACCCTAGAGCACTTTAGCTCAGGTGATTTTCACCTGAGCTAAAGTGTTTACATGATTTTGAAAATGCTACATTTTTCTGAGTGTCATGGGTCTCGGGGTAAAGTCACACCTGTCCCAGGAATGAGTGGACCAAAGGCCAAGTCTCCAGTATCATTATTTTTTTAAGAATTTTTTCTTATTAAATTACTAATTTTTAAGTAATTTTCGAGCGTGTTTTAGAATCTTTATATTTATTTTCCATTTTGTTACATAAACCACAGTTGGAAATAATATAAAAATACTCTAATTTTTCATGTTGTCATATTTTGTCTATATTATCTCTCATCTTATTATATTTATTATCTATTTTTATGACAAATCTGTTTTATTAGATATATCATATTAGGTAAAAATTGCCCGGCTAAAGTGATGGTGTAACTTTTTATACCGAATTTATTTTAAGGTTGACTTGGAGATTGTGGTCCATGCTTTTATTTAATCTCACTTGGACTATTGTAATTCCCTTTTTACCTGTTTTAATCAATCTACAGTAAATCATCTTCAGCTGGTGAAAAATGCAGCTTGTAAGCTTTTAGCAGGATATATATGAGAAAGGTGCTAAATAAATCAAGTTTACTTACTGACAATGACATTTTGACTCGATTCCCCCAAATTATGTAACGACTTCAAGTAGCAATAAATCATCCAAAGAGATCCAAAAACATAATTTCCTATCAAACCTAATAAAATAACATTATATTATTATCACATATGCGCACACCACACTTCTGACAAACATTATGGACAGTCAAACCTCACTTTCAGACTGCAGTTTGCATAAAAAAGTAAGTTTTGTATTCATCAAATGTTCTTTAAAAAATAAAGTTTCAGTAATAGTTGGAGTTTATTGCTATATACCCTGAATCTGTCTATAATGATACTTTTATTTGGGATTCTTTTATTGTCTTGTGACTTTCTAGATTTGCATCAACATTTACCTAACTGTAAAAAATGCAGAGGAGTGGTTTATCTCTCAACAGGTATGATGAGTGCACGCCTTCCTTCTGACTGGTGGACCTCGTCACACCCCAAAGCTGCAGCTTGTATATATAGATGCTGATGCTCAGTGGGGAATGAGCCTCAGGAGTGATCAAGCATCGTAGCAGAAAAAAAAAGGAGACCAAGATGGGGAACTGCTGTCAGAGCGCATCCAACTTCTTTGGGCCTCAGAAGAACACCAACGTCCGCGTCAGCCTGCCGGCCGTCTGCTTCGTCTGGCAGATTGCTATGATTGTGCTGTTTGGGGTCTTCATCCGCTACGACAAGGAGGCAGATGCTCACTGGGTAGAGTTGAAAAAGGAAGAGAACCTCACGGACCTCCAGAACGAGTTCTACTTCAGATATCCAAGTAAGGAAAAGAAGTCTGCAGGAAAATTACTTTATTATTAACTTGTAATTTCATCGTTGAGATATCTGCATTTTTTTATCTGACCAAAAAAAATTAAATTGTTGCTAAAACCAAGCTATTTTAAAGCCAAATTCCTGTTTTACCCAAACGGAAATGCTGCACAAATTATGTCTTGGTAAATTGTTGAAGCATTTATTTAAACTGAGAACAAAAAGCTGAGAATATCATAAGAATATTTGTAAGTTGTAAACTGAATTTCTTTAGTAAAGCATTTAGTTGTTTATATTTTGTTTGTGTAAAACAGCACATCGTTCTTTCACATGTTGACACGTTAAAGCTAATGTTTGATCATGGTGTCTTCAGGCTTCCAGGATGTCCACGTCATGATCTTTGTTGGCTTTGGTTTCCTCATGACCTTCCTGAAACGTTACAGTTTCAGCGCCGTGGGCTTTAACTTCCTGATCGCAGCCTTTGGGCTGCAGTGGGCTCTCCTCATGCAGGGCTGGTTCCACCACCTCGACCATTCCACTGGAAAAATCTACATAGGGATTGAAGGGTACGTTTCTTCGCCATTGCTAAAGTGAAACCATTTATGTTTTTTTATTAAACACTGAATTTAATGTATTTCTTCTTTTCCTTTGCAGTTTGATAAATGCGGATTTCTGCTGCGCCGGCTCTCTGATCGCCTACGGAGCCATCCTGGGTAAAGTCAGCCCTGTGCAGCTGATGATCGTCACCTTGTTTGGAGTCACTCTGTTTGCCGTGGAGGAATTTATCATCCTGGACCTTCTTCATGTGAGTCCCCCACCCACAACAAGAATGTGTGTTGACCTCAGTGAGGATGTAGTTTGATAAGTTTGAGACATGTTGGTGTCTCTACAGTGCAGAGATGCTGGTGGCTCCATGGTCATTCACTGCTTCGGAGGTTACTATGGTTTGGCCATCTCCTGGGTGCTTTACCGACCAAATCTACACAGAAGTAAACGACTCAATGGATCGGTTTACCACTCTGATGTATTTGCAATGATTGGTAAGCGATATATATATTTATTTTTGCCTAAAATTTTAAAGATTCATTTTCACCGACTTGCGTTTTCTTGCCTCACAGGCACGTTGTTCCTGTGGATGTTCTGGCCCAGTTTCAACTCCGCCATCACAAACCACGGCGAAGGGCAGCACAGGACCGCAATTAACACTTACATCGCCTTGGCGTCCTCCGTCCTCACGACGGTGGCCATCTCCAGCATGTCGAAGAAGGGAGGAAAACTGGACATGGTAGGACACAAACAGCTGCAAGGCAGAACAAACTTTACAGTCAGTTTGTGGAAGCTAATTTAATGGTTTTTTTTGGTTTTTTTTGACAGGTACACATCCAGAACGCCACTCTGGCAGGTGGTGTTGCCATGGGAACTGCAGCAGAGTTTATGATCACCCCCTACGGTTCACTCATTGTGGGATTTTGCATGGGCATCATCTCTACTTTTGGCTATTTGTTCATCACGGTGAGCCTTTCATCTTTTTTACTTCCTGGATGTAACTGTCACAGTTCGGAAGGAGTTATGAAAGGTTATGTTTTTGGAAAATGTTCTCAACGGAGTCTCTGAAAGTATTTAGCACAGAAAAATGCAGACATGAAAGAAAAGCACGAGGAAGTTATTTAAAGTGTCTGATAGTGAATCAGGTCTGAGGCTCGCAGCTGCATGTCAAAAGGATTATGTAATTAGATCTTTTTTTTAACGTGCAACACATCTCATAAACTTAGCTGAGCAAATAAACTTATTTCAACATTTATTGCTCAAATGATCTGTTTCAGTCACTAATTACAGTTTCATTTTTCAGCCCTTCTTAGAGACGCGCCTTAAGCTGCAAGATACGTGCGGTATCCACAACCTGCACGCAGTACCGGGGATGCTCGGGGGCTTCATAGGAGCCATCGTCGCAGCAACAGCAAGTGAATCAGTCTACAGCAAACAGGGGTGAGTGATTAAAGTCAAACCTGAACTTCAAGTAAACTGATCCAACATGTTTATGGACTCGCCCCGTTGCTAACTGCTTTTGTCCTCATAAAACATTTACACAAACGTTCAAAAACGAAAGCTGTTCAAGATTTTAAAATTTGTTTGTTTGTTTCTTTGTCTTGTGCAGGCTGATCAGCACATTTGACTTTACTGGAAAGTATGAAAACAGATCTCCAGGAACACAGGGAGGCTACCAGGCTGCAGGAGTGTGTGTGGCCATGGCCTTCGGGCTCGTTGGAGGAGCTATTGTTGGTGAGTGTTAATACAAAATGCCTTTTTTTAATGGAGAAACTGTGTTCTTTCCTTAGTTCTCGGAATAAATAGGAGATTTTACCTTTGGAATCTGTTTAACTTCTGTGAATATAAAGATTTTTTTAAAGAATTACCTAACTGTTCATGTCTGCAAACAGGTTTCATCCTGAAGTTCCCAATCTGGGGTGATGCTGGTGATGACTACTGCTTTGATGATGAGGCCTACTGGGAGGTAAGAGGAAGTCGCTGAACTCACCACTAGATGGCACTCCTGCGCTGATTTGCCTGCCTCACATCCTTCAATCTTTTCCTTTGCAGCTTCCTGAAGAGGAGGAGACTCTTCCTCCTGTCTTGGAGTACAACAACCACATGACCCATCAAAAGCACCAGGATGTGTAAGCACTTTATGTCACATCAGCTTGTCCCGCCTGCCATGAAACGCTCATTCACCTCACCTGCCCTTTTTGTTCCCTGACAGAAACGAGTCCAGCTTCTCTGTGGAAGAAAGCTAGAGCTGCACTGGGAAGACCAAACCCACTTCAGCTGTGAAGCAAAGCTAATTTATGAAGGAACTCCAGCTCTACGAGAACGAATTCTGTCAATCTGTGCCATCATATTTAACGCTAATATATTAGAGGCTTGAATTTAAAGTCACAAAACATAAAAATAAATGATCAAACCATGTAAAATGAGGAAATATAAATATACGTTTTTATCTAAATGCTGTTTCTTTGTCCACATCTGTGAGATTTGATCTTTTGAATTCATACAAGAACCAGATTTTACCTCTTTAATTATTTTCATCATTAAAAAATGTGTTTTTAAATCACTAAAAAAGTCCAGAATCCATGGAAATTTTAGAAATGTGATTTTCTGGAATGACACAAGAATAATGGCTTGTACATATGTGTGTATGTTTTTGTGTATTTGTAGTTTAATGTGTTAATTAGTGCTCTCAGTTGAAGCTCTGAGTAATACAACTTCCTACTATTTTGTCGCTGCAGCGTTGAATGTTACTTTCTTGCACTTCAGAAGGGATATCAAGCACTAAATGTCTTTTTGTAGTAAATATATCACACATATTAGAGTCTTTATCATAAGATGTGCAGCCTTCGAGCAAAGACTACATAAAAAAACTATTTTAATGGCTGAAATGTCGTTTTAAGTACCTCAGAGTTTTATAAACAAAACAATAGCAGGCAATCTGCTGCATGTCAGACACATTTTTGAACAGTTACTGCTCTTTCTCTGAGCAGTGCATGTATTGGACTGTGTGTGATGTGCAGGTTATATAGACGTCTTTATTAATGAAAGGCATATTCCAGTCACATGTAAGCTGAATAATAAAAAACAAAATTCACAATAAAGCTGTGCTCCTGCCTTTTATTTACTTGTTTTTTATACCTATCATGCATAAATACTAAAGTGAATCACCAGGAATACCATTTAAATCTCAATTAAAGAACAACATAAGGAATTTTATTATTTTATTTAATATATTTATAAAAATATGAACATTTTAATTCCCAGATGGAGCTGGAAGGTGTTTTGATTGCTTCCTTTAGGGGTCACTATACAATAAATCATCCACCCCAAACAGCATGGAACCAGGAAGTATTGCTTGACAAAAAGTACTAGCCTTTTTCTTTTTTTTTTTTTTTCTTTTTTTACCCTATAACATTTGGCTTTCCCTTCAGGTTTGGAAATTAAAAACGGCACGTGTACATTTCAGTAACAAATAAAAAGTTGAAATTCTTTCTAAAGTTTTAGCTAAAGTAGTCTTCCAACCCTGAAAACCAACAAAAGGATGCTAAATATGTTCATATCTTTAAAAAAACGTGAAATCAGTGAAATATGTAAATATTTGTGTACCAGAGAAATTAGGCAAAGAAGCACCTCTCAGTCTATATTAGCAACTGCTCACCAAATTTTTGAATATTTTGATTTTTCATTGTAATATTTTTTTCCATCCATTAGTTACATGGAGAGAAATGAGTATCACCCCGATTTATGCGTGCGTAATTCTTTGGATTTGTGTGTGCGTAATTCTTGATTTGTAACTCATATAACACATTATGTGCATAAGTACAAACATAACGACATTTTAAAAAATACAAAATGCAATTTAGACATGCAAAAATTAAAATTACAACAGCTTGAAACTAATTACACAAGCAAATCTTTAAAAATCCCACACGAATCACTTGTTATGCACACACAAAACCTCAGTTACGCACAAATTAGGAATTACGCACGTATAAATCGGGGTGATGCTTATTTCTCTCCTTAGAGTTACATTTAGATTTTTAATTTAGAAATTTATCTGAAACCATAATCTCATAAGTATTAAATGCTCTGTTGTAAATAACTACTTTTTTCGGCAAAAAGTAGTTAAATGTACAAGGATTCTCAGTTTATAATAACAATATATACTCGAAGTTGTAAGTATTGTAGCTCAACTTAAAATGTTTCAGTTTAGTCTAAAGAAGTATTCATTTGATGTACTTCCTGCACTATACTCTATGCTTGCCATGATACTCACATAGCCTATACTTAATAAAATAAACTTCAGGTGAACCGCTTTTTGCTAAAGGTTGAGTTAATGCAACATATTTTTGCAACGACTTTTTGGTCGTTAACAAATCAATCGAGAGCTTCTCCCTGACTGAAGCTGTGAAAGGCCAGAGACTCTCGATCACTGAGTTACTGCTCCAGGGCCCAAATCCGAAAATGTGAATCTTTTTTTTTTTTAGATTCATACAAGTGTACGCACATGCGCACATGCTTTCACACGTGCGTATACATCCTCTGGTCAGCTGTGCGTAAATGCAGGTGCGCTGTTGGTCTCCTATGATCAATAGGAGTCCCGTTATAACGAGAAACGAATATGCAAGCTTTCATAATCAGCTTTGATCAGCCAATCAGGAAACGGATCGTGGACACGTCGGTGGAGAAAAGAAAGTATGCAGAATCAGCGCACTGTCGGGTCAGCGCAATTCTGAAACGCCATAAAAAGTTTTTCTTTGTGAGTCTGTGCGTGTGTGCACAGAACATTTAATACCACATTGGGGCAACACTACTGTCGTCAGAAATAAAAAGCAGCACCTCATAGACCAGAGCGATCAGTGCGTCATCAGGACAGTGGCGCGGTCTCGGGCGCACGTGCTGCTAACAATAGACCCGCAGGAAGATGGCATCGAAAACACAATTGTATAATTTTTGCTGTGTGAAATGTTAAAGAAACTAAATATGTAAAGCCCTGTTTTGATCATTGTTTCAATTCGTCGCGGAGTAGACAACCCGAGGTAATTGATTACAATATAATAAATTAGATTAATGCATGATATGAAATATATGTACCTATTCATTCCTGCTCTATCATAAATAAAAAAACGTGCTGCACGATAACAAAAAAGCACACCAGTGCACAAATGTTTGAGTGCGTCACATCCCATGCAGTGCAGAACGTTTTTTTTGCAGCGTCTATGAGCGCAAATTTCCTGTAAAGCTCTTTGTGTTGCTGCTGCTGCTGCACGGACATTTATGAATAAAGTTTGGATTTGAATATTTACAGCATTTTTCGTCATGATTATCGCTTTGTTTTGCTTTTTCCTCCGCCTTTCAGTACGTTTTCGCGTGCGTAAAGGCCTCGGCTAACGAGACCCACCCTCCTCTCATCCTCTGATTCCTTTCATGAAGAAGCTTGGACCAGCTGGGCACACGTCTCACCTTCTGACCTAACACTGTGACATGGATGAACTTTCAACACTCTCCACTGACTTGTGTTTAGTGTTGCTTTTGTCAGGATGACAGAAGCTTCAATATTTAAGACTACATGTAGAAAGTCAGGTTAAAAACAAAATAAAGAATAATAAAAAAAGAAAGTAGAAAGTTGTGAAAACTATGAAATTATTAAAGATTAAATGAAAGATCAAACAAGTTATTTAACTGTAAAGCTAGTGGAGATCATTTATCTCCAGACATGCAAGTTTCGGATCATAATTTCTCAGATTTTGGGCCAAGTTTTGTTGCTTTTGACTCTTTGAGAATTCATTGATAAACCAGGTCGGCCCAAAAAAGCAGAAAGAAATAAAGACGTAGTTATTGGTTAATCTGAGCAAACACCTAATAAAATGTAAAAATGTAGAATTTATGGAGCCAACATGGGATGGAAACAAAAACTAGAGGAAAAAAGACATGAAAGTATGTCATCCATCCCATTAGTCTTTACAACTGTTTGAATACAAGAGTAATTCTAGATGAAGCTTCATAATATAAAGTGATTTTTGACGGAATTCTGGTCAAATCTTTTTCGCCAGAAGTCTTTCGATAATGAGGTTCCTCCTCCATCACCGTCAGGGACCTGATGTCAGTAAACTCACCTCCTCTTGTGAATCACATTACCCCTCAGAACTGTGTTTGTGAAACCACTTGGTCTCTATTATCTTCTTGAGACTGACCCCCCCTACGAAAACCAGCAGAAAGCCTGTAATCACATTAAAGATTTCTGGGAGGGCGGGGGTCGGACTAACGAAGAGCTCGTGGAAGTTCTCTAATCAGTACCTGCCATTGAAGTGCAGAGGGGCTAAATAACTCAGCAGGAGGGAAGGCGGGAGCCGAACTAAAGGGGGAGTTTCTCTGTTGGAGGGGGACAATGAGGGAGGGAGGTGCGATCTGTAGGAGCCTTATTGAGTGAGCAATCAGATCACCTTTCTGACCTGATTGGAGCAGGTTCCACAGTCCATTTGGGTGCAAAATATGGCAAATTTCTAACATCTGAATCTAAAAACATCACTCACAAGCTGTTAAAAAGGCCACAACTCTTTTATTTTTATGACATTAAAATGTTTGCCTATATAAACAACTGACTTTTTCAAAATTCTTTGCTCCAGAGCCTTCCCTGATTGATTAGCTTAGTGTTTTCCTGTATCACACTGAGCTCACCTCCACCACTCTCTGCCAGATCCTTCCTATCATTGTTATTTCCTATTAAAAGTCCACAAACACCAGGCATCTCTAAGGACTAATCACCACTTTTTATTCACTCCAATAGAGTCCATTTGTTGAGGTCAAAGGGGAAGGTCTCTGGGGGGAAAGACCTTTAGCCACAATGGAGGACAACCAGAGGAATCACTGTTCAGGGCAGAAGGTTGAGCTTTGATTTGGGAAAAGAACACAGGTTTTTGGCTTGGATCAAGTAGAGAAAGTCAGCATGTGTTAAACATCTGAGGGACTCAAACCAAAGCTTTTAGAAAAGGAAAAAGGAACACAGAATTCAAACAGATGGAAGGAACAAACAGTTCCAGATTTTCTTTTGTTTTTATCCCAAAATACTGGATGTAAACACCTCAAATGAGGTATTTTATCTTTCCTTCTGTAGTGTTTCACGTTTAAAATATTCTATCTTGTATTCAAAGAATGACACCCTTGAAAGCATCATGATAGCCCTAAGATTCCATGTTTTTACTGAAAAAATATCCTCTTTTGACTCAAAAACAGTGTGATTTGCAATAGCTTAAAATGTCAGTAAAAGCAAAAAAGCATATAATAAAACACTGACCAATGAAATAATTTTGTTACAATATTCTAACCATCAGTTAACCCACATGTTGCTCTGTTACTCCTCTGTTGTGGGTCTCAGTGAAGAAAGAATTTTTTTAGTAAAGCAAAAAGTAATTAAGCAGTAAAATACAAAAGAATAAAGTTACCAACTCAAACTTTATTCAACTAACTCACAAATAGTTGAAGGACAGTACGTTTCAAAAGTTGAACTGAAAGATTTTAGCAGATATTTGTGCTGCAATGAGAAAATCCTTTGTAACAAGGGTGTTTTATTTTGAAAGGACGTCACATGGACCTTTGTCAAGTCCACTAGTATGGACCAAGTCCACTTAATCCAGTCCTGAACCTTGGGTTTGGCTGTCATTTACCAGAGATTTCAGTTTCTAACTAAAGCTTGTAAACAAAACCATGTGACTAAAGAGCTCATCAGTCATTGGTCAGGAATCATGAGGGGCGGGGCAAAGAGAAAGAACAATGGAAGTCATAAGCTCTGCATTACTTGTCGGGATAGTTCTCTTATTCACACTTTATATTTCGCTGACTAGTTTTGAACATCTGCATCAACATCAGATACTTTACTTTACTTTTGTCCACCTTTGTCCCCGGTTTTCTGTTTGCATCCTGTAATATCCGGCTACGATGGCTGTTTCGGTCCATTTGTTTCACTCCGAGCATGGAGCCTGTTCAGACTGAGAAAACTCAAAGTGAATCAGAGCTCAATGCAATTGTGAACAAGCCGAAGCCACCTTGAAAGGGACCAGGATCTGCTTGAGTGTATTCAGACTGAGAACTTGTTCCCGATTACCAGGGGAAACAAATTCTGGTTCATTTTAAGCGAACCAAATATATCCCGTCTGAAACACTCTTATAAACTATTTCTTTTTTTTGAAAAGAAGAATTTATTCTCTTTATATTTACATTTATTTATGTCAAAATGCAATGGCTCCTAGGTGAGAAATCAACCTGAATGGTTCTTTGAGTGTTGAAGGTTGCAGACCCCTGAGTTAACCCAATCAAATGGCTTATTTGATGTGTTACAAGGAACTTTTGGATCTGGGGGTCAATGGAGAATTGTTCACTTCTGACAGGAGTCAAATAGAATTCAAGCGTTGGTACCTTGTTGGATCACATTTTCAAATGAAAACCTGATTTGACCACATTTTTAACTCCTAAACCTAAAAAACTATGGGCGTCAGTAAAAGATTTCAAGTTTCCTTCTTGTAGAGTTTAAGCTCCTTGTTATTGAACTGAAATACCTGGATTTTATAGTCTTTTTTTAAAGAAACAGTATTATACAACAGAAAAGTTTGTTTTGGGAGGTGCAAATAGTAAAAATAACATTGAGGGTTCATTTTCTGATCAAAAAATGAATTATCTGCAAAGACAACGACAAAATGCAAACATCAGATGATGCATGTTTTCCATTAAACCTTTATCACTGATCCATGTTTTAGATGCATGGAAAATAAAAAGCTGCAAAAGCAAGAAGTCGTAAAATAAATCTAACTACAGTGGCAGAGAGGGGGCAGCAGTCCCACAGTGCACGAAGCAGCAAATGCAAACAAAGAGGGAAAGTCAGAAAAAAGGAGGGAAAGAAGGGGCAGGAGATGGGGAGAGCGATGATTCTCTTGGGAAGGAAGGGTGTTTGGGTGAAAAGCAACAGCATATGTATTGTTGGGGGCCCTGACTCGCCACCCTGGAGAGCTCCCCGTTCCCACGGTTTGCTCAACCAACAAACGCGTACACACACACACCACCGTCCTCCAGCACGCAGTGGTGATGTCATTAATTACCATCAAAATGAGCATGACAGCAAGCAAGTGTGCGTGCATTTGCAGCGAGGCCGTGTGCATGTGTGTGTGTGTTTGCATGTGTTGTGGGGTTCCAGAAAGAAAGAGACCATTGTTCATTATGAAATAAAGAAATCTCCACTCAAGCATTGTAAATGGAAAAGGCAGAAAATGGACCAAATTCTGGGATCTTCCAGTGAAAGCTGGGTTGTCACATCTCGTCAGAACCTCACAAAACCTGATGTGCACACACTGGCTTGCCTGGCTACAGAGGCACACTGTTGCCTTGCAGTTGTGTGCTTTGCTGTCCAAATCCTTTCCCTCCAACAGCCCTGTGCACTCTGGGACCTTGTTTTCACAAACATTATTTGCATATTTAAATGTGTTACCAAAGTCTTGTCAAAACTTGAAAAAGTTTAACCACACTTGGACTTATTTGTGTTCACTTTCTTTCCAGGATTTTAATTTGAAGTTGTTGAAAAATCTTAACCTGTGCAATGTAAACTGGAAATGAAGACCGATGCAGAAAAGCTTATGTAAAGTTTATGGAAACAAACCCCTACGTGAGGATGTGAGAGTTCTGAGTTTGTGTGTCTTTTTCTTAGACCTGCTTTGTATGGAGCTTCATTAAAGATCATTTAGATTTTTGGCACCGTGAGCCGCACAAGGCCGTAAACTGTTGAATCAGCGAGACCGGAGATAATTGTCCAGCACATCGTAATTGATGCATGGGATTTGGCCTTGTCAACATTTTCTCAGATAATTGGTACGATTTGATCACCTCTATCTGCAGAAGCAGCGATGATTGGAAGCATTGATTCGGATGTGAGGAGCGTTTTAACATCTTTTCTCAGAATTTCATGTATGTATCTGCATCAATGAGGAAGTTTTTGTGTCCAACATGTTGAGACAGTCTTTAATTTCATATAGTGTCTTATTTTTTATTTTGAAAGAAAAACTAAATAAGAAACGCAAAAGATAAATAAAAAACTTGACAAAAGTTTATCAATTTTTGTCAATTTTCAAAAGGATATATTTAAGAAATACAGAAAGAGGAGTCAAACCTTTTTATTATTTATTTTTGAAGAAACAAATTCTACATAAAAATGTCTCTGTCTGTGTTTTAGGGCTTATCATTAGCGTTTAAAGTCTAAACTAAATAAAAATCCTATCTAAGATATAAATTTAAAAACCAAACTGAGGTTTGCTTTTTATTGACTCAAGATGATTTAAGGTAAAATCTGTTTGCCTTTGAGCTTAAAGACAGTTTGTCTGAACACGGTCATGCTTCTGTTCTCCAGCAGGTGGTGCTGATCAGCAAAAATACTGAGTCACTTTCCTTTACTACAAATATCTGTCATGAAAACCAACAGGTTAGAAATTTTACTTTTTCAATAACTTTCAGGGATTTTTTTCTCTGCATTTTGAATTATGATTTAAAATTCTTCATATTTCCTTTATAAAATGTATTTCATGGCTACTTAAAGTGTAATTTAAACTTATGTCAACTATTCTGTCTGTTTGGTGTATTAATACTTGAAAAAATAATCTATTTATGTTAAAATCATATGTTTTACTGTTTTTTTACATGAATTAAATACAGTAAATAAAGATGTAATTTTATTTTTCTATAAAGCAATACAAGAAAACGTTTTTTTTTAATTAAATTTATTTTACTAACTCCGTTTGACTGATCATGCCCATGAAAATCCCAAGTACCCAAGAAAACAACAACAAAAAAAGAAATATTTTCCCAATTTAACTCTGTGATAATATAATATTGTGAGCCAACTTTAGCAAAGGCTTCTACAATTAAATAATTATATTTATCAATTAAACTAAAATTCAAGCTCAAGTGGATTCTCCTTTTGCTTGAAATTTAAATATTTTTAAAATGGCGTTTATACATATATTTAACTGTGAAGCAATTTTATTTAAAATTATTTTAAAGACAATTCAAGTGCACTTATCTTCTTTGCCAGTTTTCCTTTTCTGTAGTAATTACTTAACTATAAACATTATTTTGTTTTACTTTATTGCTTCATCTTACAGATTTTGAGGGATCAGAAGATGTTTATCCCATCTGTGATCAGATACAGTTCCGACACAACCTGGACAGATGTCCGCCTGTCACAGAACACATTTTCACAACTTTGATCCTTCAAAATATGAAAAAAATATTGTTCTGTGTTTTGTATGTTCTAGGTGAAGCTAAATTATGTGGACATCTGGATAAAATGTGATGTTATAAATTAGTGTGACGAATTAAAAACAACCAGTGATGAAAATGTCTGTTTGATATGGGAGGATTTAACAAATTAGACTTACTTATTGGGTACAAGAACAGCAACCAGCTTTGTTTTTATTTGTTTATGCTCACTCATTTTTAAGTTGTTTTAAATTTTTAAGTAACTCATATTTTGCTACATATTTTAAATCAAAATGCTTAATAATTAAATTAATATATCAAACTGTGGCTCATTTAATCTTGAGAGAGAGCTTGTATGTCCGCTGCAGCTGCCCAGATTTTACCGCCACGAGAAGCAGAAAATGTGTAAAACAAACTGCAGTTCGGGCTCCTGCAAACCATCCGGTGGTTAAGATGTATTAAATTACCATGATTGGTACTTAAGGCATGGTTAAAGCCTGTTTGAGATACTGGGGAGCCCTAAAGCAGTGCTATTCATGTCTGGGGAACTGGGTCAATAGGTTGGGGAAGTTCACAGGACCTGTTCCCATTCTCATGCAAATGCAGAGAACAAGACCTAAAGCTCACTGAATTGGAAGATATAAATGACTAGACCATCATCCACAGTCATCCACAGACACAAGCCTGCTCCGCAGCAGCCTGCTCTTCATTCATGAGCCGCGTCTGAGTTCATTCAAAATGTCTCACTCCTCCGCTTGGAATGTGTGTTGCAATGCAGGGCAGCTCTGAGACAGCTGCAAGACAAACTCGCTCTTCATAGAAATGTGCTTTAGCATCTCTGTGCAACAATAACATATGGAATATACAGGAAATGTATGGAAAACTTTGACATCATGCAGTTATGCAGACGATTAACCAGCATTTCTTTTATTAGGTCAAGTAAATCATAAGCAACCTATTATCTGATCTATGATTTTAATCTAAAAGATTTAAAAAATGGTCAAAAACCCAACAGAGACAGTCGTGTATGATAAAACACGCTGACATCACTGGGCGTGTGAGTTCATCTGGGGTCAGGTGTTATAGACGTTGATAATCACAAAACCTGATGGATCGGGGGAAGGAAACGGCTTGTGCCGGGTCAATTTGTGTCCAGAGAGAGTCAGAGGTCATGACCTTCAGGACCCGCAGCAACAAGTGCTTGTCTGCAGCCTCCTTTCAGCAAAAGGTGTCATTTGTTTCTTATCGATCAACTGTCTCTGTCCAAGGTGCTGACAGAACTCATGGATGTGGTATTTGAACACAATTAGCTTTACGAGGGAGGTTTTACTGAACAAATTGTGTTTTTTAAATAAAAGTTTGTGCGTCTACGTACAAGAGGGTTGATTTTTAGTTTGGGGTTTTGCTCTTGGTGCATCAGGAGTGTTTTTGTTTTTTGTTTCTATATGTACAGCACATTTTTTTAATGAAAATTGCTTTATAAATAAAATAATTTCAAATTTGAAATTTGAAATTCAAATAAAAATTAAAGGGTTCTGAATTTTTTTCCATCATATTTCCTTTAAGTTTAAAATATATACATTTATATTCAAATTTCTGGTTTTATTTTTCACATTTTCAAATAAATCTTTCAAGTATACAGTGTGTACTTTCAAGTTTAACATTGATTTCAAATTTTACATTTTTGTTTTTCTTATTTACAATATCTATTTTTCAAATGTAAAATCTGTTTTTTCATTTACTTTCAGCTAATCCGGATTTGACCCCATGGGAAACAAGTGTTACTTTTTATTTTTTTGCTTATAAAACAGAAAAGTCAACTGTTCTGTCCAGTTTATCATAAATCTACAGAAACTTTCACGCTAGTTTTTTTCTTTTTCTTTTTATGATTTCTTTGATTATTTTCTGATCTTTATGTGGATAAAAGACTTTCTCTTTTATGTGAAATTTTATAAAAAACTGGTTTTCCTTTGCAAACAATTAATTATTAAATATAAGTAATAAAGAACTGGTGATCCAGTTTTAAGCAAAAATGACATAGAGATGGAAAAGAGTAAAGCTTGTTACCTAATTGCTGTAAAATTTATCTACTACGTCTACTTGACTTTACTTGAACATTACGATATTTAATGAATCAAATGTGCCATAAGTGTTTTTTTTGTTTTGTTTTCTATTTTCTAATTAATGCATTTCATTATTTCTGTTATTAATTTGAAATATTTAGATGGTTTGTCCTGCACTTTTCACAATCTATGCTTGAAATAAACTAAATTATTCAATCAATCACTCAATCATCAAGGTATTGGTATTTAAATACCTGTTAGTTAACATACGGTATGAGAACTGTGACTGTAAAGAGAAAATACCATAGTCACTGAGTGAACTTTTCAATTGCAGGTAAATTGTGGAAAAAATGTGTGTAAACAGTTTGAATTCAATTTTAAAAAGTTAACTTTTTATGAGTTTAGGTGGAGCAATGCTTACTAGAAATTCAAAAATATGTTTTTATTTACTTGTTTTTGTTCTTGTGGAATAATACAAGGAATTCATTGTTGTGAAGAGGAGAGTTTTGTTCTTTTCTAATCTTGTGCATAAAATGTGTTCTTGTGTTTTTAAATCACAGAATTTCATAAATAAATAAATAAAGTCTCTGACTAAAAAAAGTTGATTATTTTTTCTGTTTCTTATTAAATATAATAAAGAAGAAGAGATTACATCTACTGTATATCTACACCTGGTACTCTAGTTAAAGTTCAAGTTTGGTCTCTTTAACTTCTTTATATTATATGAAGATTTTGGAAACATTTTATTAATCCAAAGAGATCAACATAATAAAAAGTGATAAAAAAATAAACGCAATTTAACACATGTTCATGCTAGTTTGGAGATTCAGTTCAATTCAAAGTTAATCACAGTGAGCATATAATCTCCTCTGTAACTGCTGCACGATAATAATCTAACTCTGTCTTGTCACATAAAGGTTTTTGGGATCTGGGACTGTGACCAGTCTGAGTCCAGCCCAGCAATCATGCAGACGCACATTCACAAACTATATATAAAGGAGTTCCTGGACAATTTAATCCCATTGGGAGACATGGTAAGGCCCTTTCTCCGCCAATTTTCACCCTCTCTCTGATTCAAAACTCCCCTTTCTTCAAGCGGTGCAACAATGCAGGACTGTGCTTTCTTTTTTAACGCTCTCTTAAATCTTTTCTCAGGGCGACCGCCTCCCCCAAACCCCTCAGACGGCATGCAGTTTATGCAAATGATCGTCCTTTTATATTCAAGATGGAATGAGACCTCAAAAAATTATCAATACCGCCCCCTTTCACACATACGGAATGACTACTTTAAACTTTATGGTATAAAAACATGAATTAGTTGATATAAAAAAACAAAAAAATAAAAATCACTGATTAACATTTCCCCTAAAAGTAATATATCTGCTGATTTTTAAGTAAATGTAGGATGAATCTGAGGATTTGGTCTGGGAGCATGTGGAGAACGGTACACGTGTGTGTAAATATAAAACTCCTGGCTGTTCCCAGGACCTGAGAGATGTGTGAAAAGCTCAGGCTGTAAGGTGAGGGGGGTGTCCCCAGCTGTTGAGGGGAGAGGCCCTCAGTCTCATGGTCTTCCATCCTGACAGGCTGTCCTTTTCACCAGCACATAGCCAGGCCATCCAGTTTGCTGCCATAACAACCCCACAACCACTCTGTCATGGTAACCACATGCAAAAAAAAAAGAAGGGGAGGGGGTTGAATGAAGAGTCGAGACACTTTCACAGCCATGAACTTGAACTTGACTGACAGACGGAGTGACTGGCGGGCGGCGATGGAAATCAGTCCTGAGAAAGTTCGTTCTGTGGTACGAAATGAGCATCTTGTAGGGTTCAAATATTCACTATTCTTTATTGGTCAAACTGTTAAATTGAACAAAATAAAACCATATTAATATTTTGGTTTGTTCTATTCACATTTAGAGCTTTTAAGTGTCGTGCATTAAACATATTTTTTAGCAATCCTGAAAAATAGCAGAAAAAAAGGTTTCTTTAAACACAAATAACTTTATTAGCATGCACAAAAACACACGACAAAGAACAAAAGGGCAGCACAGGAGACAGGTCAGTCAGACACATGCACAGCGATGAGATTCAACTTCTTTTTTTTGCAGCCGTGGGCTCGTGTGATGTGCTTGTTTGCTTTAGCCTAAAGCTGATGAATGGTGGCCGCTCCACATCAGGGGTCTTAGCTGCTCAGACCCACTCGACCATGGGAAAAAAGGAGCTGTGAAAGGTCCCCTGTCACTGGTACAAAGCCAAGAACAAGCCATTGCAAGATAATCATGTTTATCCCCAGATTAAGACAGGATAGCAGCTGCCGTATCTTTGCTGGAGGGAACAGGGATTGGGGAGGGGGGCACAGGATAGTCCTAACAGCAAGTTCTGAACGGGTTCCACCATTAAAAGAAAGACCATTGTTTAAATAAATAATAAAACATCTCTGATAGCTGTCATTATAATTCCAGGTTGGAGAAATCTACTGATGTATGGTGTCATATGGTCAATTTTTGCCAAATGTTTGTATAGTTTTATTTTTTGCTTGACAATTGAGAAAGCATGCCAAACCAATGCAAAATATTTAACTTGATCTGTTTTTTTTAAACCTGGCCAATACTGTTCTGTGGCTTCAATTCTCAAAACGGTGCAAAAGTGTTTTTATTGTAGCCAGAAAAAAACATTTTAGTGGATTATTGCTCCTAATGATAATGAGTGATGTGAAGAGAATGCTAAAAATAGCATTTCCTATCAGCACCGTTCCTCCTGGCTCACACATTCCCTCAAACTCATTGTGAGTCAGACATGAACAGGCAGGAAGACAAAGGGACGGCGTTTCTTCTCGCTGCCGCTAATGGAGGCATCTGCCACTGTCTGGACCGTCGTTCCCACCTCATGCCCGACATTTACTGCAGCAGCCCTCCCACACATCCAGCGTTGGGAACGGGCTGTGGCAGACCTTTGTCAAGTGCTCCTTTCACAAGGCGGCCTTTGTAGAGAGGAACCAGGATCAGAATGATAATGTGGGCCAGTGTTTACTAACAGGCCAACAGGTCTCCTGCAGCTGTACAGCACAACCCCCCCTAACCCAACCTGCAGGCTCCCTGAGAGCTGCAGCATCTTTGTTCAACATGCTCGACTGTAAATGATTACATTCTGCTGGAGCTGAATGAAGCAGTCACACAAATTAATATGACATTGTTAAAAAAGTGAGTTGATCCCAGACTGCTTGGTGGTTGAAGCTTTCCATTGAGCCCCCCTCAGACTGTGGGGCTAATTACAGCCTGCTTTGATAATAACTGAACAGTAGGTTTCCATGAGACTGCATCTATGGTTCACATGAACAGAATTCATACAGTTTTAAAGCCAATTTAGACTGAATATTTCATGTAACATATTTTACTAAATTTTATAATTATAATGGAAGAAACTGGATTTCTGCACCTGCTGAATTATTTTTCCTCCAAACGTGACGTTTTATTTATTTATTTTTAATTCATAAAAAATATGTCTTTTTTATTTAATTTCAATAATATGGAGCTGCTGCTCCTTTAAGTGGGCCTCCCGCTCCGCTCCCACCTTCTGTGCAGGTATGCTCACGCGCCTTCCTCTCCTGACCGCCCGCGGGCGCGTGCTCGCCTCGCTTCATTTATTTCACTCCTCTGTCGATCTTTGTCCTTTTTTTATTTCTAATTAAAGGTTTTAAACCATCCTGAGCGAGGATGGTTTAAGAGCGATCAGACGGGCCTGCGACTCCAAAAGTCCCAGTTTCTGTTTCAGCTGCTGGGTTTTTGCTGCGGGTTATTTAAATGACCGTCCAGAGAGATGATCTGCTTACAAGCAAAATCACTAGCGGGAAATACCTGACAGGTGAATGCAAAACAGGTCGAAAGTAACAAGTAAAAAAAAGGAAGGAAAAGAAAAGAAAAACACGAAAAAAAACCCTTTCATGATAGATTTATAGATAAAAATGACCTGTCTTCGAGATTTTATTAAAAAAATTGGCTATTTTTTTCAACTATTCAGAATGTCTAAAATATAAAATTATTATTCTTATAATTATTATACAGTAAAACTCAAAAATTTCTATTAAAAAGTTTTTTAAACTCGCATATGCTGACTAAAACATGTTTTCACTCAAGCGGCATAAAACCAGTTTATTTTATTTTAAAAGTTTTAAAATTGTATTTTTGTGTGTGTGTACTTGATAAATTTTGTTAATTTATTTTAAATTTACGTTTTTTTTCTGGTGATATATTGGTAAAATTCATTTTTTATGCTGCAATTCAACCAAAAATTGGCAAATTAGGCAATATATATTATAGAGAGAAAAATAAAGTCCAGACTTGAGAAAGATTTAGTTCAAACATGTGATAAATCTTCTATTCATGTTTCTTTCCTTAACCTTTTAACAGCCCAACCATGACAGAAACCATAATATATATATATATATATTTGTTGCTTATTGACTTAAGAAACACACACAATTAATGTTTTGAATATGTTTTGTAAATGTGCTTTACTGTGTGGTTGAGCTGGTATTTAAAGAGTTAAATGATGCATGTTTCCCTTAAACCCCCCCCCCCCCCTTTTTTTTTCTTATTACCATTTTGCTTTTTAAAAATAATCTTATACCAGCAGAGATGTCAAGCAAATGCCTGTCTAACTTTCTTAAAACAGATTTTGTTAATCGTTATTCTCCAGGTAAACTTTTACACTAAGTCTTTGAGTGATTTATAAAAAGTTGTATTATTGTTTTTGAAAAACTTCAAAGCGTATCACCCCAGAATGAAATGACTATGTAGATTTACATTTAAAAAGCTGATTTCAATCTAACAAAACAATACTGAAGTATAGCACTAACACCAACAGTATCCTGTGAAGGTGATAGTAAATAAATAAATATCTTTTACCTGTTTAGTTTTTGTTAAAGATTACAAACAAAAGAGGGGTATGTCAGGAGCATTTGTAATATAAGTTCATGGAAAATGTGACCTATATTTTCCAGCATGTGGTGCAACATGTGAGGTATTACCTTGTGATAAAGACTTTGGATTTTTTAATATTATTATTATTACGGTAAGTTTAAAATATAGATGGCAAGAGTGTGGAACCAAAGGTCTAACTTTAAATTAGGATAATAAAAGAAGAATTATATTTCATTAAAGAGAAAAAGAAGAACAGCACAAGATCAAGTCGATTTAACCAAATCTAATTTATTTTTGTAGAGTACAGGTGATGGCAGCAGGACATGATCAGAAAAACCAATAGGGGCAACTTTAAAGAAAGAAAATGTCCTTTACAAAGATTGTGATGTCATTATTTAGTGTGAAAGATAATCTTTAG
Organism: Oryzias melastigma; assembly: GCF_002922805.2. Taxonomy (NCBI): domain Eukaryota; kingdom Metazoa; phylum Chordata; class Actinopteri; order Beloniformes; family Adrianichthyidae; genus Oryzias; species Oryzias melastigma. The sequence continues at coordinate 19,306,416 of NC_050514.1, forward strand.
TGAACCTCCATAATACTTCCACATGAGAGGAGGACGAAGAGCAGAAACGTTTAAGCTTAATTAATCCAAGAAATGTTTGCCGTCGTCACCTACCTGAACAACAAATGTTCTCCTTTTTTATTCATTTTTATTTCCCACATCTCCTCATCCATGGAGGAGGCCGAGGTCACGGAGGTCATTCCTACTTTCGGTTATCTAGCTTTATGATGGGTAAATAACACTCATACAGCTAGATAACCAAAGACAGGAACAGGCTCCAGGGATTTTGTGCAGCTATGAAAACAAAGCAAAAGAGACAGTTTTAATGTTATGCTTTAAACACTAAATAACTTCATTCACGTGTTTTACCAAAACAATACATTTGATTGACGATGACCGAAAAGCACATTTGTTTTAAGATATAATGGAATTGAGCTGCAAATAATTTTTTTTTTTTTATTAAAAATTAAGTCATAATTAACGATAACACTGCAATTGTCAATGTAAGTTGCTGCAGAAGCATTACATCATGTCTCAAAATGATGATGCGTTTTTAGATGATTGTGACCTTTAAGTGAAACTGTATCAGATCAGTGTTATAAATAAATAAAAATGAAAAACATTTATTTAGGATAGCCTCATGATGACCTGACGCCTTCCTCCAGTCGGTGCGTCTGACGTCTGCTCTTTTAATTGGGGCACTGACGGGGTGTGCGTCACTTTTGGGGAACACTAAGAAACATTAACATTGAGCTAATTGTTAAAATATATAAAGCCTGAAACAGAAGCTCCTGTGTACAGTAATTGGTACTCAAACACCTGAACAAATAGGTTTCTGTTTGGGTTTAATTGGTTTTGCAGAGCAGGCCTGATGTGTCCTTTGTCAATTAGGACGCAAAAACATTCACTTTTCTGCTATTTCAAACCTTCATTGCAAACTGAATATTATGGATCTTTAATAGCTGTCAGTCATCAGGGAAACCGTCTGAACGAGAGGACCCTAAACGCTGCAGGCCGACAGTGAAAAGCAGGTTGATCAGTGAAAACTAACCAAGACCAAATCCTCACTTTTGATCCTTGCTGCGTTCTTCTTCCATCCATGTGGTTATAGCATCCAGGCGTGAAGACGCGGGTCTCTGCGTGCGCCATCACGCGTCCTCCAGGTGTGCGCAAGTTCAGTGGCGAACAGGTGAGCGAGCGCGTGGATTCGGTTGATATTCCCCGTTTGTGCAGGAGCTGCGTGATGGAGCATGGCTGGTAGTGATCGGGAGGTTCCAGGATTTCCGCAGGAGGAGAGGGGGAGATGCTCTGCGGCGCGCTCGAGCTCGTGCCTCCGCTGCGTCCAAACGCGCGCCAGAGCCCGCGGTCCTGAGGCTGCCGCGCGCGGACAGACCCCCCCAAGTCATCTCTGCTCACCTCCTCACTGCCTCCTTTTGCTACACGCTTCCACCTCCCTTTGGTGACGTCACGTAGCCATTAAAACGCAGAGGACCAATAGGAAACAAGCTGCACTGTACGCCTGTGCGTGTGTGGAAGAGGCCGTGGAAGTTAACCATTTCTAATGAATAGTCTTCAACTGACAAATGTACCTGAAATCCAAGAAATAGAAGATGTTTGAAATGATTAAACCAGAGGATCAGTTCCAAACATTTTCCTTAGTTTTTTAATCTGATATCTTGGATTATTATGATCCTCAAATCTACCAGGGATATAAATGTCTGGTTTTAGCGTCACTCAGCGGTAAAGAAAGGTACAGAAATGAAACCTGGATGGCCGTCCTTCCTTTATTTTATTGTTAAACGCATTTCTCATGTCTTTGCTTTATCCAAAAATATTGTCACCACAATGTAGGAAATCTGATGAAGGAAGGTAAAACATCCAGAGCAGATATCTGCAAGAAGGACAGATTTGGAGTATTTTTGATGAGGAAAAACTGCAAATGAAATCTACCATTTCAAGTTTCATGAAAAGATCCCAATAAGATTATTTTTGTTTGTTGTTGGTTATTCCCTTATAAAGATCTAAGAATATGACAGAAGACAATATAATTGCAAAGGTAAGACATAAAATCTCAACATTGAGATGAGAAAGATCTAATAATTTCACATTAAACGTGTCTTGAGTGGAACTTTGATATTAATGTTTTTAAATCAGGACTTTTTTCACATTTTTTATTGAGCTACCCTTTCAACAACAGAGACAGTTATCCTGAATAAACTTTTGTATTAAATTTCTTTCACAACTCCCACACTCAAATTTGCACGAGTGTTGAATCACTTAATGTGCTGAAATGTCATTTAAAATGTTATTGAAAAAAAATTAAAAAAAATGAATTTCATGCAATGAATGGTAATTAATTTCTGAAGAAAGAGGATGCTGATATTTCTATGCATTTGTAATAGATTTAGAATTTTCAAATAAAAAGTGAAGATCCAGTTTAGCAACAGCATTCATCATTGCAGTTACAAGTGTATTTTTTTTTACCCCAGTATGCACCATTATGTCATTAATGTACCATTTAAATTAATAAATATGAGGATCATTCAATTTTTTTTAGTAGAACCTGCTGATTACTGAAATGAAGTGTTGATTAATCATAAATAAACCTTGGATATTTTTTTTCTTAGAATTACCAAACATCACCATCTTCAGATATGCTTGAAAAAAATAATAAGAAATGGTTTTCATTAGGCAAAAATAATCTATGTACCCCGATCTAAGCATCTTCATCTTTAAATTTTTACACCTAACATTTAATTTGAGGATTAATTTATCTGAAGGTGGTCAGAGTTGAACACTGCTGCCCTCTAGGGCCCATTCTGAGAACCTGGAGCTTTTTTGTCCCTTCAGTTTGACTTTATGTTTAAGTTTTTTATTTTCTGACAGCTAAAAACTGCTTGAAATGTAAAAAAGAGTTAAGTCATAAAGAATAAACTTGATTTACTTTTATACAAAACGATAAGAATAAGACTATATTTACTTCTGCAGATTAAAGTGATCGTTTTTGGAAACTACACTTTTTTTTACTTATATCTTTAAGGACAAGTTGAGAAAAACAGATAAAAGTTGCTTTAATGAATGGAGCAACAAATATAAGTGAAGAAACAACCACAATCTGAATTAAAACCTTTTAATGCGAAAAACTGGACTTGAATTAAGAAACAGGAATGATTTATAGGCAAATCATATACTTTACAAAAACAAGAAGAAAAGTGCGTGGCAGAAAAATCTGAAGGTTTTAGAAACAAACAAACAAAATAATAATGGACTACAAAATAAAAGTCTCTGTGAAAGCTTAACAATCAGACCGGGTTCTTCCGGACATCAATGAATGCATTGTTTGACGTCAAAGGTCCAACGTTGAGGCTGGAGCGCCGAAACTCCCGACGAAGTTTAACCACAGGCAAAGACGGGTGCCCCCCCCAGGAACCCAAACCCGGCTGAACTACGCGGTTCGCAGGAGCGTCCCCGGACACCTGAAGCAGGAGCTCCTCCATGACTGCAGGCTCCTCTGTGGGGAGAGAGGAGCGTCTCCACGTGGAGGGGAGAGGAGCCTTCACCAGCTCCCTCATTTCATCCCGAGACCGGACGGGCCGGTCGGGTTGCCCCGCCCCTCTGGCTGCGGGACTGTCCTGGTGGCTCAACTTTTCCAGGCTGCCAGTATTGTTGGGTTTACCTTCAGACAGCAAGACTGCAAGACAGAGATGCCAGAATATATCACTGCTAACGGACAGATTCATGACATCAAGCCTGTTGAGGCTTGCATAAGAAAAAATAATAAATAAATAAATAAAATGATACAAAAATAATAATAAATAGTATAAAAAATAAGATTATAACAGAAAGAGAATAGTTGAGAAGTAAATCGTGATATTTGAGATTTTAAAAGAAAATATGATCTTGAAAGTAGGTCAAGTGCGGCAGGTGAACACAATTAAGCTGCGTCAGCACGTCAGTGTACCTGCATGTGCACATAGTGATTTGGGTGTTTTCTGGAGAAAAACATTGATCTGACACGCCATCACACAGAAACAAACTAAAACAAAAGTGGAGAGGCAGCCGGTAAGATGCAGAAACATGGAAATAAACGGGGTGTTCTATCAATCAGCTGTTTGTTGCATGTAAATATCAGCTGTTTCTTACGGTTTCAAATGCGCGATTTGGTTGTGAATTGTTTGTAAATCCATGCTGTTAAATGGATTCTGTTTCTAATTTTTTTAGATTGATGTGACTTTGTGTAATGCTTTTGTTTGAAATTTAATTATTTATAGTTACTTATTTCATACTGAAATTAAATTTATTAAATGAAAAAATACTCATAATATTTATATCTGTGTACAGGTTTTTCACCTTGCTTGCTCACAATAATGCAAAACTCTATTTTGGAAAAAAAAAATCACCATTTTGAAATAAGAAGAAAATCCAAATAAAAGAGTGGAATACAAGTCATTAAGTCCTGAGTCATGAGTGGAGTCCTGCTAGTATTTCCTCCATTGGATGAATCCCCTTCAAGTGGGGTAAAAGAACTTGACACTAGCTGCATTTCCATTACACATTTGGTCAAAACTTTATCGAAATTCTAGGAATTTCGAAAAAACACAGTTTTGAAATGACACCATTTCCATTAAATCATAATTTTGCGATAAAGCACAAACCAACTCACGCGATAAGTCATTATAAACACCGCGATGAATGAGAACAAGTATTTTTTTTATTTGATTCACTAAAAGGGAGCATTTGGGTGACGTCACAGCTCTGTCTGTGGCGTGCGTTCAGCGCAGCTCGACTCAGAAGAGAGAGAAGCCTGTTTAGCGGTTAAAAGAAAACGCATTCTAACAGGAAAGCATAATTGACTTTTTTCTGTTTGAAAACACGACAACATCCATTCAAGTGTCTGTCACGGCTCTCGCACTCATAAGACTTCAGGCTGCAAGCTGCAAAAGTGCGTCTGCAGATGAAGCAATGAGGAAAGGAGGAGGAGCTGCTGCACGATTCCGTATGAAGAGCTGTGACGCTGTGGGACCTCTCCGTGCGCCTACTGTGCAGCCCTCAGAGCAGACACTTCATACTGAGAAGCGCATTTATTTCTAAAAAATTGTTTCCATTACAGTTTTGTGAATTTGCGAAATTTCAGAGTTAATGGAGATGCGACTATTGTGACTGCAGACGTCTTTGATGTCATATTTATGCCTAAAGGGATCAGTAAGTAACTCTAAAAGAAGGTAACCTGACCTTTAAGGTGTTCTTTAGGCTGATTGGTCGATGCGCAGAGCTCTCTTAGTTTGCTGCTCAGTTCCAGATTGGCTGCTTTGTACTGACTGAGCTCCTTGCTGATGTTGTGTATCCATCCCTCATACTGCCGCTGTCGTCCAGCCAAACCCTCATCCATTTGTTCTGTCAGGACACCAGGAGATGGAGACACTTTCAATACTGACACATACCTTTCTCTGACGGAGGGAATTTGCACACAAAATACCTCGACACTGCTGCAGCAGCAGCTGGACGCTCCTCTCGTGCTCCTTCTGCTGCTGCGTGAGCCGCCGATCCGTGTCCAGCTGAGCACGATCGAGAGCATTCTCCAACCACTGCACCAGCCTCTGCTGCTCGTCCAGCTGCATCTCCAGCTCAGCCAGGGCCAGCTGCAGCTTCCGCTCCTCCTCACGCAGAGACACCACCTCCACAAACACAACCACAAGACGTTTACTACATGCTCACAATGATAAACTCAGACTCTCACCAGGGGCTCAGTTAGCATGTTAGTCTCATGACAGTGAAAAAGAAAAAAAACCCAAGAAATTTGGCTTGAAGAAAGGGGTTTCATTTGACCTAAAAATGACTGAAAAGAGCTCAAGTCTTTAAAGTTGTACCAGAAGGAAACCATAGCACCTAAAAAAGTCTATACATCCAACCTCAGATATGTATTTGTCATATTAAAAGGAACCAAATTCAGAATAAAACATTTTAATGAGCTTAAACTTATGAGAAAAAAAACATTTGGAATTTTGAGTTGTTTTTGTTAATATAGTGTTTTAGATGTGAGAAAATTACCTGTAACTTCATATTTTTTCTGTAGTGGCTCCAAACTTTTAAGTATCAACATTTTTTGCTTTTTTTTTTTTTTTTAATTCATGTCTTCTTTGCCTAAATGTCAGACTTCTGAAATCGTAGCAGCAGTAAATTTACAATTTTTCAGAGTCAATTTCCTTTTTTACTACCTAAAAATGAGATATATTTTAGGTTAAAATTGTTTTTCCCCAAGTGGTATAATAGAAATGAAAGCAAGCTAATGTTTTGCATCCTCTCCCTCTTATTCCAAAATAAAAGCCATTTTAACTCCAAAAGCACATCAATAAAATGTCAAACTTCTAAAAATTCTGCTGCAGTAAAGTACCATTTTTCAGAGAAATGTTTCTATTTTTACTACCTAAAAATAAACGATTTTAGGTTGTAAACAGTAAAAAATATTTTTTCTAGAAGTATAATTAAAATTAAAGCAAACTAATGCATCCTTTCCATCTTACTCTAAAATAAAGGCCCTTTTAAATTTTAAAAGCACATTATTAAAATGTAAACTTTTGAGATTTCTGCAGCGTTTTATAACAGCAGTAAATTAGCGATTTTTCAAAGTAATATTTCTATTTTTACTACCTAAAAACAAGAGATTTTAGGTTTTAAACACAAAAAATACTTTTTTTTTCTAGTGGTGTAACATAAATTAAAGCAAACTCATGTTTTGCATAATTTCCCTCTTATTTCAAAATAAAAGGTTTTTTAAACTTTAAACGCACCTAATTGAAATGTCAGTAATGTTAGGACAGTGATTATTGTCACACATATAATGTGTGAAGCTGTGGGCTCTAGAATGGTAGTTTGTTGGCTGTTAACCAAACCAGCTATACTTTGAACGGACTAAAACATTTGCATGTGACATGTCACCAAACTCCATAAAGCCACGCAAACCTGTATACGACTTTCCTGCTGTGAGAGCAGAGTGCTAACCACCACACAGCTTTGTTAACAGTATTCAATAAAGTTTCAAAGAGACAGAGCACCTTGTCAAAGTACTTGCACAGCAGGGCTCTGGTCTCAGACGCAGACAGGTAGCTGAGCTTGGCCATCAGGTTCATTTCCCACTGTGAGAGCATGCTGGCAGAAGCCCTCAGCTGTCTCTGCCTCTGAGTGATGGCTTCATTCTTGTATTCAATCGCCGCGTCAAGAGCCTCGATGGCTTCATCCAGCTGGAACAGGGTTCTCTCCTCCTGTGGAAACCGTATTGAAATAAATGAAACATCCAGCCATAGAACGGCAGATTTTCAGTGACGCCACCAAACAAAATCCTCGTTCTGACCTCAGCTGAGAGCAGATTACCCTGCCGAAGTTTATCGTCCAGCTCAACTCTTTGCTTAAGCAGCGAGTCTTTCTCCTGACGAAGGTTGGAGATCTCTTGGCGAATCTGTTGGGAGTCTTGAGCACTGCTACTGCGAAGGAGGCCGTTTCTCTCACTCAGCTCTTGCTCAAGGGACTCGATACGTCCAGTAAGCATCACCAGATCTTTGCTGAGAGCCTGGGCAAGAAAATAACGATCAACTGTAGCCATTTTTTGTTGATTGTTGACATCAGATGTCTGCAGAGACTATTACCTGACTGGAGAGGAGCCTCTTGGTCTCCAGCCCGCTGCGTTCTTGGAGCAGAGCCTCCTTCTTGGCCAGGATCTGCTCTCGTTTGGTCAGCTCCCCTTCCAGATCTTCCAGTCCTCTCCTCTGCTCCAGAACGCGCTCCATTTCCTCGTCCAGCCATCGCTTCTGCTCTTCAATTTTCTAATATCGAGACACAGAAATCAACCAGTCGCCCTGTAGACATTTTTGTAGTAAAAAGTCAATCAGTTGTTGTCAAACCTGTTGCTCTTCTAAAGAAATAACAGATCCATTGCTGCCACTGCGCCTCTGCCTCTGGAAGGCAGCGATCTCCTCCGTCTTTATCCTCAAGATCTTCTGCTGCTGCTCGTTTTTTATCTCCAGTTCCTCAAGGGGTGAAAATTGAAAAGATAAGCGAGGATTATGGTGCAGGTTCAGAGCAAAGAGGTGCATCTTATCTTCTTTTTTTTATTAGTTTTAAAGGGTAACCAAGCAGGGGAGTTGACTTCACCCACTGAGAAAATGTGAAAATCAAAATTTGGGGCTGTGGAACAAGACTGTTATCATTACTGGAGCTGCAGATCATGACGTGGGACTTCTGAAATGTTGTAGGACTTAAATGGTTTGACAAATCACAAAATTCAAATGTAATACTTCAATTCAACCTGTAGGGGGCAGCACACAGAGATTTTTTTGATTGTATTTTCAAGAATTAAACACGTTTATTTTAATTTGTCAAAAATTTGCCAATGACCAACAGACGGCACTTTTAAAGCCCCATTTATAGAGGTCAACAGTCAAAAAAAGTTGATTGAGGAGCTGTAAAATGTCAGAGTATCATAAACATTTAAGTTCACATCAACAATAGAACACATTTTTCAAAAAAGTCAGTTTTAGCTGCCTAAAATGTCTAATTTCTGGGTTTTTCTTTTAAATCTTGACCCAAAACTCAAGTACATAAAGGTTCCTGCAGCATGAATTAAACGCAACTCTCAAAGGAAAAGTCTGAGAATTAAAAGAGGAACATGGAGAAACAATTATCCAAAAACGTTGGCCTTTACTTCACGATCCAAAGCAGAAACTGAAAGAGCTCACCTTGACTCTGTGAGTTCGTCTTTGCATCTCCGTCTCCAGACGTCTCTTCTGCTGACTCTCCTCCCGCAGTCGCCTCTGCAGCTGCTCCTGCTGCTGCTTCATGGACTGCACACTCCTCTCCAGCTCCAGCACACGCCGCTCACTTTGAACGGGCAGGTTGGCCAGACGAGCGGTATCCCTCTGCCGCTGACTCAGAACCTGATATTTCACCACAAGCGCCATCACAAACAAGCTTTTATGTCTTACAGCTTTGTGAATAGAAATGAAAGCGTGACATCAAACCTGGACTTTGCTCTGAGCGGCAGCGATCTTCCTGCGACACTCTTGCGCTCTGGTTTTGTCCGTTGCACTGATCTCTCTCTCCTGCTTCTCTAGATCCTGCAGCTGGCGCTGCGCCTCCAGCAGCTCCTGCCGCGCCTGCAGCGCTTCACTCTCCAGAGCTGTGATCTTATGGCTGTACTGCTTATTCAGGGCCTGAGCATCCTTTCCTATTTCAAAGAAAAGTGTCACTTACAGATAATCAATCATATTCTCAGAAAAGGTTTTTTTTAATCTTCACCGGTTTTAATCAGCTCTTTGATGAGTTCCTCTTTCATGCGGATGGTGACGGACAGCTCCCTGATCTTCTGCTGAGCCTGGAGAAGCCCCCACTCTGAAATGCTTTCAAAACTTTTCAGACTGTCCCCTGCACTGGAGTTAGCTTCACACAGATACGAGACAACATAATTAGGCAGGAACAGAACTCTCCCCCAATAATTTTATGCAATTAATTTCATTTTAAATAAGTTAATAAAACTGCGACATACAGGCTTTTCTGGTTAGACACGGGTGTTGCTGGGGGTCCAGCAGCTGAGACGTTAGGCCTCTGTCCACGGCCACGCTGCCTCCTAACAGAATGTCCCGTTTAGTCCACGTCAGGTTCATCTGTCTGAAACAGCAGCAGATGCAAACGGGTTGCATGCAGGGAGCATGTGCAGGAAATGGACAAAGGTCTGAAATCTTCTCTGCAAGATACCTGCATCTGTCATGGTCCGCATGATTGCCCTCTTTTTCTGCGCAGTGCATCATTTCTGCAACTCGAGGGATGTCTTGGTCGCCAAAATATTTTCCATCGGGACAGGGTGCACACCCAGAGAAACCCACTGGACTGCCCTGTTATCCCAAAAACAAATAACAGATGAAGATTTGTTGCATACGGAAGCCAAAATGGCTAGCCCAACTTTTTTTTTTTTACATTTTCTCATTATAACAAGAGAATGAAGATCCTCTCTCCTTCCCGCACAAAGATGCAGACATTTTACCTGATTTAAGTCTCTTTATTTTGTGTTAACAACAAAAAGAGCAGAAGAAAACACTCCCCAAAAGTTGTGTGTTAGTCTATTTACGATTTCTTAGTGGATCTACACTCTTTAAACACCTTAATTCCATCTCATGCTCCAGCCCCGCTGTTTTTATTTCCACAAAACCCCCGAACAAACAGGTTGATTGACAGAACCCTGAGCTGCAGAGCGTTCCTGCATGGTGCATTCACTGAGCTCCGGACATCCGCGGCAAAACAAAGACTGTTTTCGGCTTCCGTGGCTGCACACGGTGCAATAAAACCTTTTTTAACTGAGCCTTAATTTTGGCAGTAAACCTCTGCTCCATGTATTATTGGTACTTGTGAAGGAACATATTTTAATTTGCTATCCCTAAAGTGATGTCCCTAAAATGCATAAGTGACAGACAGACTCATTAAACCCAGAGCTTTCCAGTTGTTTTATGAAGGAATTTAAAGGATGAAGGCGATAAAAGCGTTTTCCTCTCTCCTTTGAGCCTGTCTCAGTACAAAAGCATCACAAATGGTTTCTTCCTGCTATAAAGCTTTCAGTTTGAATTCAGAAATAAAATACAACCTATAAGTAAAACTGTTTAAGCTACATTTTCTGTGGAGATTTGCTGAATTTTTACAGTTTTTGACCATAATGTGCCTTTTCAAGCTTCTTTTGACTCAAAATGAGAAGGCTAATGGTAAAACTGTCAAAGTGGTTTGTTTTAAAAGCCCTCTCTAGTGCAACTCAACATGTTTCTGCAAAGATCATTGCCGATACTATGATGAAGCTTCATTCTAAAGCTGGGAGGGAACATTTTGCACTGACAGCTGTTTGTATTTTCTTTCAGATTAAAATGATTTTAAAGACCCACTCTAAAATTGTGTTTTTGAGGCAACTTACATAAAGAAAACTGAGCTTAAAATTTCATTTCTGATGATTTCGTTCTTCAAATTGTCATGATTCAGGAGCGGACAAAAAATGCAGAGTTAGTTAGAAAGTATTTTTTCAGATTTTAGCTAAATCTGAAATCATTCTTTTTAAAAGACCACTGGGAATGATTTTACAATAGATCAAAATATGTCAGAGTGGGCCTTTAGAAGACTGCTGGGTGCTTACCTGTCTATGTGGGCCTCCATTCTGGCAATGCAGCATGGAGCCCATTGGTGCAGTGTGTGGCCGCAGCCTCAAGTTCAAGCCAAGCCCCATCAGTCCATGAGAAGAGAGCTGACACTGTAGCTCCGCTATCAGGTCCTGTTGCTCCTGCAGCTTGTCACTCTGACACAGAAAATTAAATCATCAGCTATTAGGGACGGCGACTGCTGTGAAGAATCTGCATAAATGAAAACGCTGCAGATAGATTTCATTAACTCTGCAGCGACAACACAAATGTGCAACCTGCTGCTTGTATTGCTCCATCGCATCCTCCAGAGCTGCTAAAAAGTCTGTATTTTCTTTCTCCAGTCGTTGGATCTCTGACTGAAGATGAGCAAGAGTGTCTTCTTTTTCACTTTCGTTCAGATGGCTGAACCTCCCCTCCACAGCCTCCGTGTCCTTGGATAGAAATCAATGGCTTGTTTATAAAACTTTTGATAGCAAGAACCTTTAAAAAGTATGCCTCAAACCTGATTCTTTATGGACGGCCTGCCCCGCCGCAGAGCGACGCTGTCCTCTGTGGAGCTGTTCTCGATGCCGCTGTCTGGTCCGGAGGCTGTGGTGAGGCCGCTCCGCTCCTCCTCAACGGAGCACAGCCACTCCTTCACTCTCAGACTCTGCTCTGCAGTCAGAGCGCCTTCGCTCTGCAACTCCCGCAGTAACCTGTCGCACAGAAAAACACTGAAACTGCAGGAAGCACTCATTTGTATCAATACAAACTCATGCAAGAAAGTTTTCAAAATCAAAAGAGCTAAATGTGCCAATCATAAACGACTCAGTCTGTGTTTGTCCAACCCTAAAGAAAAGTTAAGTCTTTAAGGAAAGAGGACATAAAACAAAAACCTCAAAGATCTACTCCAATAATAAATGTGTCTTTCACATCTTCTTGTAGTATTTTGTAGGAGGATGGAGGACATGTGTAGAGAAAATTAAGCATAAGATTGCATTTCTGAGTATTTACTTTTTCAAATAAATCCTGTTGGAACAAAAAGCTTATTTGTGACAAAGAAAAATATGCTGGGTGGGTCACATGCTCCCTGCCATTCTCCGCAACGGGGAGGAGAAGGGGGGCGGGGTTGCTCTTCACCAACGGTACCACCAGCAAATACTCAGAAGTGAATTTCTAATGAACTCCTGCAGAAACTAGGTCCTAGAAAACATCCCGGCAATTTTGATTTTACCTAAAAATTGGCATAATCCTAATTAAAACCAATTAATCAATCAATATACTTTATTAATCCCACGGGGGGAAATTAATTCTCTACATTCTTTTTCCAATTACCCATCCAGTGCAAAGACCATGACTTTTAATTGCATGAGCTCATTAGTAAATGTGACGGTCATTACTTTACAGAGTGACCGGCACCACTAACACAGTAAGAATAACTGTAGTACTTTACTAGCTTTCTAAAAACACTGTTTGGCATCTTCAGTGAGAACCTGTATGCGGTGTCGGTGCATGTCCTGTAGTGTGCGCTCTGCGCCTGCAGCCTGCTCATCTCCCCCTCTCCAAATCGAGGTCTCCTGTTGGGATCGGCGTGAGCTATGATTCGGGTCTCGGAGCGCTGACGGTTTTCCAGGGCTCTGCGGAGAGCCTTGATCTGCTGCTCCAGCCCTTCCACGCGATCCGGCTCTCGCTTGCAGTTGACCGTCACTCGGTTCTGAATGTTCCTGGCCCTCATGGCGTAATTCAGGGTATTCAGGCTTTCATCGAAGTCTGAGGAGGACGGACTGATGCAGGCGATCATCAGAGTGTTTGAGTTTCCTCCCAAAGAGTCTTTGAGTATCCTAGAAAAACAAAGATTGTTTTATTGAAATCAAAAACAAATGTGTAAGCTCCATGAATATGAGCTCACCTTGTGATTTTAGAATCCCTGTATGGTATATGGGAGCCTTTCCTCTTCGGGTCTCCCAGCGCCCCGATAACATTTCCCAAAGCCAGAAGTCCACTGTTAATTTGAATGCTCTCCTTCAGTCTCTCTCCAGTGTTACCTGTCCTTAAGATGCGCTCCGACCCCGCCAAGTCAACAAAATGGAACTTGGAAGACAGCATTTGTGGTCCAGAGCTCGCAGTGGTCCCGTTAGGGCGTGAGCTCCCACGGCGCTGATCCAAGTACAAAGTGAAAATAGTGTGCGAGCGGCTGGAGTTGGGATTCATCTGTGTCGCTCCGGTGTGCCTGGCTGTGTTTCCTGACTCCAGTAAACTCAGCACCTCATCCAGAGCTTCCACCTCACACTCCTTTACACCACACAGAACTATAGTCCAAATGAAAAAAAATACAAAAACACACAAAGATGATTAATGGCAGAAATATTCCACATTAAAGACAACATGCCTTTTTTTTCCCCCATACCAATGTTGCCTTTATCTTCCCGGATGAGGATATCCTTACTGGCGGTCTCAATTTCCAGTAAATCCTTAAATTCCTCTTTATAAATCTCCAAATAGGAGACTCGCACAGAGAAGTCAGTGAGGTCGTTTTCATCCAGCAGCTTAAAAACATCTGCAATAGCTCTCGGAATGATGCCCTGCTCCTCATCCCTGAAGGAACCTAAATATAAAGTAAAAAAAGACCAATATTGACTGACGGTGGAGCACCGTTTCTTTCTGGATTTTGACATTAATTTAAACCAAATAACTTACTAATATTAGCTTCTCCAATGGTGTACGTCTTGCCCGAGCCGGTCTGGCCGTAGGCAAAAACAGTGGCATTAAAACCTTGGAAGAAGGCGTCGATGAGCGGCTGGACGGACGCAGAATAAACGTCCTCCTGACAGGCCGTTTCTTCAAATAGGAAGTCACAGACAAAGTGTCGGTCGTGGCCCAGAGTGACCCGCCGCAGGTCCGGGTCGACGGTGATGCAGCTCTCGTGGCAGTGCAGGAGTTCTTTGGGCAGCAGAGGACGCACTCGAACAGCCACCTGGACTGCAGAGTAGTCCACCCGGCCTTGACCGCCAGGCACTTTAGGAGACATTTTATCCTCAGTGGTGCAAAGCTGTTATGTAGTGATCATCTTTGGGTCACTAAAAGAAATGGAGAACATGAGTCAGCAAAATCTATGGAACCAATTCAAGCATTTGTATTTGATAAAAGGGATATTTTTCCATGATAAACATCTCTTGAATAATTTGGAACTGGAAATAATTTGCTTTTCAAGCAAAATAAAAATAAAGCTAAAGAAGACAAACAACAGACATAGAAATATATAGAAAGAGATATATCAAACTAAGGATAAAAATCCTGAATTGACAGTACATGATACTGAAACCATGAAATATGTTTGTCAAAAAGAGTTTAATCTATTGCTTGAAACCCCTGTCATGTTTATAATAATCATTTCAACTTAATAATAGTTTTTTAAAGTCAACCATTATGTTTAACTAACCCTTAACAAAACACAGTCTGTTTAAGAATACTACAAGTATACACTAAAAGTAAGACTGTGTACTTTTGTCTGTATATCATACTTTAAGTTTTTCAATTTAGTCTGAACAAGTATTTTGTATACCTCCTGCACTGAATGAACATACTTATGCTAAAGTTATCCTTAATTAGTGAAATATATAGTGTACTACTTAAGGTTGCACGATATTGGAAAAACGTTGTTTCTGATTTTTACACCAAAAAGATGGTTTTGTGCGTGTTTAAACTCAGCAGGTTTTCTAATTCACAGACAGATGAAGGCCTTTTAAGAGGTATTTCTCTACATATCAGTGGCAGCTCAGACCCGTTATTATCCCGTGTCGGTGTAGAAGTAGAGACGATAGATTTGGACAAAACAAACCAAAGATGCGCCTCTCATGTTAACTGTATTAGCAGGTTACTGTGTGTGTGTTGGTTCATATCTAATTTACATACTAAGTTAAACAATAACTTGTTCTAGCCGGTTTTGGACCTTGTTATCGTCAGAACCGCAGGCAGCGACTGCGCAGACTCGAGCGGACCAAGTTAGCGGGGTACTGTTAGCTCACTGGAGTTTAGGTTACTAAAGTCAACGCGAGAATACATAACTTTGATAGTAAACAGTTCTTAAGGCAGGTAAATCACGCGCTAATCTTCCTGTAATGCCAAAATAACTTCCCAGAATTCATTTCTCTTAATTGATACTTCTTGTGCTTCGGACTGTAGCTAAGCTAAAGTTAGCCCGCGTCCGAAAACAATATAAGAACAGGATGAGACATAGTAGATTCACAATACTTAGTTTTGTTGTGTTTTTATATCAGTAAAGAAGAGTAATGGTACGCCGCGTGCATCAATTTGGTGAGTTCTCCTGACCTCTAACGAGACTTACATGAGTGCAGAAGAAGTTAATCATGATTCCTGTTTGGATATTTTCCTGCTTTTTTCCACTTGGAGAAAGGGATGTGGGGGGAGGAGTTCCAAAACTCCGACTTCTGGGGGGCTGGTTTGGACTGCAGTCGGAGAAGGGAGCGGAGATTTAATAGGGAAGTTCTTAGAGTCCTGATTCAAAGTACTATGCATCTCTCAATTTACAATTAAATTTGCAAATTCATCTTGCAATTTGATAATGCATTTATCAATTGACGATTCAATGTTCAATTCAGGCCTTTAATATGAAAATACATTTTGCAATTTACAATTCAATATTCAAATTAACAATTCAATATTACAATTTTAAAAATAAAATATTGAATAAAAAGAATATCAATTGCATTGCAAATTGACATGAGTTTTTGATGTCAAAATTCAAATGACAATGCATTTTGCAATTTAATATTTACAGAATTTGTTGCAGAAATGGCTCATATTTCTTGCACTGTTCCTTTTAGCAAAAAGCAGTACATCTAAAGTTTACTTTATTAAGTATACTCGAGTACAAGTATAGCAAGTTTGTGTAGTATAAGAACTATACTAACTGAATACTTTTTCAGACTAAATTTGAATATTTTAAGTTTTTAATATAAAGTATACTGTCTCACTTTTTGAATAGACTTTACTTGAAGACTACTTTTTGCTTAGGCTGTTTAACAGCTAAGAATTGTTCTTTAGCTTGTAAAATCGTTTTAAGCCATAATTTACTCCCTAATCTACTTGTTATTTTTTCGTTTTTGCAATAACATCACAGAATCTTTGCTTTTAGAGATATTTTTTATGTATTATGACCATAAATCTGTTGCATCTTTTGGGTTTTATTTATCTTCATGTTGTTACTTAAATTTTCCTTGTAATTCAAAATTAGAACAGGCATTACAAACTTGAATCCAAGGATCCGACAAACATAATCAGGATATTGGTGCACATTTTAAAATCTGATAGTAGTTTAAAGTTGATGCAACAAGATGAACTGTTTTAAGAAAATGTAAGTAACTTTTGAGAAAAAATGTAGAAAGTATAGTTCAAAAAAGTAACAGCAGAGGTCGCTGTTGTATAATGTTTTGGTATTTCATGAAGACGAATATTTTTTATTTTCTCTTTATACTCTTGTATTGATAAAGCTATTGCAAATATTCGTGTTTTTATTGCATTTTACTATATATTTATTTTTTATTAAAGATCATCTTTAATTAAAATGTATTATGTTTATCCATGCACTCAACTAAACCAGACTTGTATGAGAGAAAAGTTTAAGGAAACTGTCAAGGCATCACATGAGGCGCACCTGGAGGCCCTCTGAGGTTTGGGAGTCTGGTGTTAATGTATAGAAGTTATCAGGTATGAGGAACACAGATATAAAGCAGGCTCTGGATAGGTTTTCTTTGTGGATTGAAATAGGAACTGCAGCAGAAAGGGAATTAAATTAATCTATTAGTTTTTTTTTTTTTTTTTGTAAACTACATTATCACTCTTTTGTGTAAATTAACTCATTGATCAACTTTAAATTGCTTTCCCACTAAGGGTTAAGAAGAAACATTTGAACTAGATGTGGTTTTGTGGCAATAATGAAGACAGGGAGAGCTTTTAAGTTGTATTTTACTGACTAAACAACTGTCCTGCACGGGGGCTGATTTTCTGTTCATCGATTAATGATTTGCTTTCCATTCTTTACTTCTGCAGTGAGTCTTGTTTTTGAACCTTATGTTTTACTGCTGTGACACTGCAGCCTTTCTCACACGGGCTCACGGTGCATTTTTTCACTCCTGTGAGACCGAGGAGTTCGCAGTTAGTGCATCACAAAGAAGACATTTCCCCTCACAGGAAAATGACCGCACAAACTTGACTTTAGCTGTGCAGGGCATGTGGATTTCCCGGTTTCCTTGTTTTGCTTTTCAGAAGTGAACTTTATGTGAGAGCTTTGGTTGCACAGAGGCTCTTTTCAACAACCCCATTTAGCTTTCTCCCTGCTGAACAGCATTGGACTGTACTGCAGGAACCAAGGTATTTGCACATTACTGTTCACATGCAGTACACAACTTTTTTATAGCGTCAGACTGTTCCTGCAGATAGTAGAACAAGTAGACAGGACACTCTGAACCAAACTGTCAAACAAAGACAACACTTTTACTGTTTCAGTTGATATTTATTGGTAAATTTAAGTTTATATTTATTAGTGCTGACACAAGAATGTAAATACAACAGAACTTCAATGAGGATTAAGGATGTTTCCACATTACCCTTCAAAAATATACATAGCTTATGCACTATATTTCATTCAGCTTATGGTAGGTCTTTTCTTCAGATTGTATTACTGCTTAGCCCTTCAGTTTTCTATCTTGTTTAATCATGTTCCATCATTATGCTCACTAGAAGTCGTATTGAGAAACAAACAGGGTGACTTTAGTTATGTATCTCCCAACCTGGACCCGTCTCTCGAGCTCACTCATCTCCACTTCTGCCTCCACCGTGGCCGGACCTTGAATTGGAGTCACCAGCATCAGCTGGCCTGTCAGTCGGTCTGAACGCTGGACGGTGAAGTGGCGGCGGGCTTGCTTTCCGCCCAGCAAAGAGAAACGAAGGGTGTCACCCATTTGCCGCAGCGCTGAGACTCTGAACATGACTCGAGGGGCTGACAGGTTGGACACCACAGCCATGTAATGGTAGGAGAAGGAGTTAGGGGCCTGAGAACAAGCTTTGTTCTCCACAGGGCAGGGGTTACGTTCACAGCGCCTGAAAAGATAACCCAGATAGAGTAAGAAGGAATTCTGAAATGTTAGGCTTATTTTCTTACTCTGTGCTTGAGCAGGAAGTCAAATGAAACTTATACAGCGGGGCAAAAAAGTATTTAGTCAGCAAACAATTGTACAAATTCTCCCCCTTAAAAAGATGAGAGAGGTCTGTAATTGTCATCAAAGGTGCACCTCAACAATGAGAGACAAAATGAGAAGAAAAAAATCCAGAAAATCACTTTGTCTGATTTTTAAGGAATTTATTTGTAACTTATGGTGGAAAATAAGTATTTGGCCACCTACAAACAAGATTTCTGTCTCTCACAGACCTGTAACTTCTTCTGTGAGAGGATCCTCTGTCCTCCATTCATTACCTGTATTAATGACACCTGTTTAAACTCGTTATCTATATAAAAGACACCTGTCCACAACTTCAGACAGTCACACTATAAACTCCACTACGGCCAAGGACATCAGAAACAAAAAAAATGACCTATACCAGGCTGGGAAGACTGAATCTGCAATAGGTAAGCAGCTTGGTGTAAAGAAATCAACTGTGGGAGCAATTATTAGGAAATACAAGACCATTGATGATCTCCCTCCTTCTGGGGATTCCTGCAATATCTCACTCTGTGGGGTCAAAATGATCACAAGAACGGTGAGCAAAAATCCCAGCATAATTTACAAATAAATTCTTTAAAAATCAGACAATGTGATTTTCTGGGTTTCTCATTTTGATTCATTGTTGAGGTACACCTATGCGGAGAATTACAGGACTCTTTCATCTTTTTAAGCAGAAATACTTGCACAGTTGGTGGCTAACTAAATACTTTTTTACCCCACTATAGGTGGAAAAAAAACAGTAAAAAACACTCACATTGTTGACGTTTTGACATAAGTAGCATTACGGATTTTGGGACAGTCTACGCGAACACACTGGAATCCGCCGTATGTGTTTATGCACATCTGGTCTTTTGAGCAGTTGTGTTGCCTGGTGGCACACTCATCAATATCTGAGAGAAGAGGAAGAATAACAAACTAAACACTCAGATTTTGTTCATAGATTGAAAAGTAGTTCTTTCTGGAAAAAACAGGTCTCTCCCCCTTTTCTTTCCCCTTCGGTCTATATATTGTTAATAAGCAAAGATATTCCAAAAGAGGATTTCTGTTTACTGTTGATTCATTTCAGATTTATTGTGACTTTATTTAAATAAAAAAATTAATTCTTGATATATTGTCCACAATGAAAGCCAAAACAAAAAAGTTGTTCTAATTTTTTTAATCACATAAATAAAATCTTAAATTTTTTTTTAACAAGTACGTTAAATCATTAGCCTTTTAGAAAGAAAATCTTAAGTCCCGATCACTAAAAAGCTTCAAATAAAGCTGTTTTAAACAGCTTTAGTAAAAATACACATTTAAAACGAGCACGTACAGCACGTATGTATATTTTTTCTAAATTCAATGTTAGCACTTTCCCTAGGTTTGTAGAATTGACAGATATAAATAAGACAAAGATAAACTCTAGATTATAATGTGTTTATTTTTCACTTTGTTTTCTTTGTGCTTCATGATTGACCTTTGATTAATAGAGCTCTATCATTTAAAATACTTAGAAATACTAAAAACAGATAAATCAAATATATGCAATAAATAATAGCTTTGTTCTAAAATTAAGAAAACCAAAAATATTAAAAACAGAAGTAAGAATTCAAAGATTTTATTTCACAACATATTGAAATGAAATGTGTGATTCTGAAAATTGAACAAGATTGTACCAAAATATGTAATAAAAACACTGAACTGAAAAAGTTTATAGAATCATTTGAACAATTTAACCAAAGCTATCAGAAGCTTAAAATGATTAGCAGAAAGTAATATTTCTGAGTCAATTAAGGGGCCAAGTGGTGTTTTTGATCAGTAATCTTTTTCATTTCTTAATTTTTGTTTGAACTTAGCCGTTTCTGTCCTACAACTGCAGCATCAACACACTGTAGAATGCTATATGTTGTGCAGCAGCAGCAGAGGAGCAACAGCTTGTCTGTAACCAGCAATTTTTATTTTTACAGCCACTGCAAGACTTTATTACTTAACCAAGCATTAGTGGCGTGATTGGTTGGATATTTCTTTTAGTAACACACACTGGAACAGTTTTGCTACCAGGCTTTATGAATAAATAAATAAATAATGAATGCACCTTTACAGCTGCGTTCGTCACGGGTCACATCATAGCCAGCAGGACACGAGCAGCGATACCCTCCAGGCGTGTTAATACACGCATGCAAACACAATCTCCCAGCTTGTCCATTATGGAACAGCTCGCATTCATCGATATCTGAAAAGCGCGGCACAAACAAAGAGTTTATGTTCCAAACAGAAACCTTTTAGTGACTATAACATGTGCGTATGGGCTGGTTCGGGGTACAGCTGAAGGTATACCAGCACAGGTGTAGCTGTCTCTGCCAGAGATGGTGTATCCTGGCTCGCAGGTGCAGTGAGTGGTCCCCTGCACGGTCGTGCAACGTGAGGGACGAACAAAGGGTCCGGTGGTGGCAGCTGGGAAAGTGGTCGCAGCAGCAGCAGCGGTGGCTGAAGTGTTTGTTATGGTGATGAAAACTGAACCATGAATACACAAGAGAGGAAAAGACGTGATCAGAGGAGAAATAGGATGTTCCTATGGAAATATTGACCCAGTGTGTTAGCTTGGTCTTCACTTAAAGAGTCTCATTAAGTTTGACAGAGGACTGGCAATATTCCTGAGACAAAACAATTTGTATTTTTTTCAGCTCTGAGTTTCAATTATTTTTAGACAATATATTAGAAAGCAAAAATATTTATGTCCTTAATGGCTCACTCCAAAAAAAATAGTATTTTTGGTGTTTTTAAGATGTTCTTGTAGCATTTTTCTCATAATGAAGAACTTAAACAAAATTAAAATTAAATCTGCCTTTCTGAATATTTCTTTATTCAAATTATTGTGAATTAGGAGCAGAGGAAAAAATGTCGTTTGATTAAAGCCTGTTGCAGTAATGCCAGTGCTGCAGTCGGGGGGGCTAATCTGATGCCTCCACTTGCGGACAAATAGATCCATTTTCCTCGTTCGAGCTGGCATTTGGCTCAAAACCGTACGGCACGATAGTTCCAATATTACTCACATTTTTTGTTGCACTGCTAATTTTGAGTTCGAGTGGGGCTGTAAGCTAGTGGGAGATTGTGTATACAAAGGGATGATGGGAAATGAAGGCAGGCTTACTCCCTGCCAATAGTCCTGCCTACAATTCAGAGGCAAATCTCTAGTAAACTTCTACTGCTCTTTGATGTTGGCTAAAAGTGGCATAATCATAATTAAAGGCCACTGGAAACACTTTTACAATAGATCAAAAGATATTTAATGTGTGACTTAAGCATGAAAGCACTGTTGAAGCTTATGACCACATGTGCAAAATGTTTGTTTATTAAGTTGTTTCAAACTCAATTGCACAGGGGGCCAAAATCCAAAACACCTTATGTCGGGGGTCGAACAGAATAAACATTTATTGAACACGCTAAAGCAAAATTTTTACATAATCAAAAAGTACCTTTTTAACATTATGAATAAAATATTTTTATGTTTTTATGAATAAAAACAGGAAGAAATACAATTCCAAAATAAATCAACTTAAACCTTAAATAACTTTTCTCCATAAGAATATATTTTGTCAAATTTATACAAGTTAGAAATAAGCACAAGGTCATTAATAACAATAGCATAAAATGATCCAGACGGCCAGATATAATTACCCAGAGGGCCGGATCTGGCCCCTGGGCCTTGACTTTGACACCTGTTTTGGTGCTGAGGACAAGAGCAGCTAAAGGCATTTTATTCATCTATGTGTCTTGAACTTATGGAAACTATGCAAAAATCCCAGATCAGTGTGACACGTTTTTGCCCAAACAATGTTCCCATAATGATGTTGAAATTAATGAAACTAAATGTCATTTAGGTCAAAATCCGATTTAACTACAAAGAGCCAAACCACTGAAAGCACAGACATTCAAATAGTACTTAGTAGCTTTCATTTCCTCCCCTTAAACTGTAATCATATGATAATAAACACTGATGCGATTTAACATTTACCCTTTTCTTACTGCAGATAAAGCTCTAAAAGAGGCAAATAAATATGTAATGCTTAGGAAAAAAAGGTTAATGCTATGAAAGCCTGACAGTTTGTTTCCCTCTGAAAGGGTTTCTAACCTTTTAGGCCTCGTGATTTCATGGAGGTTCTTAATGGGGAAAAAACAAATCAAAGTTAGCTCCAGAGATTAACCCGGCCGTACACCAGGGAGTAGTTTGCTGTCACTCAGCCGCTGCCTTCTGGAGCTTCAGGCTGGAATTCAGCAAAACCCATTCTATGGTATTTATCGCTGGCCTGTATTGGCATTGGCTACTGTAATCTCTTTCAGCAGGCAGAAGGGATTTGGATAGCTGCCTATAAAATTAAGCGTCTGGATTTCTTGTTTTATTTGTTTATTTATATAGATCCTGCAATCATTAACTTTTTTTTTCTTTTTAATTTAGACGAAAGCATTAAAAGTGTTGCTGTCGTAAGACGACCAAGTAAAACTCCACACCCAGCCCAAGCTGTGGTCTGAATCTGATGCTCTTTGCTCTACTCACAGGTTGGCACGGGGCTTTGACAGGTAGCTCCAGTCCAGCCTTTGGCACAGACGCAAGAAAACTGGTTTACCTCATCCACACATGTGCCAGCATTCAGGCAGGGAGAAGACGCACACTCATTGATGTCTGGAGGAAGCAGACAGAGAAGAGTTTGCACCGTCTTTGAACCTCTTTAGATCTGCTCGGTTGCACAACCCAGTGACTTGGTGCTTGAAGCACTGAGTTAATAAAATATGTTTCTAACAGAAATGATTTGGTAAATAATAAAGCAGGATTAGTGCATTTGTCATACTACCCTTGAGTTGTTATCATAAAATCACATTTTGAAAGAAGCTAGAATAAAGTCAAGCAACCAGAAAAGTCTCTGGATTACAACCGGAGAACATGAAATCTGATTTGATTGAATTGAACTTTATGGTTTTAAAGTCCCACTCCAATCATCTTTCTTTAAAGCATTTCCAATGAACTTAAAGTTAACCACAGTTCTTTCCTCCTGATAATACGAAACAAAGTTTCAGTCTGAATACGAAACTAGATTACTTGTTAGAGAGTTAATTTTAACACAGAAAAAAACACTCATTACTTGCTTTTCTGTGTCTCGTTACGTGGCATGTGCACATCATCCTGAAAGCTCTGATTTAGTTCCAATAGAATTCTCTTAACAAACCATAATACATCGATGACACACAGCAAGTCATTAAAATGTGCTTGAATGAATGCAGGCTCATTAAAACAACTTTTAACGTGATACACATTGTTTCTCATTGTTTTCCATACAATCTATATGTCACAAACGCCTCTTAGCGTCCCCAGTAACAGTCTTGCAGGATACCTCGGCTGTTCCAAAGTAGCAGTAAAAAGTGTTGCACCTGGTCTTCATTAGACGCTCAGAATTGATCGGTGAAATAAAAGTTTGAATAAATTAAAAATCCTGGCAAACCGCAGCACCTTCATCTTTCTTTTTTTGTTTTGACCCGCCCTTTAACTGCTGGCCAGTCTGAATACAGACCGAATGCAGTCTTCAGGACTCGATCTGGAACAACTAAGTGGACTACCGAACCGACGGACTTTCCCCGTCTGAATACACCCTAAAATCCAAAAACTTGTGTCATTTTCTAGGACAAAGGTACTTTGTCCTAGAAAATTTGCATCTGAGTTGTGGATGGGACTGTTGGGGCAGAGTAACCCTGCGCTCATTTCCCATCATCCCTTTCTTTACACTCTCTCCGGCCATCTTATAGGCCCTCACATCCCCAACCTAACACCTAACATTACCGGTGCAACAAAAATGGTGAGGAATATCAGAGTTATCCAGTTTTGACCCAGATACCAGATCAGACGAGGAAAACAAAGACGTACATGGATCTAGTCGTCTGCATGGAGCAGAGCAGGGAGGTTGTGGCTCGCCGATTGTAGTTTATATGCAACAATTATAAGATTTTCCATCTGAATTGTTTTTGTCTGCTTCTGATTCACAACAATTTAAATAAAGAAATGCCCAGAAATGCCATTTAAATCTTAATTTTCTTTATAAATGTCCTCCATCATGAGAGAAATGCTAAAAGAACATGTAAAACACACAATTGTAATTGGAGTGGGTCTTTAAATATCGTAGGAGTGATAGTCAATGAAAAGTCTCACAAACTACTTAAGGAAAAGAAGGAAAATGTGGTTCTACAGAAGAAGTGACGAGCAGGATGAGGACTGGTCCCTCACCTTGGCAGGTGGGCTGCTGACCACTCCAGGTCAGAGTTTCCTGACAAACTCTCGTCTCTGATCCCACAAGCTCATAACCGGGGTCGCACAGAAAGTGAACCTCATGACCAACATGATGGGACTTTCCAAGTTTTCTCCCATTGATGGGTGCGTCTAGTTTTGGGCACGTACCTGGACGAAACAGAAATAACTCGAAGATAATGACACTTTAAATGAATAAGTCTTTTAAAGTGATCCACTTACTGTTTATGGTTTTAGAAGTCTGCTTCCCTGCACTGGTCTGCAGCGCACTAATTTTCTTCTTTAAGTTGCGTAGACTTTGCATGTAGGACGCCTCATGAGCTGACAGAAGCTTCTGGACCTGTCTCAGAGAACCTTGTATTTCATGTTTGCTGGGACAGTCCTGGAATAAAACAGAAATGACTAAATTGAAATTTATGACTATTCTCATTTATGTGCAACATCGACAGCAGATCTTATCAAAAGAGCTCACACTAGAACAACTCTGCTAAAAAATTTAATATATACATAAAAAAAGCTAAATCTGTAGGTTGGTTGTAAACACTGCAGTTGTAATAATCGTTGCCAAATGTTGAAGACTTCTGCTTAACTATCCACGGTTGGAAAATTACAGAGCTCCTCTTGTATATTTTCATCAAACAGTAACGTTGCTTCCCTCGGGCTATAGTAAGTTAAAAATAATTATTTGAGCACAGAAACTCTCTAAAAGTGAGACCACGTGGCTGAGAGCCAATAAACCCGCCTAATTATGATAATTACAAGTCCTTCCAATGCTTCAGTTTATTTATAAACTCCATAAAAAAATATTCTGTGGCTTATTTTTTTACATATTAGATTTAGCTTTTTAAATGAAACCTCTCAACGACGCTAAGTCACACAAAATAAAATCTGGCATGCAGCAACAGTCAGATTTAAAGCAGTTATTGTACGTCTAATTTAAAATAGATAGTTATAGTAACGTATTACCAAAATATTCCTGTCTACTTTGTTCATGATTACTCACATTTGTATGTATTTTTGGTGTAAGACATTTATTTTTGATGCATTTTCTTTACACTTGTTCCTCCTGTAGTATCATTTTTACTGCTGGTATGTTTCAGATTTTTTACAGTGTTTTCACTTTTAAGTTTCCTTTCTTGAACCATAATGATGATTAATATGACCAAGCTGTTTTAAATTTAGTTACATGTCTTCAGAAGTGAGCAGCTGCAAACTGCTTATGATGAATTTGGAGCTGCATGTTCTTCTCTCCTGTGTAGTCCTTCAGTTCAGTCAGTGCTGAAGCCTCACCACTCTCAGCAAACATCATTACTCAGATGTGGATTTGGAGTTCCTCTGTCCGTTTTACACTAGAAGATGTTCTGAATCTGTCTCCATGTGGAAGCATGAGGCCTTGTGGGACTACATGGAGCCTTGAGGCATCTGGAAACTTGGTTCAGCACCTCTTTTTTTTTGTGTTTTTTCTTGTCTCAGTGATTTCATAAGAAATATTTTTGATTGATTTCTCTTTAATATCATGGATTCTAGTTCATTTGTTTGAACGTGTACAACAAATACATAAATAGGTGTGTGTAGTCAATCACCTGTTCCATTACGAAATAATTTAAAAATGAAATAAATAGTTCTATAATTGATCTTGGAATATACTATTAGGGTTCAGTTACGATAGGTTTATTTTACTGTACCACAAAAACAACCAAGTGTCATCACAACAGAGAACAAACGTGATGGTAGCAAAAAGTGATCAACCATCATTATTGTCCAATGTGTGGAAACAGAATTTTAGCAAAGACGTGACTATACAGTGTGATATCATGTTCTAATCATGTTCTGTTTTCATTATTTTGATGTGGAAAAATTCATGAAAGGAAAATATGAATGGATTTGACATTTATTCTTGTTTACTTGTTTGT
This sequence comes from Oryzias melastigma, assembly GCF_002922805.2. NCBI lineage: Eukaryota > Metazoa > Chordata > Actinopteri > Beloniformes > Adrianichthyidae > Oryzias > Oryzias melastigma. Next base: position 19,332,961 of record NC_050514.1, read on the forward strand.
TTGTACTCATATTTGATTTACAAGAAATCTGGAAAACTTCACTTGCACTGTTTAGTTAGCAAATATTTATCTCTGGTTGAATTTTTGGCTAAAGATGTCCTAGATAAACTTTTAGGTTAATAAATGGGATTGTTCAAAATGAAACAACCACAAATTATGATATAAATCGAATTGTTAAAATGAATAGTTACACCTCTACTAATAGATCACGTTGATTTGGCTATGACTTCAAATCTCCTGAACATGAATATGTATCCATTTAAAGTTACAGTCGCTTTATAATTCTTGGTTAAATTTAGTTTAAAACCGAGTTTTGTTGAGCAGAAATTATCCAAAAGTTTGATTTGGGTTTTTTTAAGCACTACAGCTTTTGGAGCAGAGTAGAAGTTACAACTATCAACTTTTGTGTGTTTGTGTGTGTGGGGTGTTTGCAAAAATGAGACCTAGTAAAAAAAAAAAAAAAAAACTAAAGTTCCTTTAGTCCTCTGACAATTAAATATTAATTATCACCTGTTTCTCCACCGCATTTCTGAAGGGACATTTTTTGCTTGGAAAACTTGCTTTTCTCACATTTCTTCTTCTTTTTATTTTTTTTTTTATCAAAAAGCCTAGGGTTGGCTACGTTACTTTTTCTTTTCATCTACTTTGTTCTTTGGTGTATTGAATATTTCCACATATTTTCACACTGAACACCACAAGGTTCTCTTTGAATAAACCAAGATCCTTTCTATCATGCAGACTGAAGTTGTTTTTTTTTTTTTTTTCTTTTTGGTTCACATCAGAGTTCAGGTAAACAAAACGGAGTATGCAAGAAAACAAGCTCTGGTGCAGAAGAAAGTGTCTTCATGGAAAAGTCGTTTTACTTAATGCTCTTTAACTTTTGACTTTTCAAGAACAAAATTACTATTTTTTTTTCCATGTTTCAGGTTGCCATCCATTAATGTCGTCCTTCAACAACAACAGTTTTTTTCTTCCTAACGGGTAGATAAAGATGATTAAAAGAGTGCATGAATCTGTAAATGCCCTAAACATAAATGTTTGCCAGACTGAGGCAGATGTTCGCTGTTTGGAGTATAACTCCAAAAGGGAATCTGAAACTTCCTGGTTAAATCTCTAGATATCTAGTCATAAGCTGAGAAACTGTCTGTGTTTTTCAGGTGTAACCTCCAGTAAAAGTTTAAAAGATGCTCTACATGAAAAAATACTATCTTTAGAAAGTGGTGCTGAATGCCACAGAGGTTTGTTTGCTTTGTGGGTAGTGTCTTTGCTCACTTTGGGGTCAAGCAGTAGGTTAGAACACCATCTTCTACACCCTCTCTCCCCATTGGCTGAAGGGTCTCAGCAGCCACTTTCATACATGTATGCCTTATTAATACGACTCTTTCATGTGCTTCTCTTTCCAACCAAATGATCCCCTTTTTCATGCTTTCACATCAGCAATTAGTGTTTTCATCTTGCTTCAGTTATGTAAGATACATCAATATTTGTCCGAGACACATTCCTGCTTAGCCTTGGCTGTGGTTTGGAACGACTTCAATCATCTGGTGGCTGTTTCTTTTTTTTACAGTGTATCTGTCAAAGGCCTCCTTCTGCTCAGGCTTGACAACATTTTTCATGGCCTCATGCTAAATCATGGAACACGCTTGAAAAAATAACATGCACCTGAATGTAGTGTGTAGAGGCGTGACACACACAACACATGGCCCAGACGCCCTTTGGGGCAAACACACTTTGGCCAAATCTCGGCAAATATACAAACAAATTCTGTAAGTGCACAGGTCCAGAACAGCACGCAAGAAGCTTGAAGTGAGTCATTCAGAGACACACGGCTTCCTGGAAATGGTTAACACCAAACGGTCCGTATATACTGGGCGAATTCAGTCACTGAAGCTTGTGTGAATTGCGTGCAAAAAACAGGCGACTGAAAGCTCAACACGGGTGAAGTCTCACACAATATAGTTGTTGCAATTAAATAATTGCTACCTGATGATTAACTCATGCAACAGTTTGTAGATAATTATAATAAACATTTGAAATATAACTTTAAATGATTAAACATCATCAAACTAAAATGAACTTCCTGCTGGGACTTTAAAATTCATGAAGAAACAATGTCTTACCTGTCCAAACGTTTGATGAAGCGAACAGAAACACACCAGGACGACGACTTTCACTGCACAAATAAACATGTCTGATAGTAGTGTGGATGAGCAGTCTTCAGATGTTAGCTGCTGCGAACAGAGAGGCTGCCTTCACACCCAGCATCAACTCCAGGTGAGAAAAACACCACAGTCTAGAGTAAAAAAAAAAAAGCTGCTTCAGCTTAACGGTGTGGAATGTATGGGTTTATACTCCAGGAACCAATCAGAAAAAGAGAGTGCAAAAAAAGAAAAAAAATCTCCACCACGTTTTATCCCTTTGCTTGATTTGGAGTGCCCTTCCTCTAAGGCAGCCTGATAATGATACAATCCATAGAGAAGCTGTGCCCTCTGCAGGTGTTTATGCATACTGAAGGCATGTTGCTGATGTTTGACACAAACCCAAAGAGCTCACACCTACTGCCAAATTAAAAACACAACTTAAAGTGCAAGAAGTACTGTTTTTCAAGTGTACTAGAGGAGCTGAGCTAAGCACAGAACACTGGAAATAACGAAAAAATAGAAATTATGACTGTTATGAGCTGATGATGAGTTTGTACTTCATACTCAGTTTGTCTTAGAACCTACAACCTCTCTTATGCTATAAAGAATGTGTGTGGAGTAAAAAGGAAATGACCACATAGACTGATTTAATTAACTTTACAACTGCTGTTCAGACTGTTAAATCCAATTACACAAATAATTGTACAGACGTGATCTCTTTTGTTGTCTTGCGTGTTTATGCTCCACCTTTATTCTCTGGACTAGCTAAAATAAACATGTTACCGGGAAGGTGTGTCTGCAGACTGTGTGCCCAACAGGGTCAGAGAGGTCCGTACTAAAACAACAAAACCATCAAGATATAAAAGAGCAACGCCGCCTGGGGGGACTAAATTGTTCCTGTAAAAACACACACAGCTCACAGAGAAAAGATGAGTCTGCTGCAGTACCCTGCAGCCATCCCAGGCAGTGAATCATCAAATGTTTGGCATGTCATGATTCAGGATTCCCATAAAAAAGTCAAAGAAAAGAAGAAAAAACAACTTTGTCACTATTTTAACAGACAGTTTTAGCTCCATCAAATACTCTCAAACTAACTTGTGTTCTTCTGTATCATTTTTAGATTAAACCTCTCTTTCCTCAAGATCTAAAATGTCAACTTATGTACTTGTCTTCATACTATGGGTAAGCACGGAACTTGGATTAATACTTTTTTCCTATATGGGCTTAAAAGTACATATTTTAATGTGTGTTACATGTATTGTGTAGCAAGTAGGGGAGACCAGGGTTAGTTATCACAATGATGTAATGTTCACAGCACAGTGAAAACACACAGAACAGAACAGCAGAAAACAGGTTTAATTTTGAAAAATGTACCAGATGCTTTTACACTCGCTCATATGATTTTAGGTTTATTATCCCCCAACTTCACAAGAAAAGCGCTTCAGCTCGGCTCCGGTGTCAGCCAAAAGCTTGAAGTCAACAAAACGTTAACTTAGAAATATATATTTTTGGTAAATGCTCACTTTTAGTAGGTTAGTCAAATTGAAGCATCTTAAATTTAAAAACATTTTGAAAAGGACATGTACCAAACAAACCATGTATTCCTATGAAGAAGTATTTTTTCTTAAAGCATAAAAAAACTCTCAATTAATACGAAAAAATAAACAAATCACAAAATTTTAACATTTTCTCAGAGAGGTTTGCAACATTTAACAGATCAGGCAAATATAAATTTGCAAATGTGCTTAAATCATACAAATTGTTATTTTTAATGATTAAAAAACACATTTATTGATTATGTTTGGTTTGTTATTCAAATTCAGAGTTAGATTCAGTTCATTCACACATCTGCTCCATAAATAATGAGACTGGACATTTGTGGAGAAAAACAATAAAACAAATCGAGATATTAAACATACATGAAACATTCTTTTTGACTCACAGCAAGATCCTAGTCCCCTACTGTCACCCCAAGCTGAGAGGGTCAGAACAGGTAGGAGGAGAGCAGCAGGGGTGGAGTGAGATGGGAGGAGTTGAAGTATAAGTCTGAGTGAAACAAGGAGCTCCTGCTGTTCCAGATCTTCACAATGGGGTCAGCAGCAGCAGCTCCTCTGGGTTTGGATGGGTTTTTATTTCTCCTGGCCTTCTTCTCCACAGATTCATCAGGCGCACAAACTCCTCCTGCCACCGGTAACCACACTCAGCGCTTCAGTCAAGCTTTTAGTTTTATCTTCTTGCAGAATTTTGATGTTTATGTATATTTTTTCCCCCTTTTCGTATGCTCAAGTACGGGTTTCACACGTTTCAAACTTTTATCTTCTTGTTGGCAGGCAGGTGGAAATCATTTAAGATGCAGACTGTTGGGGGACTGGATTTATCCGGCACCAGCGCTAACGTGACTGCCTGCTGTTCTGCTGGAATGTGGCATTATCTGAACTCATTTCCATGTTGATGGCATTTTGACAAACACATGGCAGAAATATTAACCTATAAGTTGTGGGCTGAGTCACACTACCTCCCATATTTTTCAAATACGTATCTGCAAAAAGTAATTGGCAGACTCAACTTAGGAAATTACGTGAAATGAATGACAGAGGGATCAAAGTATTTTTTTATTAGCAAAACAAAGTGTTGTGTTGAAGGCCAATTTTTGTAAGAGATGTATGTTTAAAAAAGAAAAGTTTGTGTCACGACCTCTTTGCCTCTTTTCTAAATCGACTCATTGTGATTTATAGTTGTTTTTTGCTCTAGATGAGTAAACGCTGACTGACGTAGCCATGCTCTAAACTCTCTCTATATCTGATGTGAACTCAAACCTCTCGTCTGCGCATTTGCATTTTGTTGTCATGGCAACAGCTGCAGAGGTATTGGGAATAAGCAATTGTGTTTCTTTTCAGGACTCGGGATAAAGGAGCGCTCTCTGATTGTTGCTCTGCACAATAGGCTGCGCAGCCAGGTCAGACCTATGGCAGCTAACATGCAAACAATGGTTAGTGGCACCTCGTCTGTCACTTATGTCCGTTTGAACGGTGTGTTTGCTGCCATCAAAACGTGAGGCTCAGTGTTATCCTAAACTTTATCTACCGGTTAATCTCCCTAAAAATTATTCAACTTTTGGAAAGTTCAAGAAACCTTAAAGAGCGAATTCCAAAAAGAACTTAAAAGTGATTTAGACGTATCAGACATGCTGATCTGACATGATTAAAGTTCAACTTTAGTGATGTAAACAGGAAAAATGGACTGAGAGACCAGGAATTTACCTTCTTCAATGTATCCACTTAACAATTTTAACATGGTTTCAGGCAAAACGTACGAATTTACCTGATCCAAAGCACAGAACTCTATAATGATGTTAGGCTAAGGTCTTTCAAACGGTGTTATTTTAAGAGCCAATTTTTAAAAACAATGTAAAAGTTAGTAGACATTCAGTAAATACTTTAAGATCTGAGGCTTAGCTTAGAACATATTGTCTGTAACCACAAAGAATAAGTAAATACTTAAGTGTTGTTTTAGATAGTAGATTCTAAAAGTGATTTTTAATCTAATTTACATTTAAAAAATCTAATTTAAACAAGGTAAGACTCTAATACAGTGTTTTGAATTTCCTTCTGAAACATACACTCGTGAAAACTTAGCATACTCTATAAAATCCTGTACATTTTCCCACATATTCAGATAAACGCATTTTATATCAATTTGAACATAAACGAGTAATTAAAGTGATATAACTTGACGTTACATTGTAAGCTTACTTAAACTTTCCATGAAATGTAATTTAATAATTTCAAAAGAATGTATTTGTTGCTTATGATTAGACACTTCACCCTTGAGACACATTTAAGGGACCGGTGCCACAAAAAAGTGTCTCAATGACACAATTTCAGCCAAAGGAGCAAAAATAGCAAACTTTGATCTCCATTAAAATATGAATTTTTGTTCAGATCTTTATTTCTTTGAGCGGGATGGTTGTAATGTTTTAGTTTGATTTTTATTAAATCATTTTTTTCGAATTTTTTTTCAAAATAAGATTAGACATTGATGAACATTTTTTAAGACAGAGCTAATTATTTAATGAGGCTTTCTTCATTTCTTCATATGACTGTAGGTAGTCTTGGTAGTGTTTTTAGCAATTCTAGTAAAGCCCCCCAAAAGTGTCGTAAAAATAAAATCTCACAGTCAACACAGTTAAATGACCAGTAAGTCTATTTCCTGTCTCCAGGAGAAGGAAACAACTTGTATTTAAGGTTCTACTTGAAACAAATATGTTAAAACGCTGATATTTTAAATGTGACTGTGCATTTGGTGACAGTAAGAAGTTTCTAAATTCTCTATTAGCATATCGTCCCTTCCAGCATGTGATAATAAAGAAGTAGTAAAACTCAGAAGGCATTAAACACTTTCTGGACCTCATGTGAAATTTGTGTTGGGGCATGCTGTCACTTTGTCAAAATTACATCCTCACAACCACCCAGACTGTGAGCCCCTTTCTTCAGCTGCTCTCTAGCCCCAGAGAACTGTTCTCGCCTGATAAGGCAGTAATGAGAAAGAGAGGATGTGGATAATCATCCTGCATTCATAACTCTGGTATTACAGGTAATTTCCTTGTGAAAACCCTTAGTGCGAGATTTGCCGAGCTGAAGAGGCCTATTAAAGAGCTTTACTGATAAACGTTAAAGGCTCAAGGCTTCGGCTGACACACACACACACACACATTCAGGAATTAACCAGTAAGCACTGTGATTAAAATGTGTTCAAGTGATTATCGTGCATTCATTTATGCTTTGCTGTAGGATACAATAACATGCCTGCACTTCAGGAACTCCTCTTTTTCAGCTCAGCCCCCCTCTGTCTGGGTTTGCTTTGAACTTCTCTACCTGAGAAACATCAAGAGGTCAAAGCTTCCCAAAGCTAATCACACAACGAGGAAGGAAGAACTTCAATGTGACTCGTATTTCTCTAAGTGAACTGGAATACAACTGGGATTTGCAGTGTGTGATGTCTAGTGTTTTTAATGCCAATAATGGCTGTAAATAACAAACAGAAAGTCTCCCTGATGATCTCACATCCCTGGGTAGCATCAGATACTTGTTCTCTAACATCACAGAACCAAGTCAACACTAAAGTCTCTTGTCACTGCAACACAAATCTGTAAGCAAAGTGGAAAAAAAAGTCTTATTTCAAGATTCATTTTTATTTTCTCAACAGAAAAGTCAGTTGGCAAGAACATGATTAGAGATCTAGTTTAACCATCTTCAGTAACTGATTAAGTAAGTATTTAAAAAGGTCAAATGTGTGAACATTTGATGAGAAATATCAAACAATCTGAAATGTTAATCCAGTAAAATCTTTCTGCTTGTCAAACCTTTTTTTTTTTTGAGCTTCTGAAACAGAGAAAAGTGAGATGCTTCTCAGTGTTGCAACGCTTAAAAAATGACATGTCAATATCTCAAAATAATGTCTTTTTCCTTTAGGAGTGGGATGGGAGGCTGGCTATTCTTGCAGAGAAGCAGGGTACGTTGTGCCGCGCAGACCCGTCCCCTCATAACGGATCATTTTCCCGTCACATCGGCTGGAACACGCATCTCTCTGCCCGTCTCATCGCCTCGTTTTCAGACATCATTGATGCCTGGTTTGAAGAAGGAAATGATTTTATCTTTTTGAGTGGGAAATGCAGAGAGAATGCAACGTGTCGGCACTACACTAAGGTGCATATTAAACACGTACAGACCTCTCTGGCTGTTGCTGTGCTGTAATTACACACTTGGTTTTATTTAAAAAAATACTGATGTGGTGTGAACACCTATGTCATGCAGCTTGTTTGGGCCACTTCAAGCCACGTTGGCTGTGCCAGCCAGCTGTGTCTAAGGGATGGAGGCCTCTGGGAAATATTTGTTTGTGCATATTACCCTGGGTAAGAGAACATTTGTTCCCCTTTGAGTGTTGTAATAATTTGAAAAAAATGACAACCAAGTTGAATATAAGAGTTCTTAAAAATGAGTGTGTGGTTTTCAGGGGGAACTGGGAGGTTAATGGTAAGCTGGTGAGCCCCTACAAGGTGGATGTGTCCTGCTCCCTCTGCACCTCTTCTATGTCTGGCTGCTTTAGACTGTGGGACCACGTTGGTGGATTATGTGGTAAGACCCCACGTTCTGTTTTATTGCTGCAAGTGATCCAATTAACAATGAACATGCCTGCATGATTTTACTAGAGGTTCCAAAGAACCCATGTCGGATGAGCTGTGGTCAACACGGTCATCTCAATGTGTCATCCTGCAAGTGCAAGTGTGATGTGGGGTTCACTGGACGCTTCTGTCAGGGTACGGCTCATTAAACCGACTGTTTTATCCCTAAAAGGCTCACTCATGCTATCATGTCTTCTCCCAGTCCGATGCAGCATGCAGTGTGTTCATGGACGATTCAAAGAAGAGGAATGCTCCTGCTTATGCGATGTTGGCTATGGTGGTGCAGAATGTGCAGGTGGGGCATTTTTACACTGCAGTTATTCGATTTCGAACAGGAAGTCCCAGCATGTCAGAATCTGAGACATTTCTACTGACTTTCTAACTGTCCTAAGTAGACAGCGGGAACATAAAGTTCTCGATCTCCCATTTACAAGGGAATCTCGTTTCAGGAGGTTGCTCATAATTGAAAGCAACAGTTCATCAGGGACATCGAGCAGATGTTCTCAAGCTGTTGTTGTCATCATGTAACCATGTGGTTATCTTGGTAGTTGCTGTTTTTGTAAGAATCTAGTCATTGACCTTTTTGTGATTAAATATTCGTCTTTATTTTCATTTTTTTGTAGTTTGTTTATTGGATATTAATAATTTTACAGTTATTATGACTTATATTGTGCTGTTTTCTTTTTTTTATCTTTTAATCTTTTTGGGTTTTTTGTCTTTTTGGACTGTTAGATTATTGTTATGTGTTTTGTTTTTTTTCAGTTTTATGCCTTTTTGTTTTACCACACATTTTGCTTTCAGCCTCATACTCTTTGATCCATGTCAAACTTTAGTTCTAAATTCTATAGTAACACCTGGATTCATGCCGTGGCTAAAAGCCTTTGTATTCTCTGACTATTTTTAAGGATTTTTGTTTTCTGTTTGAGCAGCTTTAGCAACAAAAACAGCTTGGATGTTATAGTTTTTTGACTTGAGGTTTAGAGATGTGATCCACTCTAACAAACATACCATTTCTACAAATATATTTGAAGTTCAAATTAAATGTGATAAATTGTAATGAAATAATTGATCTTCAGGATAATCTATCTGCTTGTTTTTTGATAGAGAAGGTGTCTTTTCCCCTTCACAGCTGTGATTTGATGATAGATGGAGCGTGCTACACTGTCTCTTCAGAGGCGGACTCCTACTATGGAGCCCAGAGTCACTGTCAGGTAAGAGACAGGTGTGTTATCCTGTTAGAGCGCGGGGCATATTCGATAACCCAATAATGGATTCTCTATTGTGGATTTGACCATTAAAGAGGATTCTACTGCTCTAACTGTGTGTTGAACAGAGTCTTGGGGGAATTCTGGCAGAAATCCACAGTCAGAAGGTTCAGGACATCTTGGCTTTTTATCTCAGTGAGCTCCAGGCGAGCAATGAAGTCACCCACGCTGACTCTGAAACTGGAAACTTCTGGATAGGTACGGCCATTTTCCTTGGTTAAAATTAGATAGAGGATATCATTATGATGTATGTTTAGTTTGACAGAAAAAAAAATCAGTTGTGCAGTAAAAATGGTAAATGTTTAAATATTTTTATCTTGCAGGTTTAACATACAAGTTTCCTAAAGACTCATTTCGCTGGGACTCAGGAGAATCGCTGCAGTTCAGCAGCTTTGCCTTCAGGCAGCCTGATAGCCAGGGGTATGAGGGATATTTGGAACTTATGTGGAATTCTGCAGAATGCATCATGAATGGGGTGGCTTAGCTAAATGCATTTGGATGTAGATGAGGAAAAAAAAAAATAATATATTTTTTTTAAAAAACAAAAGTCAGTGAGAATCTCAGACGTTTTTTACTTCAAATAAAAAATTAGGAAAAAATTAAATATCTGCTAAAGATTTAAAAAAAAGTTGCTTTATGATCTTTAAAACAAAAGCTGTCAAACCCGTCTTTTCTACATTGGCCATTAGGGGTCTCACTTTTTCTTCCCAATGGTTTAGTAACTGTCTAATTGTTTGTCACTTATGATTCCAAACACATGATCTAAACTGATTGTTTTTTTACTTTAAATGTTTTTTGGTTAAAATTTTTGGAATCTAAGAATTTTTCAAAAAAACTAACACCTTATTTTTAATTATTTTTTTAAGGATTTACATCTATTCTAAAGCTCTAGATGTACTTTAAGTTGCCATTTTTTCTTTCTTTTACTGCAGTTTTGGGAACTGTGTAGAGCTGCATGCTGTTAGTGCATTCGACTGGAATGACCAGCGCTGCAAAACACAGAACCGATACATTTGTCAGCACGGTAAGATTCCTCCAGGGGAGACTGGATGAAAGTGTGCTTGAAATGAGTTCAAGCAATTTTACCCAAATATTTTGGTTTTAATATTTTATATATATTTGATCGTGTTTAGGTTGGAAAACAGTGAAAGTCTTGCTTTAGTATTTTGCATTATTGTCTTCAGGTGTTCAGCTGTCTAAGCCTCTTTTCACTATATTAGCATTTTTATGGGCAGCTTAATGTCTGCCTGCAGAAGGTTTGTTCTTAAAAGTTGGACATGTCCTCGGTTGAACCGTGACCTTAGAGACATTATCCCTCGGCCAAACTAACAGATAGAATTTGATGGAATCCAGCACCCACCCAAACATGCAGCAACTTCGCTTGTGGGGACAAGTAGGTTTAGTTTGCCTCTATTGAAGCTTATTTCCAGACAGCTGAACCTAAAAGATGATTTACAAAGTTGTGTTATTAGTGACTGGTGTTGCTGTGATGCACAGTGGCACATTTAAGGAGTTTCAGTCAGCTTTTTCATCTCATATTTCCCTTAAAATGATGCATTGTGGAGTCTGTTGTGTTTCTTTAGAGTAGAAATCAGCAGGCTCCAGCTTTCAATGGTGAAACAGATCGACTCTCCACAGACTTCATGGCCGTAGTGCTGAAAAATAACATATTTTATGAAATTGATACCAGGTTTTGAATTTGAGAAGAAAATAATTCTTAAATGCTGAAAACCTTGTAACCTGGTTTCATTTCTACAGATATGTGATAGAGATGCCTCAAAATTTCACAAATTCTTTTTCTTTATTTGAGCCTCATTGTGGCTGTTTCTTCTCTTTATTTGCAGAGTAAACTTTCTTCAGAATCCTTTTCTCACCTGCTGTTCTCCACAGTATTCAGACATTTAGTGTTACTTCTCTGAAAGCCTCCATCAGTCACTGCAGGGCAGCGTAGATGTAAAACGCTGATCCAGTGTCCAATAACAAAGTGGAAACATCGGTAAAATCTACCGGTGATCGTGTTTACACATTTAACATGTCTGTCAGTCCAAATCAATGGCACTTGGTAATCACCATCGAGAACCGTTGAGCGTTCAATAGAGCGCCACGGAGGCCGGCACTGTTTAGACACGTATAGCACTTGTATTGATCGAGCGGAATGAGACGGAGGAAGATGTTTTGTTTTGCCCTCTTCACTATCTCTCAGGACGGGTCTGGAGTGTCATCTGGTTTCATTATTTGAAACTGTGGTCTGTGCTGCTAAGATCCCATTGGTGACTGGGCCGATCTTTATCAAAACTTGAGGATTGCTCCTCATTTGTGCGTTTTAGGTAAATCTTTGCAAATGTTTTTATCCAATTAGTAAGTTTTTTCAAAATAAGGTGCATTTTACTTCAACAAAAAAAAGAGTAAGACATGTGAGCTGCAACTCTTCAGTGATTTCCAGCTGTCTGAGCTTTTCTTTGTTAATTAGTAATAAAATGATAAGTGGGTATCACACAGTCTGAGGCAGACTATGCATGGCATGTGTATTTCCATCTGAATGGAGTTTAGTGTTTAATTAACAGTCTCTTCACATTTCTCTTTGAGTAGACTCACTAGATAACTGGGGATTATTGAACCAAACAGCTTCACGCATGTTTTTTT